>NC_090940.1:77585404-77893904 GCF_040938575.1 Ambystoma mexicanum | reverse complement strand
GAGGTGGCACACACTTGAATTTGTCAGTTTGTATATTGGAGACAGTGGGCCTCATTATGAATGTGGCAGAAAGGCAACAACGGCACCGGTAGTGCTACCGGCGCCGTTGTTACCTCTCCGCCACATTACGAGTTCTGCTTGCTGGTGCCGGACTGCACGCATGGTCTGACCAGGCGTGCAGAGCGGCACCCGCGAGCAGAACTCATGATTGCACCGGCACCATTATTAACGGTGCCGATGCAACCCTGCTCCTGACCCCTATTCTACCCTATGGGGCAGAATGGGGATCAGGACGCCGGCCATACCGGCAACCGTGAATGGGCAATTACCGGCCCATTCATCTCGTAATGGGCGGTAGCGAGTTTGGCGGTTGCCATGCCCTTAATAAGGGCACGGCGACCGCCAACCTCGCAATGAGGCCCATTGTGCATCCATGACTGTGATGGGTGAATGTGTGCATGCATGAGTGCAATCTTGGTAGTGTTAGGGCAGGTGTTTTTTGACTCCTGATTTATTTATGATGGGATGAGACACCTAAGAGTTACTCCCATTATGACCCAGAGAGTCCTCTATTCAGGTGGCCAGGGGAGGGCCATGGCTCTTGGATCCCAACCTTGGGGGTGGACGAGCGAGGGAGGATCACCTGGGTAGGGGAAACAGAAGAGGGCGAGGAAGTCCCAGATGACTTCATGAGATACGCTGGCTCGCATCACCCTAATCCGGGTCTCATTCTCCCGAAATCCAATCCCGTCATCAATGACCCAAGGGGGAGGAAGGAAAGAGTCAATTGCCCAAGGTGGGGAAAGTAGAAAAAAACAACTAAAACAAATACAGGAGTCTGATGTTAATATCCATCCATCCTCTACCAATTTAAATTACAGGGAATACCATCAAAACTCATGTTTGTATTATCAACCATCAGGAATATGGAAGAGGGCAACCATCCCCTTTGGGGAAAAGCAGGCTAAAGGATTTCCCTATGACCATTGTTTATTCCCTGATAGAGTAGCAGCAAATAGATCTATCCTGGAAAACCCTTCCATCACCCCCTCCCCATTTCCAACTAATACTTGGACGAGGAAGAGGCAGCTAGGAACCATGAAGATTACTCATAGAAACAACATGGGTAAAGTAAGGGAAACCTACTATATAAAAAACTCAAGTTGTCCCACTAATAGAGTCAGGCAGGGTCAGGCATTTGATCATGACCACTCACACCTGACTCCACTTGACTATTTTTTCCACTATTAAAGGTGTGGTTTCACACAAGGAAGCGAGCGAGCTGGGATGCTGTTAAGACCCAAGAATCCAGGTAGCGGAGAGCAGCAGGAGAAACTGCCTGGAGGAGAACGGTGTGCCGAGACGCTGGCCTGCTGTTTGAGAGGGGCTGCCGTGCCTCCAAGGAGCCGGAAGAAAGCAGCTTGTATCCTGCTGGTGGCATTTCAGAAAATGCTTGTTCCATTGGAATGCGTGCTGATCACAAGGATGTCTGAGGGGCAGGTGGTGAGACCCTGATCACAACCCTGTGTATCCAGTGGAACCGCTTGTCCATGTGATTCTGCCTGGCGTCTGACTGAAGTGGAGCGGGTGAAAGACACAATTTTAATTAACCCATCACATGCTAAGAAAAAACTTTGGGAATATGGCTGGATACGTTCTTGTGAGTCATTCCTAACGTTCGCAACATTTAAAACTAATCCGTTACAATTGACGAAAATGCAAGTACTAGAATCTTACCTGCTAAAAGTTCCCTCGCCAGTTTACAGAAGGGCTTTTTTGCAGTTTCGGCTAAACCTATGCCAAACAAAAGACGTATTGGCCACACTAAAGATGAAAATGTTTGTAGATTTTGCAGGGTCACAACTCAACCTGAAACTGCCAAACATTTGCTATTACTGTGTCCCAAGTTAGCAGCTAAACAAGCTTTCTTTTTTAAATCGCACTTCAAAGAATTAAGAATTGTAACCGCTGATGTACTGTGGAAAGAGATATTTCACGCTATCGTCTCACACTAAGAATCGCAATTCTCAGATTTCTTAATTTTTTAAAATCTTATCTGAATCATACACAACTGACTTGGACAAATGTAAAATTGTTATGAACAGGATTTTTACTCTTGCAAACATAACCTGATTCTGATCTCACGCAGCAATTCAACTGACATGTTCAATAACCATGCACGTACGTTCTTGATGCAAATCGGAGTGCTGTTGAATTTCTTCTTTTATCACCATTATCGAGTTACATTTACTTTTAAAGTCTTATTGCTTGTTGCTTATCGTTGTAAAAATTGAAAGGTTGATATGTTTTGTTTCCTTCGACCAAATCAATAAAAAATGTTTTTAAAAAGAAAGACACCATTTTAAAGCGCCACATAGCGCAAGGGTTTGAAAGTGTGCAAAGGACAGAAAGTAAAAGAAATAATTAGAAGACAAGAAATAGAAGAAAGGAAGTTGTGCTAGCGGCATGGAAGAAGAGAAAAGTGAAAGGAAAGACATGTTTAGAGTGTAAAGCATGTTGTGAGAAACCCAAAGGTATCTCACTTGCTAATCCCTGGGGATCTGTCGTCCAGGTGGCCAGGACACGGCCATCTTTATTGGATCCAGTTCCTGGGGGTGGACCATTGGGGCAGGATCACCCGGGTAAGTGGGTCTCCGGGGAGTGTAAGCGGGAGACTGAGGGTTGAGACGCGATATCCCCTTCCCTGTAACACCTTTTCCCCATCCTACCCTGTAGGATATTTAGAAGCTCTACCCCCCTTTTCCCACACAAACACTTTCTTACAAGGTAACAAACAACGGACTAACACCAGAGCCGTTTACTCTATCATTTCCCAAAACACGGGTCAGGCAGAGTCAGGCAATTGACAGTAACCCCGCACAACTGACGGCCTTTTACCTTTCCCACAGGGATAAAACGCAGAGCACGCACACATTGAGCAAGGCCGAACACACGAGGAGACAGCTACACCAAACCAGCAGTTTAAACGGAGAAGAAAGGTGGCAAGACCTGGAGGGCGACGAAGGGGGGATTACCCTTGCCCTTTGCAACTCAAACCCACGAAGCCTCTGAAAGGGAAATCTTAAGACCGGGAGTTACAGCTGACGTGCGGAGCAGCAGATGTCAATGGTACACGGGGTCCTCCCGCATTGATAACGCTTGCGGAGCGGCAAGCTGTCTAACGTGGTAATATTTTTGACTCCATAGATCAAAGAAACCAATGGGTTCAGCACAGCTGGTGAGTTGGAGGACGCTGATAGAAAACCGAACTGTGTTGAGCCCAAGGTTGCAAGAAGCAACATTTAGAATGCAAGGAATTTGAAATGTAAATAACTTGTGTGTGTGCTTGAACTTTAAAGAAAGCCCAGTTGAGGACCAGGTGCAGAGGGGTCCGGCGCCACATGGGCGCTCATTTGAAAAAGACTCTGACCGAGACCTGTTTTGAAACTACAAGAACCAGACGACCCTACGAAGGGGTGGCAAGAGGCATCAAAGTGGTCCTACAAGGGTAACGTCAAATCCCATGTACAATTGAAAGTCTCTGACCCATTGCCAGAGGAAACCTAGGGAAAGGGAACCCACGATTTCTGATAAGATTGTGAATTGTGGAATGAGGCAAGTGTGAAACCGACAGAGGGATTCTGAAAGAACGGTAGGAGAAGGAAAACCCTGCTTTCTGATGAAAATGAGCAACTCATGAACTGTGTTAAAAAAAAAGGTACATGAACTGTGTTAAAGAAAGGCCATAGTGAACCGACAGAGGGAGGCCCAAGTTGACAGGTTGAGATATAACACAGTAAACTGTGAACAGTATGTTAAAGCAGCTATATGAACCCAACGGAGGGATCCCAAGGGGAGAGTCAACAAGAGTGAATCCTGTTCTGTGATAAAGCAAGTTGAACTGTGGATCAGACAAGAGTGAACCCGGCCGAGTGTTAGCCACAAGGAGAAGTTGTTCAAAAGGACATTAAGACTACCGAAAATTGCAAGCTGCATTTGAAAGGCCTTAGTGAACTGGATGGAGGGAGGCCTAAGTTGCAACGAGGATCCGAGCCTGGCGAAGGGAGATCCTAGGGGCAAAGAGCAATCACTCAGGTGCAAAACCACTGAAGGAACTTTTGTTTGTTTGTTTGTTTGTTTTGTGAATCAGTAGGCCTTCTAAGGCAAGAGACTTTGGCCCTCATTACGAGGTTGGTGGTAGTCATGGCGCTATTTGCGCCATGACTACCACCAATAACGGTACTGTGTCCGGATTGGTGAAATGGGGACTTACCCGTCCAGTCTGACCTTGGCGGGACAGGTAAGTCCCCATTCACCAAACCATTCCCCATTCCCATTTGAGCCCCCATAAGGCTCAATGGGAATGGGGAGGGCACAAATAAAGGGCCGGCATATGCCAAGCCCGTTATTTGCGCCCAGGTCCCTTAACGGGTCCCGTCCTTAACATCTGCTGGTCAGACCAGGTGTTAAGGACATGCACAGTAAAGAGGGGAAAATGTGTTAAGCATGCCAGAGAAGAACGAGAAAGTAAAAGGAAAGTGCAAGAGTGCATGGTGAAACAAGTGCTTGAGTGCACAGTGAAGCAAAAGGAACAGAAAAGGGAAGGTGCAAGTGTGCACGGGCAAGAAGCAGAGGAAAACAAGAAGGGGTGCAGGAAGCACCTGAAGGTGAAAGGTGAAGGTAAAAGGTTTAAAAGAAGAGCAAGAAAAAAAGAGAGGGATTGCAGATCAGAGTGGTCAAGCCTAGGATGAGCAAACAACCAGGCAGTTTCGAAAGTCTATGATTGTACCCCACAAGCGAAGTGTGTGTGAAAGAACTGTGTTCAATACAAAAGGCACATCCTGACAAGTTGAACTGGTGTTTAAAATTGAAACAGGCCTGGGCTTGGTGAAGGGAACCCTGAGAGGCCTAACAAAGAAAGCAAAGTGTTGGGGGCACTGCTGAGCAGCAAGAGGAATGGCGGCTTCAGTGAAAGCTCCGGCCACGGCATAATCCTAAACAATAATATATCCTGAAGCATGCCTGCAAAACAAACTTCCTGAGTGAGGGACAACGTTCGATGACTGGGGGCACCAGAATACAGAGTGAACCAGACTGGGCGGTGCTACATGGTGTCTGGCGCCGGCTCACACATCCATGCAAGAGGGTCGGACCACAGCTGGAGCCTGGCGCTGCAATCGCCTTTCAAGTATAGGGGTTTCTTGATCCGGCAGCCCGCATAAGACTGCCGGCTCCATGCAGCTGTTTAAGGAGAACGGTTGTGGGCACATATTAACAGAGAAGTGCCTTACCAGAAGAGCCGGCAACAACCAGGTCTCACGTCATTAGTCCAGGGAGCGGAGCTAATTGCTGAAGACCGATTACAGTGGGAGGAGGAGTACAGCGATGCAGGGGCTTCCCCGGTGCAGATATTTGAGTCAGTGGCCCCGGACCATAAATCGACCCCCACCATCGAATTGTGTCCACTGCTCTGAATGCCCCACACCATGCGGGTGCCCAGGAGCTGCAACAGGGCAACTCAAGACCCTGTCTGCAGGGCAGGTCAAGGTTGGTGGCCCTGTGGGGAGTGAGTAACATTGGGAGCAACATCATACAGTCTGTTGGCTGAATAAAGAGGGGATGCATGGAGGCCAGCACAGTCTTCACCGACGGAAAGGCCTGATATACTGAGATAACTGTGGGGAATGGTGTGTGTTACCAGACTGAGATCGGTTGATTTTGGGGGACAGGCGCCACTGTTTGGGGGGACTGCTGTCCTTAGATCCGTGAAGCGCTGAAGATCGGTGGTTTACAAATAACGACTAATGAGATCTGCAAGTGAGGCGGTGGTGCCCTAGCTCATGCAGACTGCACTGTGAGCAGGACCAGAGGAGGACTACAGTCAAGGGCCCCGGAGCTTTGCAGCACCAGCCCCTCCTAGTGGTGGACCCTGTTGCCCACTTAAACCTCCTGGAGAGCCTGTGACCTCCCCACTGGACATGCTTATTGGACTTGCTGTGGGCAATATTAGCCGTGAACGAGACACATGTACTACTGATCACTGAAGGAGTACTATGGCCGAAAAGGCCCTGGTGCCTTGCTGGGCTTGTACACTGGATGAACTGCGCGGATCTCCAACGCCATGAAACCTGTGTGAAGGAGCACTGTTCCGAGAAATCCTTTGTACATACAGGCATGCAGGCCAGACCTGGGAAGGGTTGGGACAGTGCAAAGAGGACCTGATGACAGGATAACATTTGTGAAAGATAGTTGCTGGCAGTTTTGTACAACAGGAGAGAAGCAGATAGAATTTCAGACTGACTGGGCATCATGATGAAGGGCGCTGGAAAGAAGCGTGGCCCAATGGATTTATTGAGGAATGGCTAAGAGAACTGACTTATGTCAATGAACAGGAGGAGGGATATGCCATGACAGTTACCGCAAAAAGTAGGCTTAAGAACATATGGGGACCATTCCGGGACTATTTCGATAATAGACAACCGGGAAATATATGAACAAATAATTATGAAGAAGAATGTCAACGTGCAATGCAAACCAGAGAATGTATCTTTCGTTGAATAGAAGTTTGTGATACATAGCATGAGCCCTCCAGATAAGGTGCGTATGAGGCCTTTTTAAGCATAGAAATCTTGTCAAATCGGCCCTTTAAATTCTTCCTTGCGTACCACTTACAAAGGCTATTTATGGCAGCACCCCCATAAATAATTGAGCTCACTGGTGACAGCCAGGCTAGCAGCAGCTTGGAAATCCACTCTTTACTTTAGTAATCAACACAGTTCCTTGAAAAAAGCAACTAGGATGAGTCCTGCTCTGTTTAATTTTGTTAACACTCTCCTCTGTTAATGATTCTATCAAGATAATATTTTCTGAGTAATGAAAGAGAATTTGTGTTTTGTTCACTTTGTTCAACTGCCTGAAATGTGTAGGTTACAGTGGTATTAAAGCATCTTGAATTATGAATATGCTTTTCACTTTGCTTTAGAACACAGGTAGTATTGTGTAAAATGAAAATTGTCTTAAACAAGGGCTGAATTTCTGCGTAATTGGCTGTAATAGTGGCAGCGCAGTTGCAGCAGCATGGGCATTTCATACCTTGTTTTCTTTTCATCACAGAAGCACACTACTTGCATAGCTAGGCATGTGGTCTGAACTTTAACTCCCTTTCTGGCCACCCACTGAAGCAGGTATAATTGATACAGGTAGAAGCAGTGCTGTAAATATTTTCAGTGGCACAGATTGTACCTGTACCTCTCATCAGGATTGCTAAATATTCGGGCAAAGTAGACTAATTTATCAACGAAGCTGCTATACTGTACACATGTCATGGCACAATGCCAAATATTGACGGCAGGGCTGATTGCATTATGCTCACATTTCTTAGCAGGACTGCTATGTTTTGGGAAAGCACCTGAATTTCTTAACAGAGCTGCTGTTAAGAAAGCACGAACTTGTGTTGGCATTTTCTGCAGTGAGCTAAAGTACAGAGCAAGAATAGTGTCTGAACGCTTCCCACCAACCTCCAACAGTGTCAGAAGATGGCATTGCTGTCACATACTTCAATCACTTCTACTCCGTCTTGCGCTTTTCAAAACCTTTGCTTCTCCCATGTCCGATTACTGAGTCCCACTGCCAAAAATCTAGCACATTTCAAAGCCTCATTATGAATCTCCTGACTAATGTAGGGTAGTCCAAACAGGCTTAGAACTTTTGACAAGCCATATATGTCAGGCAAGCCTCAAATGGAACTGCCCGTACCCAAACCCTATGTGCCTTTCAGTGTTAACAGCCTGTTGGGAAAGGCAGCTCAATGGGTTAAGAACCCTGCTGCACAGATGACTGTGTAACCTGTTAGTTCAAATCATGTTAATAGGTGAGTTAATGAGTCTGCATCAGAGATATGCATTTAAGATGCAGGTAACATTCAATTGAAACACAGTTGACTTAACTTTCGACTTATCAAAAGGATTACTAAATGTTCAGTGATTCGGAACACACACATTTCATCTGGAAGGCTCAGAATACACACCTCATCAGGGCTGCTATACCTGTGATTGTTCAGATCACAACTCTTCAGGGCTGCTATGCTTGTAAGGACTCAGAACACACACCTCATCAGGGCTGCTGTACCTGTGATGGCTTAGATGTAGAACATGCACATCTCATGAGGACCACTATACTTGCAATGGCTCAGAACAGCCATCTCCTTTGGGCTGCTATACTTGTAATGGTTCAGGAGAAGCACATCCCATGAGGACTGCTATACTTGTAATGGCTCAGAACAGACACATCTCATCTGGGCTGCTATACTTGTAACGGCTCAGAACACACACCTAATCAGGGCTGTTATACCTGTGATGGCTCAGAACACACAACTCTTCAGGGCTGCTATTCCTCTAATGGCTCAGAACACACATCTCATATGGGTTCTTGTCCTTGTAATGGCATACAGTGTTGGTAAAGCATCTGCCTTCAAGCAAGTGCTGCATCTGGTCAGACAGACCTCTAACTCTATAATTCCCAGCCTAATGGCCAAAAGAAGGTTTGCACACATCTAAAGGCATATTTATTGCTGCTATGTTAAAAGACAAACAGAAAAACAGGAGAGGAAGAGCAACTCTGAAACTAAGCAACACAGAAGAACAAAGGTGTGGCAGGGCGGGGGTGGGGGCTAGGAGGTAGAAGGGACAGAGAAGATACTAGAAAATCCAAAACAGGAATTCGAGCAACAGGAAGAGAGTGCAATGAGCTACATGATAGGGCAACACAGAAAGTGAGAAGGGAAGCAGAGTTAATAATAGAACAAACATACAATAGGAGTGAGGAATAGAAGCAGAGCAAAAGAGACATTTGGAGACAGTAAAATAAAACACAGATCAATCGCAGGTGGGGAGAGATGGAAAAAGAAAAGCAAGACTAGAGAAGGGCAGGCCAATAACATAAGAGACAGTGCAAGAAAGATAATCAAAAGAGTAGTAACCACAACCGAGAAAATGAAAAGAAAATGAAAAAACAGTTATAGCGAGAGTAATGACATGAGAGAAGAAGAGTTATATCAACAGATACAGCAAGCTGTAGGAGGGAAAAAGCAACCGTAGAATGCAGAGATGGTAGAGGCAGAGTGACAGAGAAACAGACTGCAAATTGTGGCATCGCAACACTTAAGGTGAGTGAGGGACTTGATTTATGAATCACCCGAAATGCTATAGCAATTCCTCTCTGAACAAGAGTACCAACAGCAACCCCATACAGGTGTTTCAGCCTTGTTGGGCCTCATCAGTGAGGTGAAGTTATTTCAAAAAAGGTAGCAGCGCTCCTCTCCAGAAAGAACATGGCATTATAACCTGTTCTGAGGTGAGAGTTTGCAGCACACGCTTTTTGCTCACTATACCTTTCACAGATGGGAAATATTTCAAAAAAGGTAGCAGGCGCTCCTCTCCAGAAAGAACATTGCATGATAACCTGCTCTGAGATGAGAGTTTGCAGCACACGCTTTTTACTCACTGTACCTTTCACAGATGGTAGCAGGCTCTCCTCTCCAGAAAGAACAGATTTCAAAAAAGGTAGCAGGCGCTCCTCTCCAGAAAGAACAGATTTCAAAAAAGGTAGCAGGTGCTCCTCTCCAGAAAGAACAAAGGCGCAGCTTCACCTCACTGCTGAGGCCCAACAAGGCTGAAACACGTGTATGCGGTTGCTGTTGGTACTCTTGTTCAGATAGGAATTGCCATAGCATTTCAGTGCTGGACTGCCCATGTGGGTGGGACAAAGACTGATATGCAAATGGATGTTTCCCATCTGTGAAAGGTACAGTGAGCAAAATGCGTGTGCTGCAAACTCTCATCTCAGAACAGCTTATCATGCCATGTTCTTTCTGGAGAGGAGCGCCTGCTACCTTTTTTGAAATGTCTGAGGATGACCTGGGTGCCTTAATTCTCGAGCCAAAGTGAATTGTATTTCAAAGCTTGGGACACCTGCTCTGTGTGCACAGGACTACTGCTTCGATTCCCTCAGCAGATGATCGATGGGTTGAAGAACTGGTACCGAGTCATTTTACCGAATACAAAAAAAGAGTGGTACATTTCAATGCAGTACATAACACTGAAAAGATTAATTAAATATATAAGGGGTAGTGGTGTGAAAACAGAAAAAGAATATCGAGGCTGAGTACCCCTAAAGGAAATACACCAGACACGGGTTACAAAGGAACATACAAAGTACTTTAGTCTATACTGAATCCAATTACAAAAACAGTGCAAAGTCAGATAGCTATCAGCCCTCAGTACAACACGACGAACTCCAGCATGGTTCAGTGTGTTCAGTGAGAGACGCTGTACATTAGAATGCATTCGCTTTTTATACATTTTGTGGGCGCGATGCCCAGCCCCACTTCGGGTTAATATTCCTTTTAATATATCACCGATCTAGGGTTCGTGCCAAGTCTCAAATAACAGCATATAACTGGTTTGCCTTTAATACATGTATCAACAAGCGTATGCAATAACTGTGTATTTCTAAAGTTTTCCATGCAGGCCTTCTTAAACATTAATACAATGTAGTTAAACAGATGTTCTTTGTTCAGTATTTGAATACATTGTCTCGACATATGCTCATGGATTAGTTTTCATTGCACGAGTAATCCTTCTACACATAGGTCAGTGTAGGACAAGGTCTCAGTTCATGACCTCAACAAGTGGCCTGCAGGCAGATTACACATTAGCTATGTACAAAGTCAAAACGACCATGTTGTATTTTGCAATGACATCGTCCACCATTTTAGCTCACACAGTGACTTTTACACAACAAATCCTAAAATGGCGGTTTGACCTAAAATGGAGGACTACATGGATTTAAGGTCAGGACCTTGCAACACAGATTCCTTTCACAAGCGACTTTCGAGCAGCTTGGCGTAGGCCAATATTAAATATATTTTTTACAATAGGAGGCACGATATACTTTCTATTTCGACAAACCCTCCTTTTGGCCTATGCCAAGTGCTAAAACTACTTTGGATCTTCTTGCAAATAACTCCATGCATCATTGTCCATGCACCCTGAATCACTATCAGAAATATCTATTGCCATTAGGTCTTTTGCTAAAATATCCTTCAATACGTATTCTTTGGAAGTCTTATCTGGGGCATACACTTTATGTCCTATCGAACCTAACGCTTGTGCGCAACATCCCCCTAGTATTGAACACATACCAGGCAGACACTGAATACAACAACAAAGAAACAACAGTATTCCCAAAATAATCAATAAGACCAAAAGCACCTTCCAACCCCAAGACCGCAAGAAGTCCCAGAACCAAGCGCTTAGATCCCAGTTTCCCTCGGGACCATGCACTTCAGAACTAAGGACGTGCAGATTTTGTATTGCCTTGAAGATAGTTGGGGAGGAATCTGGTACGAAAACACAGCAAGCGGACCCCACTAATTTGCATACTCCACCACGCTCAGCTAGAATAACATCTAATGCCATTCGATTTTGAAGTGCTACTAATCTTATCGCCTTTTGTTCTAACGTCATATTATAGAGTATGTCCGTGGTCCGGTTGATGGTTCTCTCCAGTACTCTCGCTGGTTTTCTAATATCTTCTGAGTTCGCTATCCGCCCCCAAAATGGCACAACTGATTTTGCTATCTCTCCCAATACTTGTGCCGGGGTGTCACCATTCTCATCCCGCCATGGACGAGCCTTCGAAACTTCTTTTGTACTAGCTATAAACACCCCAAGGTAACAGGATCCCTAAATAACAGGTTCCCTGCCAATCCCTGGGCAACCATGGGAATGCTACATTACTGCAGACAAAGTAGATAGTTTCGCCTACATACAAAGGTCTGTTCTCTCCAGTCAAATTTGCAACGTTGGCACAACCTAAAAATATTCCCATTGACTGAGTTCCATTCCTCTGTAGGCAAAAACAAACTGAATCGGGGCTGTGGTTGACAGTGTAAGAAGGGGGCATGGCATTCTTATTGCCTATCGGAGCCATTTTAAAAGAAATCAAAGATTGAAAAGGACGAAACAGTTTGTCAGAAGGCCTAATAGAAGCAACATTCGGTTTACTCCCATTTGCAAAAAGCGAGCATCCCAGGGGAGTCAAAACACGTTTCTCAAAACTATTCAAATTGGTGCCATCAAAGTTCCCTGAGATGCTATCATTCCATCGGCCAAAGAACAGTGCTCTAAGAGAAGCATAGCTGGCAGTTGTCAAAGGTTAGGGATGTATATACCAACCTAGCCCCTTATCCCTGTGTTGTGGTAGATGTGAGCAGACCCAGCAATTGGATTTATTAAAAATGGCATGTGTAGAATTCATGATAAGCAGTAGAGTGTTATTATGGTACCTTTGTCTGTGCTGGGAATCCCGAGGGTATAACGTGTGCAAATGTACAAAGGGAGTAAGAACAATGGGTGCACTTTCAGTAGGCAACAAAAGTTCTAAAGAATGAGTTTCCTCTAGGTACCATAATCCTAGGGCAGCGACAATAAAAAAACCAAATATCATTACAAGAATACAACAATAGGTTTTCGGGGCCCAGTCATTTTGTCCATTGTCCCGGTTGGTCACCCCCTTATTTACAAGTCCAATACGAGCGGCGGCGGTAGCAGGCATTGTAGTCTTCGGATGGAAACCCCAATGTTCATTGCTGGTGAACCCCCGGTCGTGCGATTTCTTAGTCCTTCCACAACCCTAGCCAACAGAATCCCCTTTCTCAAATTTGGGCAAAAGCAAGCCCTCGATGACTCTTTTCCTTCTCCGAATGCACAGCTGAACCATGCCGTAAGTCTATCTACGTGGTCGCAAGTTGTATCATACTTTTCCTGGTACTGATTGATCCGGAAACAATATGTCATCACTTCCTGCGGGAAGCAACGTGTCGGAGGTAAGTGAAGAGGCTGAATTTGAAACAGCTGTTTCCGGGTGCAAAATTTGCATAGAGTGTGGAGACAAAATGGCTGCTTCCCCAACCCTCCTGGGCTCAGAGATATTCTCCGACACACTCTCAGTGCTGCTTACTGCTTTGGGATCATTGGTTGCAGTATCAGCGAGGGGTTCTGTTTCTTCTGTAGCGTGTGGCACAGGGCGATGAAGTTTCTTGATGTGTGACGCGTGGATCCAGTTCTTTCGTCCAGCTACCCGCACCGCTGTCTGGGTGACCAACAGGACCTTGAATGGCCCACGCCAGCGAGGCGTGAGGCAGGAGGTGCACTCAAATGATTTGACGAGCACCCAGCTCCCAGGTCATATGCCGTGGCCCGGGCCCTCGTATCGCACAGGTAAAGCTTCTCGTACCTGGTGCTAAATCAAATACAGGTTTTTAGTCAATTGGCTACAATAATCTGAAAGTAGTACATTTTCAACATTCTTTAAATTTCGGCATTTTGGAAGATTCCAGATATTGGCAGGTCTCCCCGTTACCACCCCAAATGGAGAGAGCCCAGTCTTAGTTTGAGGGGTTGTTCGCATGGCTAGTAACACGATCGGTAAGGCATTCGGCCATTTTAGTTTGGTACCAGCACACGTCTTAGCGAGCTTGTTCTTGATGATACTGTTGTGTCTTTTACATAGGCATCTACAGTCTCCCTTAAAACATACATCTCAGTGAAAAGATCTATGGCAGTTTGTCTAGCTAGCTGATCAGCGAAAGTGTTCCCTTTTCCAATATCAACCACAATCTTTCGATGTGCTGCACATTTCATAACTGCTAACTGAGTAGGGAGCGCAAGCGCTGAGAGTAGTTGCACTATTAGGGAGCTATGTTGAATCTTGGTACCATGCGAGGTTAGGAACCCTCTTTCTGACCAAATGCTCCCAAAGTTGTGAACCACCCCGAAGGCATACTGACTATCAGTATATATATTTACTGCAAGCCCTTCGGAGAGTTCACAAGCCCGGGTCAATGCTATAATCTCTGCTGCCTGCGCAGAATTATGCGTAATTCTCTTAGTTTCTACAACCGTCCTCAATGTCGTGATTGCATAAGCGGCTGTGGATGTACCATCCGAAAGTTTAAAGCAGGAGCCGTCACAAAACAGCTCTCCTTGCGGATTATCCAAAGGAGTATCTTTCAAATCAATTCTGCCCTTTGTTTCTTGTTCGGTCGTATACAAACAATCATGTGACTCTTCATCGCCGCAAGTAGTATCTTGCGGAAAAGGTAGGAGTTCAGCCGGATTAAGGACACAACACCTCTTAATTTGAATGTGAGGAGCAAACAAGATCAATTCATATCTTGTCAAACGTGCAGAAGTGAGGTGTTGCGTTTGAGTTTGGTTCAATAGAACATCTACAGAGTGAGGCACCATCAGGGTTAGATCATGGCCTAGGACAATTCCCTCACTCTGTTTTACAGACGCGCAGCAGCAGCGACAGTGCGCAAACATCTTTGTAAAGCGCATGCTACAGGATCAAGGGCGGAAGAATAGTAATCACACGGCCTATTCTTCCCTCCATGTTCCTGCGTTAATACAGCCAAAGCACATCCATCACATTCATGCACAAACAATACAAAGACCTTTTCATAGTTTGGTGTGCCCAAAACTGGTGCAGAGCATAATGCAGTCTTAAGCAAGTCAAACGACTGCTGGTGTACCGTGTTCCATGGCAATGGCGAAGAAATGCCCTTCTTTGTCAAAGCCACCATCGGTTTGATCACTAGTGAGAAATTCGGGATCCACAACCTACAGTAAGAAGCCATACCTATCAAGGCCCTAACTTCCTTCTGTGTATTTGGGACAGGCATGCCAGAAATATGTTTTATTCTTTCAGGTGCCAATCTTCTTCCCTCCTTTGACAGGAGATAGCCTAAATAGGCGACCTCCTGACAACAATATTGAATTTTTTTAAGCAAAGATTTGTGACCATGTTTAGCTAGATGAATAAGTAATAACACAGTGCCCTCCTTACAGGCACTCTCAGAGTCAGCAGCTACAAGCAAATCGTCAACATACTGAAGCAAAGTACAGGTAGAGGGCAATTCAAGGGTATCAAGTTGTTCTTTCAAAGCCCTACTATAAATACTAGGACTCTCTGTGTACCCTTGAGATGCATGAGTAAATGTAAACGAGCGTCCCCCTAAGGTGACCGCAAACAAATATCTACTATCCTTGTGTATAGGAATACTAAAGAACGCATTCTTTAAGTCCACAACACTAAAGTAAGTAGCTGTATCTGGAATCATGGTTAGGATTGTCGTTACATCAGGCACAATTGGAAATTGTGGTGCCACAACTTTATTAATGGCACGTAAATCAATTACAAAACGGAATGGAATTACATTATCGCCTTTCTTGTACACGGGTAAAATCGGACTATTACACAAACTTCCTGAAATTTCTTCAATCACATCACGATGCACAAAATCGGAAACAATACATTTAAAGCTTGCTCGCCCTCAACCGAAATCTTATACTGGGGAATGCGTGGCAGCTCAATTCCATGTTTCAAAACTATCTTAACAGGCTCGATCTGTAAAACACCAACATCATTGTCATCGACATCCCACAAGCTCTCTGGTACATCAATGAATTCTGGAGGCAAAGGTCTAGTCAAAAATTGCGAGGCAGAAAATTGCTGAGGTGAAATCGTCAAGCGCACTCCATCAGAAGAACAATAAATCACTGCATTTAATTCTTTTAACAAATTCAATCCCAACAAGTTCTCTCTGCAATCCGAAGTCAACAGAAAAGGACACTGGTCCGTAAAGGGACCTAAAGAAATAGGTACTGGCATAGAAACCGGACAAACAACTGGTGTACCAGAAAACCCTACAGAAACATTGGTTTGCCCTGACAGTGGAATGTTTGGAACCCGTGAATGATCAATGGAACACTTCTGTGCTCCAGTGTCTATCAAAAACGGATGTTTCCTATTTCCCACCACCATTTCAACGTAGGGACCTTTCTGATTGACGGGAATAGGTGTAGGTTCCAAACCCTGCTTTGGGAAATCCTAACGAAACAGAATATTATCAAAAGGAAGCTCTTCAGATAAATAGGCAGCGGAAGGATGATCAAATATATTCCTAGTGTCCGCACTCGGAGTCTGATTGTCCTGCGAAAAAGGTTGTTGAGGGTCCTGTGTAAACTGAGCTCTATCAGGGCCCCCTACGCCCGGGCGACCTCTGGATCGCCTACTCATATTACCAAATGTATTATTTGACCTTTGTTGAAGGACGGGGCATTGTGCTCGCCAATTACCCT
This sequence comes from Ambystoma mexicanum, assembly GCF_040938575.1. NCBI lineage: Eukaryota > Metazoa > Chordata > Amphibia > Caudata > Ambystomatidae > Ambystoma > Ambystoma mexicanum. The sequence continues at coordinate 77,877,699 of NC_090940.1, read as the reverse complement.
CTCGATGACAATAAGCACACTGATTAATATTCACAGGACCCAAGGGCACATTCCCCTGCGGGACATACTGACCTCTAACTTGAGAATTACCCCCTCTGGGGCCCCTAACAATTTGCTGCAATAACACTTTAGTTTTTAAATCACCTTTCCGTTTTTCAATCCTATCTTTTTCATTATTGACACGATTCGCATAGTACTGAGCCATGTGCAGTACTTCTGATTGTGATTTCGCCTGCCAAGCGCTCTCAGAAGACATAATCTGTGACTGGATGTCAGGCAGTAATCCACGTACAAATTTGTCCACAAATAATCTTTTCCCAGACACTGTGCCTAAGTCTTGTCCACTGAAATCCGAGAATACCTGTTCGAACCGATTAAAGAACTCGGTAGCACCTTCAAACTTTCCTTGGACACAGGCCGTAAGCTTGTCCCAAATAATTCTCTTTTCGGGAATTATGGTTTTTAATTTAGCAATGATTCTATCAGGCAGAGTTAATATCACCTGTTGTGGTCTTTCGCCAGCTGGTCTTTCCCCATCGAGTCTAGTTATATTCGCCCATGTATCTCCCAACCCGGGCACATCGTCAATAGTTCTAACTTGTTTCCATAAATCTACGGGCAGGAGTACAGGAAACAACAAATCAATGTCACCTAAGGTGAACACTGTCGGATTTTTCCTAATGTCAGGAATAGACTGTCTAATGGTGTTCACTTCCTGCCGTGAAAACGGGACGTGAACAAACTGTGATACATAATGTGCAGGAATGTTCACAGCGAGTATACCCTGTGCAGCATTGGCCGCAACCTCAACCTTCGGGACAAATGTCGGAGGAACCTCTCTCATAGGCAACTGAGATGTAGGCAACTCCGAACGCTTACTAAGCAACAGAGCCAAGTCGAGCGCTAAAGCAGTCGAAGAAGTGTCAAGTGAAAAAGCTCTCTTATAAATGCTCAATAACTCTGTGGGACAACTAATCTTCCTTTTTACACATTCATCCTGCAGGTACTCTACCATTACCTGTGTCACTTTCCTCTGCATTTCCAACGTATATTGACTACATGTGTCATATACCTCAACTGGAGTTATCGATATGTCTGAAATCCACCTAATCGCGTCTTTCTTACAAATTCGCATTTACTCCAATATCGGTTTATGACACAGAAGGAACCGTTTCTGTACATACATATTCTCCTCTTCCTCATCCTCATTCTGTATCTTTTCTAACTCCTTTCTATACCCAAATAACCTCTCTACATGCTCATTTACCTTCTCCAAAGTGTCTCTGGAAAGTGCTAGAGTATTTAGATCCCTTAACCCTTGCGGAACATCTGCATTATTTAATCTTCCCCACATTATACATAACTGAATCCCTAAACCTTCAATAAAACCATTTTTCTCAGGAAAATTATCCATATTATAAAGTGTGGCAAAAACACTAGCTTGATCATCCTTCTCCATACAATGCTTAGCCCATGCAATTAACTCACGTTTCTTCTCCGGCGGTACAGTATTGCGAATTACAACTTTTGTTCCCGTACCTTGATCGATTACAAGCGGCTCAGGACCACTTGGAAGAGAGGGAGCAGGCAAATTCGATGGAGGTACTATAACTGGTGCGATAAAAAGAGGCAGAGGAGCAGGTGGAGGGACAAAAGCCAGAGGAGTAGGAACAACAGGTTGAGTAGGAAGAGCAGGAATAACAGCAGGAAGAGGTACAGCAGTGGGAAGAGGAACATACAGAGGTGGCGCAGAGGCACCAGGCCTTCGTTCATTTAATATTTTGTCAATAAACTCATCAGAAATATGAAGATCTTTAGAAGTATAGATTTTCTGAATTCCAAGTGAGAAAGCCCTATCCATATTTTTAGTCGCCTCAGACTGTTTGTTTTGGTCATATAACAATGCTTTTTCAGCGTTCGTTTTATGACGACGTGCATGTTTCTCTCTACCTTTAAGTTGTTGCAACGCTTCTTTTTTCCAATTCTGCAAAACATCAAATGCTGCAGGTCTAGCCTTTTTCTTTAACAAGACTGACTCCAAATATTCAATGCGAGGGATCTCAAAACTACCATTGATTGGCCACTGAAGTTCGGAGGCATGTCTGTTTTGTCTGTGCCAAATACCATTAAATACTATACTTCCAATGCCATACTTACAGTACATAGTACATGCCAGCGACCCCTCCTGTGGTGCGGGACGGCTAAATTCCAAAGATTGTCTATCACTGCGGAATAATGCCCTAAAGCAGGTAGACAATTTCCCAGGCACATCTCAAATTCTTGGTGTTACCTGGTCAATAATTGTGTCTGCAGATACAATGCGCCAAAATTCAAATTGTCAGGGTTAAATTAAGAATCGGGTCGCGACTCAGCTGACCAAACCTAAGGAGGACCAATCGGTACTTCTAAGAATCTTACCTAACTAATCGTACCTCGTGTATGGTGATTTCGGCAAATCTGCCTGCCTCGATAAGTGGACCCTCGTTAAGATGCCGTCTCAGACCACAAGCTAATCATCCAGGGATCGGGTGGTGCAGCGCTGCTGAGGTGTCGCGTCTCGTCCAGGGGCCCCTTTATGTCACACCGTCCGATCCCGGTCCGATACTGTGTGTCAACCTTCAATAATCCAGCATCAATCTTGAAGGTCCCTATTCGGGCGCCAACTGTGAAAACAGAAAAAGAATATCGAGGCTGAGTACCCCAAAAAAAGGAAATACACCAGACACAGGTTACAAAGGAACATACAAAGTACTTTATTCTATACTGAATCCAATTACAAAAACAGTGCAAAGTCAGATAGCTATCGGCCCTCAGTACAACACAACAAACTCCAGTGTGGTTCAGTGTGTTCAGTGAGAGACGCTGTACATTAGAATGCATTCGCTTTTTATACATTTTGTGGGCGCTATGCTCAGCCCCACTTCGGGTTAATATTCCTTTTAATATATCACCGATCTAGGGTTCGTGCCAAGTCTCAAATAACCGCATATAACTGGTTTGCCTTTAATACATGTATCAACAAGCGTATGCAATAACTGTGTATTTCTAAAATTTTCCATGCAGGCCTTCTAAAACATTAATACAATGTAGTTAAACAGATGTTCTTTGTTCAGTATTTGAATACATTGTCTCGACATATGCTCGTGGATTAGTTTTCATTGTACGAGTAATTCTTCTACACATAGGTCAGTGAAGGACAAGGTCTCAGTTCATGACCTCAACAAGTGGCCTGCAAGCAGATTACACATTAGCTATGTACAGAGGTCAAAACGGCCATGTTGTATTTTGCAATGACATCGTCCACCATTTTAGCTCACAGGGTGACTTTTACACAATGAATCCTAAAATAGCGGTTTGACCTAAAATGACGGCCTACATGGATTTAAGTTCAGGACCTTGCAACACAGATTCCTTTCACAAGCGACTTTCGAGCAGCTTGGCGTAGGCCAATATTAAATATATTTATTACAATAGGAGGCCCGATATACTTTCTATTTCTACAGTGGTGTAAGGGGTTAAAATGAGTCCTGATGGTATTAGGGTGGCGTTATAAGGGTAGAAAAAGAGAGGGTTTGGGGGGACACCCCCAAATAAAAAATAAATTAAAAAACAGTGTTTTTCGGTATTATGGCCGCGATTAAATGTACCACTATGAAATTGGGGTTGGTAAAATGACATACAACCGGTTGAACCATCACAGCAAACATCATTTCAGTAAGGGGAAGGATAGCATCGGGGTCAGGATCCGGCATGGCTGCAGTGATGTTTTGGCATACGGTACTGATTTTGTGGTGAGAAAATAGACTTCTTTTAAACACAAGTATACTGTTAGTTTGGTAGAATTGGGTTGGTTGTTGGTTACCTCAAGGTCCTTTAGGATTTCAGAAACTTTTTTTGGAGGTGTTAGCCGTTTATATGCGGCGCTTAGAAAGGTAAGATTTTGTGGCTTCAAGGATTGGTATTTTGTTATGAGTTAGCTCTTTTTTAGAGAGAGTTTGCCATGTAGACAGTACTGGCTATAGCATTTTGTCTCCATTTCTTGCAGGTTTTTTTAAACTTCCAGCAGCTCAGTTGTATACTATTTTTGTGCTGGATATTTGGCTTTGCTAATTTGTACAATCTTGGATAGGGCAATGGCACCCAAGACCTTTCTTAGAGTATTTCACAAGCCACAGGGACCGGAAGTAGGATCTGGATCCCTGGAAGTAGGATCTGGAGATATCGTTGAGTGATTCCTATGTTAGTTATAGTGGGGCTCTATTGAGTTAATTGTGGCTTGAGGCCATTTCCATTGAGTCATTGAGTGTTTGAAATGTTTGTGGAGGCTATGATGCTCAGGTAGCGAGATGTGGAACGCTATTCTATTATGGTCAGACCACGGCACATGTAGTGTGGGAGACAGAGCCATCAAGACAAAATATTTCATTCAACTTATGCCTGGCAGAATGGACAGAGCCTTTGAACTAACTGGCTAAGGCCAAAGTTTGAAAGGCAAACTAGAAAGAATTTGGTCTCGGATAGATTAGTGCTTTGGGGCCAGAAGCCACCGTGGGTTATATCGCCATTTGCACTCGCGTAGTTTCCTATGCAGGTGGTAATGGTGCTTAATTTAGTAAAAACACTGCGCCATAGTTTCTGAAGTCCGTTTTTAGCGTCGATGACGGTGATATCATCAATAAGGAGACAGACTTGGGAAACTATGGTGCCGCGCCGCAATGCAACATATGTTTTAAAAAAAATTTAAACATTCTTTGCACCCGCGTAGGAAACTACATGGGTGCTAAGAGGTGAGAGGGTGGGGAAGGTAAGCAGGGAAGGGAGAGGGGCCCTCGCTAACAGCACTCAGGCTTCTTGGAACACAGGCTTGTACCAGAGAATACATCCAGCGTTTCATGCTTACTGATTGGCCAGTGCCCCCTTGATGTTAGCAATGTTATGCAAAGTCATTTTTCTTGTTATGCTCTGTTGTTCAACTGTGATCCAGGAAGATCTTCCCACATTAGTTAACACTTCACTCCCAACTGGATGTGTACCATCACGTGGGGTATTTGAGATCAAATGAGGATGCTAGGAGCAATTATTGTTGGTTTGGTGATACATACAAGCAGGGGTCAACTGGAATGCTAAATTATTAACATCCCAGGGGAAATAATAATGGGAATAATTGTAATAATAGTCAAGATGGTCTTCTTGCTGAAGAAAGACTTACCTGCTCAGCTTGTAGTTAGACCTTTGCGTCCCAGAGCGATTGTCTGAGACTATGCAGTTTCTCTGAGGTTGCGTCACCTCCCTCCTCTGGTGATGTGAGTTTATAGGTTTCTCATAACCGTCTATTTCATCAAGTTAATTGCTGGTGTTTTAGAATCACAGACCCCCTACACTGACTCATTTACCAAGTGATACATGTTGATGGGTGCACTGTTGTGGCTGGCAGGAAGAGCTAAATGGCTCAGGCTGAGCACACCCTGAACTCTTTTCCCTAGCCCTCCCTAAGCTGATCATAACCTCCCTGTCCCCATCCTATTCTCTTGCCATCTTCTGGGCCTGCATCTAGCCAATGAGGCCCACTGAAACCTTCCTTTGCTTGCTAACTATTTCATGGCTTTCCTCACTCTTTCCTTCAGTGTTTCCTCTACCTGTTTACCTCCTGCCACCTCTGAGTCGATCTGTGTCACTCTTGGATGCTGTGTGAGCACAATCATCTGGTACCTAGGTTGTACTTCCTTGTCCATGCCTTTGTTTTCCTTCGCATCTCCTTTGTCTCTGCAACGCTCCTTATGTTGCCTACTTCTTACATCGAGTTTCATCTTCCGATGTTGGATCTTGCTCCTGGGTCATTGCTACTACCACCACCTTCAGTCCACTCTCACCTTCTGATGTTTCAACCTCCTTCTGTTCATTCTCCCTTCCTGATGTTACCACTTCCTTCCAGGCCTACGGTGCCACCGCAACCTCCCTCTGTTCGCTCCTCACCGTGGTCGTTACCATCTCATCCTAGTTCTCTTTTTCAACCACCACACCACTCTGTTTGCTCTGCACCTGTAATGCTACTATTTCCTTCCGGATCTGTTGTGGTACACCCACCTCCTTCTGGATCTCTCCTGCTTCACCACCCACTTCTGTTCATTCTCCTTTCCTGATGTTACCTCCTAGTTCCCAGGCTACAGTGACACTACCACCTCCTTCTCTTTGCTCTCCACCCTAGCTGTTACATCCTCATCCTGGTTCTCTCCTTCGACCATCACCCCCTTCTGTTTGCCCTCCAGAACTATTTACTTCCAGATCTCATCGGATACTCTCACCTCCTTCTGTTTTTTTTTTTTAATCACCTCCTTCTATTTTTTTTTTTTTAATTTGTTTATTGGTTTAATAACATGAGATAAACAAAGAGTAAAACAAACATCATTGGTGATTGATCAAGCATATCAAGAAAACAACCCAAACCCCCCCAACCCCCCCCCCCAAGACCACGGTTAATTCACTGTTCCTCTCTAGTCTGCACCCGTATCCGGGCAACTCTCTCCACTCCGCTCCGTATCATCCGCCTCAGGGTGGAGCAAGGGCACCGTCAGGGCCACCCAATGGTGTAGTTCCTCGCTGGAATCTAGTCTTTGCACATGGATAGCCGTTTCCCATGCGGCTGTTTCAGCTATGATCCACTTCGTAAGGTCTCCCCACCATAGGGGCATGTGTGGACCTCTGGGGCTTTTCCACCCCATGGCAATGCGTCTTTTGGCTGTAATGTATATGAGGTCAGTGAGCTTGGATAGGGGTTTGTTCTTCCTGTTTCGCCTATATCTGCCGAGGATGCAGGCCGTAGGCTCGTCCACCTCTACTACGATGTCTGCGCCAGCCACTCTGTCCTTCACTTGTGACCAGAATTCCCTGATTACTGGGCAGCCCCAGAACATGTGAGTCATTCCCGCCATGGGTTCACTGCATTTGGGGCATGATTGGGTTCCAGCACCTGTGAATCTTGATATGGCTTCAGGTGTGAGGTACGCTCTATTGGTGATGTACAGTTGAATAAGCTGCAAGCGGGCGTTCCTGGAAACCTTCTTATGGTAGTGGGTTATATCACCCCAATCTTTGTCTTCAAAAACAAGGCCCAGTTCAGTTTCCCACTTACTCCTGCATTTGAGGTCTCCCCTGGTCGTACCCCACACAGGGCCTCGTAGATTCGTGAGGTTTCATGGCCCCCCTCAGCGGAGTTCAGTATCATTTTGATGGATTCATTCTTTTCAGTCAGGTCGGCAGCGACCGGCCATCTCCTGCACAAGGCCTGTACGACCACCCTGTGCAACAGGAACTGTCCTGCCGGGAGGCCCGTGGTCTCACTGAGTTCCGAAAAAGTTAGGATTTTCTGTTCTTGAATCAAGTCCTCAAGCCTGGCCACACCGAGGGGCTCCCATTCTGTACGTGTTTCAACTTGGCCCCAAGAATGATTAACCATAAGTGCAGTGATAGGGATCTGTGGTGAGAACGGTCGTCCGACCCAACCAGTTTGCAGGCACTTTTCCGAGCTTGGCGAGGTAAGGGCAGTGTCTCGTAGCACCCTCCCAGCCCACAGTATGCCTCTGAGTATCAACCGGGGAAGGGCCGGTTGAAGGAGGCGAGTGTCCGTCGTGCTCTCATCGGCCATCCATTGCGTGACATGTCTCAGCTGGCTGGCGAGGAAGTACAGCTCAAAGTTGGGGATCTTAAGTCCGCCCCTTTCGTATGGTCTTTGGAGAGTCTCCAACGCCACCCTGTGCCTACCTCCCTGCCAGAGGAAGCCCCTACAACGTTTTTTGAGTTCTTTAAAGAATAAGGGGGGGTGTTGAAGGGGACGTTGGTGAAGTTATGTAGTAGGTGGGGAAGGGCGACCATTTTAAGGAGACCAGCCCTCCCGGCCATCGAAAGCGGGAGCCGGCCCCAGAACTCCATGGATTTCGTGAGAGAGTCTTTGGCCTTTACGGTATTAAGGATGTGTTCCGTGCCTGGGTTGCGGTGTATGGTTATCCCCAGGTATTTGAAAGAAGTTGCCTGCCATTCGAGATCTAGAGGGGGAGGGATCTGTATTCATCGGTGTAAAGTGCTGCGAGGGGGTAAAGGCAAGATTTGCTCCTATTAATATGGATTCCGGTGAGCTTGTGGAGGCAGTCCAGGGTTTCCAGGATGTAGGGAAGGAGGTGCTCAGGGTCTCGTAGGTACAACAGGGTGTCGTCAGCGTACATAGAGATGAGGAGGGTCACCCGGTCTATCTTAATCCCACCCTCCCCATATTCCTGTCTCAGGTAGGCCGCCACTGGTTCAGCGGCAAGTATCTATAACATGGGGGACAGAGGGCACCCCTGGCGAGTGTCCCTGTGTAGGGACCATTTAGCAGAATAGGTTTTGTTGGTGCGTACCCTCGCAGTGGGGCTGGCATAAACTAGCTGGGTCCACTTTAGGAATACAGGGCCTATTCCCATTTTGGCCATGGTGGCATACAGCCAGTCCCACCTCACAGAATCAAAAGCTTTGGTGGCGTCAAGTGACGTCACTCTCACCTCCTTCTGTTTACACTGTACCCTGATGTTATCACAGCCTCCAGGATGCTACAACCACCTCTTGTTCCCACTCCACCCCTGATGTTATCACTTCGCCCTGAGCACCCTCGTTCGGTTTACTCTCCACCCTTGATGTTACCACCTTCACTTGGGTCTCTCCTACCTCCACCAAGCACTTCTGCTAATTCTCCTCTCCTGATGCTATGGACTCCTTTTGCACCACCTCCTTCAGAGTGTGGTCCACTCATGATGGTACTGGCTCGTCCTGCTCTTCACTGTCACCACCTCTCCAGCTTCTTCCCTCCCTCTAGCTTCCACTTCTTCCACCACTCTCACTTTTCAATCCTCCTCGAAAGTAGAGCCTACTGTTCCTACAACCCACACTCAGCACTTAAACAGAACATGAAGGAAACCACAGAACAGAACCAAAAGCACATTAATGAAATGAAAGGCAAGTCTGTCACCCCGGGGGTGATGACTCACTTCCTAGTGGTGTTGCAGTTTTCGCAGAGACATTCTAAAACCCTTAAAAGTCCCCCAGTCCTTTGAGGGTTTGGAAGGGATTGCTGGACCCAGAAGCGAATGCTGGTTCCGCAAATATCCTCCTGGTGAGTCTGTTCTTCTCATTGACGGAGTGATAGTAGAGGTGCAAGTTATCAGGATGAGACAAGGCAGGGGGTTTTCCACCTCTGCCTCCTAGCACCCCGCATACCCCCATGGCAGGTCTCCCTCCTTACACACGCCCTGGGGTCTCCCACTCTTGGTTACCCTGACTATTCCTCCTCTGGTCTTCTTGGCTGGGTCTCGTTCATCCGCCCACATTCTGGTCCTGCATGGAGACGACCCAAGTACCACGATTTCTATCTGAGATATTCTTCTGTTGTGATTTAATGCCAATGCAGAGCCTTGAGCATTGGAGACGTGCTTAGTGATCAGACTTGCTGCAGTACTGAAGTACTTTCACTGGTGATAGGGTGGAGTCGACGAGTAAAGCATTTTCACTGGCCAAATGAGAGAAAACAACTGCTTGCACTTTTGTGCGCACATTTGCTAGTGGCAGGTGGTGTCTGGTGTTTTTAGGACACTGAGATGAAATAATGCAGTTTGGCATTTCTTCGTTGATGTGTTCTTTGAAGGAAAGATTGTGCCCAGTGGAAACTCAGGGATTTTCCACATTGGCAGAGAATGGGCATGCAATCTTACAGAGTTATATTGTTGAGGTACAACTGCATTTTGTTTTGAGATGAGTTGCTGCTAAGAAAGATTAACTCTGTTTTCTTTAGGTTTAGAGTAGATAATGAACCACCTGTGTTGGATCATGTTTCAGATTTTGGATGTGAATAGTACATGGCTCTGCAATCTGAGGTTCAGCATTTGTTTTGAACTACAACTCCCATTCTCCCTTACCATTGATTATGCTGGCTAGAGCTAATGGGATTTGTAGTCCACATTGTTTGGCGAGCCAAAGGTTGTAGGCCTGCTGCAATACCAGATGCAATGCTGAGGTATAATTCAGTGTAATCAGTGTGTTGATGAATGAGAATGTTTGGTTGGCTAGTGGGATTCCCAGAGGTTTCATCTGTTGATTGAAGAAGAATGGAGAGTGTATAGAGCCCTGGGGTACACCACATGTCATTGGAAGAGTGAGAATCTGGAAGTCTCCTTTAAGCCAAATTGGTATCTGTTTCTGTTTTGACTCGTTTTACTAATGCTACCTTTGCCCATAACACTGTTCCAGATGATATTAAAAATGTGGAAGTTAACCCCTGATTAAAAACCTGGCCAGGACCCTAAAACTCACAGTAATTTAAGACCTATAACGAATGTCCCTTTTTTGTTAAAAATAATTGACAAAGTTGCCACAATTTCAAGGACATTTGGAAAAAGAGACTATGGGCCTTATTACGGGTCGGGCAGTCCAGAAATAACAGTGGTGGTAAACCCGCCGCCACTGTTATTTCTGGACCACCCGATCTCGAGTCCTGCAGGCGGGAGGTGGCGTTCCCATCAGGTCTGACCTGGCGGGTTTAACACCGCCCACCTGCAGGCGGACGTGGAAACACCAGCACCATCACGAGATGGTGCCGGTGTTTCCACTTCCCCATTCCCATTGAGTTCTGTGGGACTCAATGGGAATGGGGATTTACCAAATTCCGCCTCCGGAATTCCCGGGACACCAGGGTCGTAATGCCCTGGTAATTCCGGGAGTCACGGAAGCAGAATGGTAATACGAGTCCGGTGGTACCCGAGCCAGAAAAAACGGCTGGTTGCCGCAGGACTCGTAATGAGGCCCTATATTACACCCCAGACAGTTGGGTTTGAGGTCCAACCATTGCATGGAGAGAGCTCTGGTGGACCTGCAAACCCATATACTAAATGTCATGGACAAAAGCAAATTGGGCCACTGATGTTATTAGATCTGTCAGCAGCCTTTGACCTTGTGGATCATGAGAGGCTTGTCAAAATTTTGTCAAGCATAGGGCATTTTTCTGGGGAAGCCGCAGCATGGATTGAGTCCTTTCTTAGAAATAGGAAGTCAACAATCTGTTGGGGGGTGCTACCTCAGAGTCAGTCTTCATTACTTGTGGTATACCCAAGGCGCCTGCCTTTCCCCGGCACTTTTTAAAGTGTATATTCGCTCTCTATGTGATTTTCTCGAGAACATGGGAGCGCAATTCACTAACCATGCTGATGACACGCAACTCATTATTGAGCTAAGTGGGAATTATGATAAAGATGCTGAGAAAATCACACGCATCTATGAAATAATTAAAGACTGGATGACAACAAATTGGCTTTGCCTTAACGGTGCAAAGTCAGAGCTGCTTATTTTTGGCTCAGCCCAGGCAAGAGCTAAATTGGGAGTTCAATACTTAGGGTTCTCTGTCGATAACCATTGTATTGATGTAGTAAATAAGGGGAAAACTGTCAGAGTCTTTTTTAAGCTTTTTGGGGGGGCTGATGCCCAGGTAAGTAACGTGGTGAAAAAGTCTCAATATCATCTGAGATTGCTGCGGCTAATGAAGCCATTTAAAACATTGCATATTCTGCAGAATGTTGCGGTTCGCATCCTTCAAAGTGTATCTAGGAAAGAAAACATCACCACACATAGAAGAGATCTGCATTGGTGGCCAGTCGCGGGCAGAATTTGTTTTAAGATCAGCACGCTGATGCACAAATGCCTTTACAGGATTGCACCATCCTAAATCTGTTAGAATTTTGTACAGCAGCAGCAGTCGACACAAGTTACTTGGTGTAATAATACTATTTACTTAACCTGTCCTCGAAGTAAGTGTGCCAGAGGAGCTGGACGCTCTTTCCCTGTTCAAGAGGCTTTGGCCTGGAATAAGCTGCCAATGGATCTACGTAGGGAAAAGAACCTATTGACCTTCCATAAGCATCTGAAGGCGCTATTGTTTACTTCATATGCTTACCTGGTTATTATCCCATTTTATGTATGTTTCTTTTTGTGCGTCCTGATGCCTGTGGGCTCCGGCGTGAAATAAATAAATCAATAAAGGAAGTAAGAGAACTATCGTAGAACTCTCCTGTTAATATACATTTTGAGGGAGCTGGTAGAGATGAGAGACTTCTAGCCTGTTTGAAGATCGCTATTTCATACAGATTGCCGGAACATCCATGGGAGCCGCAATGGCACCGAGTTACGCTAACACGTATATGTCATACCTGGAGGAAACCCAAATTCGAACTAATCCAAGATGGAGAAATAATCTAGAATTTCTGGTGAGATTCATAGATGACTTATTTGGAATTTGGAGTGGCACTGAGGAGGAACTCGAAGACTTCTTTAGCTTCATGAACACCATAGCACCTAGGATCAAATTTACACGCAAAATTAGCAGAAATACAATAGAATTCCTAGATATACTGATATATCGAGAATCCAACAAACTGGTGACTACAGTTTTCACGATACCAACCGACAGAAACAGTTTATTATTAGCATCTAGCTTTCATCCAAAGAAGACCATAGAAAGCATCCCGTTAAGTCAATTTCTACGTTACAGGAGGATTATCTCCAAAGAGGAAGAATATGACAAAAAAGCACTTGACCTAACTAAGAAATTCCCACAGAGAGGATACAAGCAAGAACAGTGAAGAAACATGCTATAGAGGTGAAGAACACATCAAGAATAGAAGCCTTAAAACCCAAAAACAAAAACAAAGAGACAGAATTGGTTTATGTCACAATTTATTCTCAACAGAGCAATCGTATTAAAAAAATGATTAAAAAAAATGGAAACTATTGAGTATGGACCAAACTTTGTCAGCTTTATTCCCCAATCCGCCATTCTTTGCATACAGCAAGGGTAGATCCGTACGGGATCACCTAATTAAATCAGACTTTGGCCATGTGAAATCAAACCAGTAGACTTTCAAGGGAACTATTCCATGCAACAATTGTAATTGCTGTAATAATGTGATTAAGGGGAACTACATTAATCACCCTCGCCAGGGACACAAGATAGCGCTAACTCACACATCTACATGCGATACTATGAACGTCGTGTATGGCATCAAATGTCCATGCAGAGTCTATTATGTAGGGCTTACCAGTAGGAAAGCAAAAACAAGGTGGGGAGAACACAAATCGAATATTAGACAACAATCGACCAAATCTCCGGTAGCACAACATCATTTTAAAGAACTGAACCATTCAATTGCCCAGATCCAATTCATCATCCTGGAACACGTGACTCTCCTTAGGAGAGGAGGAAACATGACAAAGCGGCTACAGCAGAGAGAGATTCATTGGATTGAAAAACTAGACAGCATGTACCCTCATGGGATGAACCACAAATGGGATTTAAACCGTTTTTTGTGAAGGGAAACGTGACGTAAATGGAAACACATTTACTACATCCTTAATTATTACAACTAGGGGAGAGCACATTGATGCATTAAATGAAAAATACAATGCTGCCCGTGATCACAACATATATGCATGAGTTTAAATGGTACAAACACAGGAAGAAATAGATCGTCACACCAAGTAATGATATGTCATGCAATTTGGGTGGATAAACTCAGAGAGGAGACTGAAGTGAATAATCCTCTGAAATCTGTTGAATTTCATCACAATAGATGAGACGAAAGAGGAACACCAACAATGCAAACCTAGTGAATAATACGTCCAAGATGGCGGAACGAGAAGGACCAGTAAACACAGCTCAGAACGTATAGAAGACAGACTAGTTCACCATTTGCTAGGCAACGCTGACACAAGCAACCAGAGTACGCAGCAGACACCAGGGGAGACAGAACCGGCAGCGGCACACAGCGTGGGACTCACTTGTAAGATCACCAACAATTCCAATTGAATACAGAACCTGGGATTAAAATCTAACATCTGACTCACACGGAAACACGTATGTCTCCGCAGGGGCAGAAACGCTAACTGGCAACAACTAATGTAAAAATTCAACACGAGCCGCCTAACAACACGGGTTGACGAACGCTAGGGGAAACAGACGTTAATGAGAGACCAGCTTAATAAATACAGGTAAAAGAGGCAACGTCAGCCAAAAAAAACATATTACAACATGGACTGTAATAGGATTTATTAAAATACCTGTATAATTCTACAGCGTGACGAACACCGGTTGAAATTGAAACAGAGTGTTCTTAATTGAACAACAACCTGCATCCATCAGTCCACATGAATATGCTTGGCACTCTTTTGTGGTGAGTTTCTTTTTGAACGAGCAGAATAGAAATAACTGTACATCACCCAAAAGGTTGGTATAACATAATAGTGGGGCCCAGCGCTATCTCAGCGACTGGTCCCACATTATGTTATAATAATAAATAATCATTCACTACAAAAAGGACTTCAGACATAAATTTCTCTTTACTAAAAAGTGTCCTTCCATTACAGAATGGACACAGGATGTAATTGAAAGTGAGCGACCAAACAATATACATGAGACGGAATCTCCCAAGACTTTGTGTCACTGATTAGACACACATCTAAAGGTTGGTGACTGTTTGAAGCTGAGAATATTATAAAATGAACAATATTAAATTAAGGAATAATTATATTAAGTAACAGAAACATATCTTCTATTACCTTAGATGAACTATTGAATATATCTGTTATCTACATCTGAAGAAGGGCTCAAGGAAGCCCGAAGCGCGTAATGAAGGATAGGACTGGTCTTTGCAAGGAAGAAGCAACCTAAATAGAACATTGACTTACAATCCTATCAAGATATCAAATATACCTGGAGTCACTTGAGTGCAAAATAGAACTCTTTATGTTACTCAAAGAAAATGTCTTTTTTGATGTTGATGAACACTTAACAGAATTTGTTTCATATTGTTTTAAAAGGAATGTTTCATACAATGTAATGATTGATAATTACAATGGTAATGTATGTCTGAATGTACTTAGTGAAAACCAAAAGAACAGACTGTTCTAAAAATTCTAAAAATTCAATTACGTTTGATGTTGAACCCCCCTTTTTTTGAAACTATTTATAAATACATAAATGATTGTTTGAATATTTACTGATTATATCGGATAACAGTGTGCCCTTGTTTCTGCCTCTCGTTGACCACGGGAGACCATTGTTGTTGATAGCAGAGATCTCCCCAAGGACAGTACAGCTGGTAACTTTTGCAGATACCAACACTTCTACAAGTACATACCTACACTTCTACGAGTACACTTCCATTTGTGGGGATAGGATTGGGAGGGAGAACAGGGTAGGTGACATTTTGTTGGAGATATCTATGTGGCAACCATCGGTGCAGGGAATTCTTTCCCTCCCCAATCAAAAGCGCCACCCCAATATTCCTTTTAGGGTTCAATCTAGTTCTATCTGTGATTCATATAGTAGCACGTAGATCCCACGCCCTTTAGTAACAGGTAAGCCAGGAACCAGGCCGGCATATAGAAAGAATATATATTTATTAATGAATACAAAAATTCATATTTGCACAAAATCACCAATCACGCCATTTCACTCCGTGGCCCAAATGCTTTTCTTTCTTACCAATCACTTTTTATACAAATCAAATCACTAGTTGGTTCAGGATAACACAGATCACAGACTCTTTAACCCCACAACAGATGCAGTCAAAACACTTTGCATGTTGTTCACTTTTAATAACATGTAGCACCTTGAAACTTGACCGGATCATACAGCTAGCAAGACCCTTTACATGAAACTTACTTTGATATGACATATGATATGATATGATATGATATGGCAGTTATGACGTGCTATGCACAACTGTAACTGTTTCAAGGTGTGACGAGGCAATGCAACACTTTACTATTTTCCGAAAACAATTTTACACACACAGCGATCTGTATTTGTATCTCCCTGCGCGCTTGGCAATGCTTTCCCCAGGGTTTAATTTAAATGACATGTAACATTTTTCAATGGTAAAAGAAGGTTTGACTGGCACTGTGCTCTTCGCAAAGCTGGCACTCTCATAACACACCAAACCTTTCAAACAAACGCTTTTTATGTATTTTGGAAACCCCTTTTCATCACCACTCTGCAAGCAAAATGTCCCTGCCCTCAGGAAACACTTTCTCACTTTCTGTAGAGATGTACCTTTAAATCAGTGACTCGACTCTGTTTAACTTTGGGAAGACACTGTTCTGCCCCAGTATACAAACCCAGATTCAGTTGATCATATGGGATCACTCTAGCTTAAGGAAGGATTCAGGGGAATGAGACGCAGTTGGGAATTTTGTTTTTAATGCATGCCTCCCTGTCAGGAATTTGCGGCTGGTAAAAAGAACTAGGAGTACCCACTGTGAAGGCATCATGAAGCAAGACACGGATAACAGTTACAAAGTTCAGAACAAAATGGTTTATTAAAGCAAACATCAGGATGGTAGAAGGCCTAACTTCCCCTATGCGAAGGTGGGATTTCCCTACCTGACTGAAACCAAAGGAAAGTCTGAGTCAAAGAGCTCAACTTAAAAGTCTGTCTGTGTCCAAAACCTATCCTTGCTCTCACAACTAAAGCTAATCAATGTGCAGGGATGTCCATAATCAAAGAAAAGGTGCTCGACACAAAAGTCTGAGCTTTTTCTAGCTCCAAGCTTCCTCTTAAGCTCCTCCTCCCGAGGTTCAAGAAAGTTCCACAGAAGTCTCAAGATTACCTTTCTCAAGTTCAAGACAATACAGTTCCACACAATCCTCAGGGTCCCCTTCCCCAAGTTTCAAGCAACACAGTTCAAAAGAAAAGGGTCTTGAGGCTCCGCCCTCAAGACAGCATGTATAGTTCCTCAGGTGTCAGGATTCTATTCCCCAAGACTCTATTGCAGCAACTTATATTTTTTTCAGTCTTTCAAAGTTCAACCCAATTCCAGGCCAACTTGACCCTCCTTATGGTTTGCATCACCAGCTTACCTACAGTGCTCCTTCTTGGTATATTTCACAATGTCTTTGGATTTCACATTTCAGGGCTCTGTGGGCTGGGTGCAGTTGGCAGACCATGTGGTCCACCCATCACAGGTCCGGCAACCAGGAACCCTATGCTCTTCAGCCCACAGAGGTTCTTCTGTATTTGCTGCAGTGTCCAAATTCACCTTCACTATGCTTCTCTTTGTCGGCCTATTGGCTTTATATAAAGGTTCGCACTCTCCTGGTTAACCTCCTAGCTTTGCCATTATGTGTCACACACCTCTTGCCAGTCTTTGGCCTTGCAGCACTGTATCTATTCATAAGAGTTCCCTTATGTATTTCCCACCTTTCTATCACATCTCTCTCACACTGGTGCTGTTTTCCATAGTTTGTTTCATTCAATTCTATATTCAATGTGTGTAGTTTCGCTTTGTTTCAAGGTTTCATTCAGTTAGATGGTCAATGTGCATGATTTAACTCTTCTTCGTTTTTTCATTCAGTTCGCGGTTAAATATTCAACTTAACGTCAGGTTTTCATTCACTGCGTAAGTCAATATATGCTATAAAGCACTTTGGTACTCATGCACAGCCCCTAGGAGCGCTCCCGGCTTTGAGTGACATCTTTTCCCACTCAGCGGTCCTCAGCATTCCTCCTTTGGTGGCTACAAGGCTTCTGTACTGCTTCACAGGCAAGCGGGCTGGTCTCTGCGAGCCCCGTTCGCACTCCAGGCTCTTCTGGCTTCTAATCTGCTTCACAGGCAAGCAGGCTGGTCTCCACGAGCCCATCTCACATTACGGCCACTTCAAAGCACACAATGGCAGCTCTGGTCTCCTCCACGGACACACGGACACAGACAGCGTCCTCTCTCTCTCCTTCCTTACCTGCCGCTCCAGCTGCTTTCTCTAGGTAATGGAGCCTCCCACACCTGTGGCAGCCTAATGGATTATCTTGCCCTGGGTCCCACTGTTTGACTGGGACATCTGACAGCGTCCTGGCTTCCTCGCAGGTTCCACCATGGCTGCCTCCTCACGATACATGCCCCCTTCTGGTCTCTCCCACACAGGCCTCCCTGTTGCTCTCCCTGCTGTTCCACTGGTCTCTCTTTATACACCTGCAAGGTCAAATGTGGGGAAAGGAGGGAAGATGTTTTACAGTAGCCTATAAAGGCTAGGGGAGGGTTAGGTTGGTTGTCAATAGGGACCATGTTTCGCCTACCTCACCTTTAATCCCTCTCTTTTTCATCCTCTTTCTGATGCCTCTGGACTGGTAATATCTCCTGTTATTTTCATGCTCAATGGGACAGGGATAACAATATCCCATGACTGCGTCAGGGATAGAGGACTTGTCAGGAAAGGGAATGCAGAATACGGTGCCTCACCTGAGGACATCTCGGCCCCAATCCACAAGGACCCTCCACCCATGTGATCCTCCCTCACTTCTCCACCCCCACGGTCAGGATCCAAAAGTGATGGCCTTTTCCTTGTACCTGAGAAGAGGATTCAAGGGGAGTAGATGGAGGACACCCTCAGGTTTCTCACAACGCTTACTTTAATGGGCTATGTTTTTTTAGCCACACTGGAAGCAATGCTGTTGATTTCGAATATCAACAAAATCACTCCATGTAATTTGACTTTATAGGAATTAAATTATTGTTTAATAAAATGCTATGAATTTATTTTAATCGGCACACACAAATTATGCCATATCAGCTCATTGGTCATTAGCTAAGATTGGACAAATACTTTTCATTCCCTTATTCAGGGGCTGGCCTCTCTTCTTTGATTGGTGCCTTGAATTTATGAAGGCCACATTTGGGAGGGGCAAATCCTCCCACTTGAAATTAACTTTTATACACATTTCAATGTTGCACTTAAAACTACAATGTGACGAAATTCTGTAATTTATAGTTAAGCATATTAATATATATAGATATATGACTAAAATGGCCTGCCCATGCCAGACCTGATGAAAAATGTCTCGCCTCAGCACAATGTTGCAGGTTCAAATGACATTTTTGGTGAACTACGCAAAAATGACTTAGTCAGTATCACAACATTTTACACACCGTTCTTTACTTCCATGAGCTACTATATTCCAAAATGTCTGCTTTTTGACATTTTCTGGGAAGCTACCATCACATTTCAGATTATAAATGTTGTTCCCAGGATCAAATTGTTAGGAGAGGAGTTGCAGCGGATTGCGCTATTCATCATCTTTTCAATGATATTCAGGTTATCTTTCTGTGACTTATGGATCTTTAGATAATCAACAAATTATCATCCTCAATGTAAATCTATAGCAAAATAATTGCATGCATATGATTATTATAATCAAACAGCACATTTCTCTTCCCATGACCTGTATGCAGGTCTGGCCTCTGGCCTTGTTGACCCAAGCCTGCAATAAAGTCCATCAACATTCTTGCACAGTCAAAGGCCAGTCTAAATGATGATCTGTTTGCTTATCTTGAAAAGCAGAGAAGATTGCCCCACCTCTGTGCTCATGGGAAATCCCTCGGGAACAGGTCTGTGATCAGTATCTCTGCGTTGACCACAATTTGGATTTTATTTTCAAGAATTATTCAGAGTTCAACCCATTAAGGGCTGCCTTTCTGTTGACTCAGCTGTTTACTCCACTTCAATAACTCCTCTGTCATGCATGGATAAAGCCTCCTCTCTGGCCCTCCAACTTCAAATCGATTGTCTTTCAGATAGAGAGCGGAGCAGAGGCCTGGCATCCTTTGGGGGATGGTGGCTTTGAATCTCAGTGTTAAAGTCTGCTCTAATGAACAGATATCTATTCTTTAAATGTCACCATTTCTTTCTTTAGACCTGAGGCCTGCATAGATAAGACCTCATCTCATGTGCAGTTTTCCCCAGTACCATGCCATCAATGTTCAGCTTTGCATCCTAGTATATATATTTCACGTAGTTCTGGCAATGGAGATTCATTTTCCTATGTGCTTATTGTTCTACGCTGCAGAATACACACCTTTGTCCATGACATCTTTAATTTGGGGAAAGTGCACTTTGAGGCCTCAGTCACTTGTATTCAAAAGTAGGCCTTTAGTTTTGGGCTGTGCCAATCACATGTAGGGCCCATTTAATTTGATTTGTCTAGAAACAGCATTATGATGTGACAGTTGAGAATTAAATGCTGCCCTTTTATTTTGCAGTCATATCTGTGTGTTTTTAATGCTCTGCATTTTTAGACCCGACCCAATGTAGCAAAATGCAGTTTGCTTTTTGTCTGGGGCAGTGGTCGAAGGGCGCAGGAACGGCTGGGAGCAGTGCCCCTCTACTTTGTTTTTTAAAGTTTTACTGTGCCTATACTTTTATATTAAAAAGAAACCATTCCGGAATGGCTTCATTTTAAAATAAAAGTATAGGAAGAAGTAGAAACATGCACTTCAGTCCACTGCACCGAACATTCTCTTAAACATCAAGTGTGTTTGTTTGGGGGTTTGGATTGGGCGTGGGAGGGGGCATGGTAAAGGGGTTTGTGGGGAGCGGGGGCATGCCAGCAGGGAACATAGTTCCACTACTGCTTTTCATAAACTTCAACCACTGGTCTGGGGGCTATATTTGAACCCTACCATTTATACCCCTGGCACTCTTGATACAGGGAAACCTCAAAGAGACAATCCTGATTCAAGCACTCAATAACCTTCCTCTGTTTCAAAACCAAACCCCTTCCCTCACTAGACTCCCAATCGGCTGTCTATTTCAGAGCCTGTCGGGAACCCATAAGGGAGGTCTGGTTCAATGCATCCTTAAAGAACCTAGTGAAGATTCATTACAGAACTCAAAGTATCCCCAGTAGCTGCCTCAACACATGTGTTGTGACAGGTGTGTGCCTTAAGCTGATTGTTGAGTTGTTGTTTTCTGATGCTTGATGTCTGTTTGGAAGGTTTTTCAGTTGCAATGTGTGGGTGGCTTAGTTAGTATATGTACTGTGTGTTGAACTATATCATTTGGGCTAGTTAAAGCAGAGATTAGTAGGCGTAGACCTCCATGTGCAGAGTAGTGAGTGAAGTGGACCATCTTGAAGCCAAATGGTGCAAATAATAGAATGGCACAGCAAACGATATACCATACCAATGGATACAGATGCACCTTTAAGGTACGATTTACACCATTCAAAACCACAAGTGACAACCTTCGATTCAAGAAGTATTTGAGAATACAAAGAAACAACACAAATCGGGAAACTTCAATAGTCATACTGAGAATCTTACTAAGAAATCTTTAAAATAATAACCTGAAATCTCTTGCAAAGGGGACATGTGAAAGGGCGTCCACTAATCCTCAATTGACATGGTTCGAACTAAAGAATCGAGGTGACAATAACAATTAACTCTTTGTCACATATTTCTTATAAACAGGATTTTTTTTTTTTTTTTTATAATGGATTTTTTATTGACATTTCTTAGACATTAACATCGGGACACAACATTGTCCCCAACTTCCCCTTCCCGCCCCCCTCCCTCCCCACCGGTATTGGTTTCTCTGCAGTTCCTACTGACCCATGTTTGCTTCGGGCTTAGCTTGTGAACATATCTAAGATACGAATGTTATGTGGGCACCATTGGAGCATGTAATCACTTTGCAGGTATTCTATGGTGTGTCCCCAGTCTGTAGCGAATCGCTGTCTGTTCCCTTGTAGGTTATACGTTATTCTTTCCATCGTTACATATGTCCATATCCTGTGGAGCCATTCTTGCGTCGTTGGGGGGGTCTTTTGTTTCCATTTTTGTGCTATTGCCAACCAGGCCGCTATGAGGAACCCCATAAAGTTTCGTTTTTGTGTCTTGTTTAGAGTTCTATCTTTGGGATCCCACATTCCGCACATCCAAACTTCTTCTTCTAGGTTGTCCGTTCCCATGAACATTTCCTGCATCTTGTCTTTCACTTCCGTCCAGAATTGTTGTAGTTCCCGACAGTCCCACCAGATATGCCTCCAGGTGCCCACTGTGTCACATCCCCTCCAGCAGCTATCTTGGGTTGTCGGGAACATTTTGTGTAGCCTTTCCGGAGTGTAATGCCATTGGATCATCACCTTGATCCATGCTTCCTTTGTTTGAATTGCTCGCGTCCACTTGGGAATGATGTGCCACAGGTACGTCCATTGCGTGCTCGGGATTTGTTTCCCTAACGTGATTTCCCATTTTTTCATGTAGTACCATGTGATGTTTTCTTCTTGGACATTGATGAATTTGTAAAGAGATGAGACGAATTTCTTTTCTCCCGTTTGGGTTAGTATATAGGTCTCAAAGGGGGTTAGGTCCCTTGTCAACGCCTTCATAATTCTGGGGGATGTGAGCCAGTGATGAATTTGCTCATACTGAAACCTGTCCTTCTCCGTGAGGGCTAGTAAGTCCTGGCAGTCCGTAAATGATCTTATCTGCCCTTTTTCAAACATGTCGCCCACTTTCGTACACTCTGAGTCCCTCCATTTCTGGAATGCGCCTTTTTCTACCCCTGGGGGGAAGTCTGGATTGTCTAAAATTGGGATGAACGGGGCCGGGTCTATCGTTAGGGTTTCTCTTTTGGTGGCTCTGTCCCAGATTTCCATAGTGGTGCTCATAACTTCACTTATATCAATGTTATGATGTCTGTGTGCTGGTCTCTTCCACAACAGGTGACGCAGGTTAGATCTCGCCACCGCTCGATCCTGTGCCATCCACCACTTATCTGACGTATCCGTGATCCATTCATGTAGTACCCACAGTTGTGCCGCCTCATAGTACTTCCTGAAGTGGGGAAGTGCCATCCCCCCGTCTGATTTTTGTGCGGTAAGTGCCTGGTGTGAAATTCTCGGTGTCTTATTTTGCCATATATATTTGGTAATTGTTTTTGTGAGTGATTTAAAGAAAGATGTTGGGACCTTTATGGGGAGTGCTTGGAAGTAGTAGAGCAATCTAGGTAAGATCGTCATCTTTATAACCGTTAACCTGCCCCACCAGGACACCTTCAGGGGGTTCCATCCGCTCAGGTCTGAGACGACTTGTTCCATTAGCTTCGTGTAGTTCCCTGTGTATAGATCTCTTATTTTTGGTGTGAGGGTCACTCCTAAGTATGTTACTCCTTCCTCTGACGTCTGGAGGCGTAGCTCTTTCGTTATCCTGTGGATCTCATCCTTGTTTCCGGCCATTGTCATTACCGACGATTTCTGCTTGTTAATTTTCAGGCCCGATATTTCCCCGTAATCATCTATCAGCTGGATCAGGTGTGGAAGCGATCTGCTCGGGTCCGTGATGGTCATCATCATGTCGTCGGCGTAGGCGGCTGTTTTGTGTGTTTGTCCGCCCATTTCTATCCCCTTTATTTCTGGCGTCACTCTGATCTTTTCCAATAGGGGTTCAAGAAAGATTGCATAGAATAGAGGCGACAAGGGGCATCCCTGTTTGGTGCCCCTTCCTATTCTGATTGGATTCGATAGTTCTCGGTTGACTGCTATCCTGGCGGTCGGTGCGTTGTAGATGGCTTTGATCATGTTGATAAAGTCGTTCCCCATTCCCATTTTTTTGAGGGTCGCAAAAAGCATTGTCCATTCGACCCGATCGAATGCTTTCTCTGCATCCAGCGATACTATTGCTGATGGGAGTTTCACGATGCCTGCCTTTTCGATGAGGTGTATTATTCTTCTTATGTTATCGTGGGTTTTTCTGGTGGGAATGAATCCCGCTTGTTCCTGGTGGATTAATTTGGGGAGTAGTGGCGCCAGTCGGTTCGCTAGAGCCTTCGTATAAAGTTTGGCGTCTACGTTGATTAGGGCTATTGGGCGGTATGAGCTTGGGTTTACTGGGTCTTTCCCCTTTTTATGGAAGACTAGAATCTTTGCTTCGTTCATCGATGGGGTGATGTTATTCTGTGTCCTGAAGGTATTAAATAGCGTGGTCAGATGTGGAATCAGCGTTTCCGCGTATGTTTTGTAGAAGGTTGCTGTGAATCCGTCCGGACCCGGGGCTTTGTTTTTTGGCAGGTCTCTAATTGCCTTCCTCACCTCTTCTGGTGTTATTGGCGCGTCCAGGGCTTCTTTTTCTGACGGGGAAACTGTTGGTAGGGTGATGCCTCTGAGGAAGGCCTCCTGATCTTGCTCCTTCGGGTGTTGGGAGGAATATAGGTTTTGGTAGTAGTTCCGGAAAATTTCTTTAATGTCTTTCGTCTGAGTTTTCATTGTTCCTTGTTCATCTTTTATGGATTGTACCGTCTGTTCCTGTTTTCTGCCCTTCAGTTGTCTCGCCAGCAATTTGTCTGCTTTATTCGATTTCATTGCGTACCAGTGTTTCGTGTGCAGCAGCTGTGTTTCTGCTCTTTTTGTTCTAATCAGGTCTAATTGACTCTGTATGTGTCTATATGCTCTCTTGATCTTTCTGGAGGAGTTTTTTGTCATTTGTTCTCTTGTCTCTTCCAGTTTTATTTCCAGTTCTTCTTCCCATTTGTGTGTGATCCTATCTCTTTGCGCTTTTAGAGCTATAAAGTGCCCCCTCGTAACCGCTTTGAAGGCTTCCCATGTTGTGCTTGGGGAGATTTCCGGGGAAGTATTGTCCTCGAAGTATTCCTCAATTCTTTCTCTGATGGATTCTTTTGCCACTGGATCTTGTATCACCTCTCTGGGGAGGGTCCATCTCCATAGGTTCGATTTTTTCATGAATTTTGGGATTGTGATCCACACCGGGGCATGGTCTGAGAGTGAGATATGGCCTTTTTCGATGTCCTGTATTTCCCCCACTAGGGTCCCTGTTGCCCATATGTAATCTATTCTGGAGCTTGAGTCATGTACATGCGAGTGGTAAGTGTATCCTTTTGTCGTTCCTTTGAGTCTTCTCCAGACGTCCTCAAGGGCTAAGTTGTGCATTGCTTTCTTCAGCGCCGGCGTGGGGGACCCCTGCTGGTTGCCTTTAGGGTTTGATCGGTCTTCCGTGTTGTTCCATGCCAAGTTGAAGTCTCCGGTCAGGACTATTTCCCCCTCCGCGAAGGATTCTAATTTGTTTATTGTATCTTTGATGAATCCCTCTTGACCTGAGTTAGGCGCGTACAAGGTGGCTATAGTTAGTTGACGGTTGTCAATCTGGGCCTTTGCGAATACATAGCGCCCTTCCTTGTCTGTTTGCGTCTCTTTTACTTTAACCTGTAGGTGGTTTGCGAAAGCAAGAAGTACTCCTTTCTTTTTCTCTTCATCGTTTGATTGTAGGATTACGTTGTAGCCTTTTAACTTGAACTGTCCTCTCCTTTTTTTTTGTATATGCGTTTCTTGGAGCGATATTATGTCGTATTTGTCTTTGTGGAGAAAGTGTTCTATTTTCTTGCGTTTCACTGGTGAGTTCAGACCTCTAACATTGTACGTTAGAATTTTCAGCCCCATTCCTTTAGATCTGTCTGTAGTTTCGTTTTGTTTCCGCCTCGTGGGACTGTGTTGTGTGTGTTAATACCGGTGTTGGAGTTTCTCCCCCTTCAAATTTTTCCCTTCCCCTTTCCCCCCATCCCTCCTCCCCTCTCCCTCCCTCTTCCCCCCAACTTTGTCCCTGAGGAGGGCTCTGGGCCCTATGGTTGCTCCGGCGTGGTGCCTTTGCTCCATGCCCTCTAACTTCTCAGGGGTAACGGTTCGCAGGGAGTCCTAAACCCTGCTTGTGTTGTGGATTCCATGGCCGGCCCCCGGCTCAGCCGCGCTCCAGATCACCCTCTGTCCTGGTTCTCTCGTCCGTTTGGTTATCGCCTTCCCCTCTTGTTGCGCCCGTCTCGTGTAGGGTGTTTCTGGAGACTTAGCGATCTTCTGGTTTCCGGGATTGGAGTCTCGTTTTCCTTTTCTCCGTTTGCCACCCCTTCGGTTGTCTCCTTTGTCTTCGGGGTTCACTATCGTTCTGCTTCTCAGATTCCTGGTCTCCCAGTATTTTAAGGCCTTCTTCGCAGGTTGTTATTCGGTGTTGTCTGTCTTCCCATGAGAATAGGAGACCGAATGGGAAAGTCCATTTATATCGAATTTGTTTTTCGGAGAGGATTTTCGTTATCTGGCTCATTTCTCTTCTTTTTCTAAGCGTTGATTGGGCGAGATCTTGGTAAAGCTGAATTTCTTTTCCGTTCATTCTTATTTGCCCCGTAGTTCTGGCCTTCCTTAGGATTTGTTCTTTTTGAGTATATCTAGTCATGGCCACTAGTACGTCTCTTGGGCGAGATCCGGGCTCTCCTGTTCTGCGGGGACCAACTCTGTGTATTCTGTCGATTTGGATGTCTTCCTCGGTTCCCTCCTGTAAGATTTCTTGGAACACTTGTTGTGCTGCCGTACGGAGGTCTTTGTCTTCAACTGTTTCCACCATATTTTTAATTCTGATGTTCGATCTTCTCGATCTGTTCTCCAAATCCTCGCACTGGGATTCCAGCTCCAGCGCCAAGCGTGCGAGTCTGTCTTGTGCTTCCGCTTGTTGTAGTGCTTCCTCGTCTATGTTTTGGACCGTCCTTTCTAAATTGTCTGTTCTCTCTCCGAGGTCTTTTATGTCTTTTTTTAATTCTTGTATTGCTTGTTTCATTTCGCCTTTCATATTGTCAAATTGCGCCTGGGTAGATGCGATGAACTGGTCCTGAAGTTCCTTGAACCAGGATTTCATATCGTCCCTTGAGGCCATGTCTGCCTTTTCTATCTGTTCTGGAGGGTCGCCTCCTTTGTTTTTCTGTTTGTTCAAGCTCTTGGGGTTCTTGTTCCCTAGTCCCCAGATTTGGGTCAGGTCTTGGTCTTGCCTGGGTCCACCTTTCTCCGCCCCCGTTGATTGTGACCCACTCTTCGTTTTGATTTTTGACATGTGTTTGGGCCTCTTCGCTTGGGTTTCTTATCAAAGTCCTCTCTTCGGATTTGACAGGGTTTTGGCTAGTTTCTGAGGTCTCTTGATTTTGGGTTGATACGTTGTCTCTTTTGAGGATCTTTGTTGGGTTTACGGTTCACTTTTGGGGCTTTCGGTCCTCCTCTTGGTTCCCTTATCGCATGTTCATTTACTGGGGATCTGTGTTTGTGGTATGCTTAGGACTTTGCGTGTTACCCCCGTGAGTCCTGCTTCGATTCCCAGTTTTAAGTTCCTTGCTGAGTTAGGCTCCTCTTTCTATATGGTCCTCCTTGTGCTGCTTGTCGCTGCCCAGGTCGTTTCCCCACCCCTGGGGTACCCCGAATGCTGTTTTAGTGCCCGGAGAGGACGGGTCTGCTGATGTTCCGGAGACCCCCAGCCCCCGACCCCCTCAGACCTGTTGTGGCGCAGGGTTAAATGTCCGCTTTTTCTTCCGCTCGGGTCGTCTGGAGGGGGGGGGCCCTCACCGCCAAAATCTACTGTGGGGATGTCTCCTTCCCGCTTGCCCTCCGTCCTTCCCCCGCCTCGTACCTTTCATCCGTTGTTGCTTCTGCGGGCCTGCCGACAATCTTTTTCCTGCTTCGGGCTTCCCGTTTTCTTTCCGGAGACTGCTTCACGCACGGAGCGGGGGCGGTTCTCTCCGTCTGGTCCCGTTCTTCTTGCGGGTTCTTTCCTCGGGGTTGGGCTTCCCTCGATCCGCCCGATCTGCTGCTCACTGCTGGCGTCGGGCCCGGGGTCTCAGCGCGACTCCCGGCTGCGTAGTGTGGAGGGGCGGGTCCGGTCCGGCACTCGCTCTCGTTCTGCCTCCGGCGCTCGTCGAGGGCGATTATTTCCTTTTCCTCCCTGTCTGGGGGAAGACGCTTCTCAGAGGCTCGGTGGGTGCTCGAAGTGAGGTGCTTATTTGTTGCGGCCCGGGTCGGGGGACGGAGCTACGCTCACGCACGTCTGCCCGGCTCGGCCGCCATCTTGGAATCCCTATAAACAGGATTTTAATAGGCTTACACCCCAATCAAAATGATGTTACCACTGGGTTAAAAACATGTGGCCACGTGCGACCAACTCTGCTTTGCTCTGTTTCACACTGTAACATTTAAGCCCACACATATACATGACGCCTATAGTGTCCATTGCCATTGCTGTTACCATTCATAACGGGAAACGTGGCCTAGGGGTTGCAAGGAGTAATGTTTACATTTCAGAAGAATTAAACAAACTGTAAGTATCAACAGTGAACAGCATTTTGTATCCACTGCACAGTTTAACATTCCATTAGGCAATTAAGAGACATCGGGCCTCATTACACGGATGGCGGTAAGGATTTACCGGTACCGGTAAAACACCGGTACCGGTAAATCCTTACCGCCTTACTACGAGGTCCCTTTGCGGGTTGGGGGATTTAACGCCTGCTTTTTGCAGGCATTAAAAACCAACCGGCAAAGGGATCCAGGGAGCTAATTACCGTACCGTAATTAGCGCCTTCCCCATTCCCATTGAGCCCTATGGGGCAAAAATGGGAATGGGGAAGGGCAATGGTGGAAGGGGGAATTACCGTCCCGCCAACCTTGGAATGGGGCGCTAATTCCCCTTTCCGCCAAGGCGGTGCCGGTATTTTACCGGCATGAACCATGGCGCTAATAGCGCCATGGTTCTCCGCCATCCATGTAATGAGGCCCATCATGTTTATAGTTAAAAGAAAATATATCATTGAAATAATGTAAAGCCTAGCGGAGTATCATAATGATACATCCTCTCACAGAGAATCATTGTTTATTGTAAAGTATAAGAGGTAGCAAAATTCAACGTGTCTCAAGGGAAATAGTGCATTAAAGTGGTACAAGGTCTAAACTAGGAACCGTGGAAATGTCATGAACTAAACTATGAACCATGCCACTGTGACACTATGACACTATGAATTACGAACTGCCTTATACACTATGATATTGCAGAAAAGAGAAGCCAGGTTTGTTTGTTAGTTATCGTGTGTTTAACAGAATTTCTGAACATTCTAAAAGTAGAGTGGTAAGACAGAAGATCCTGAATTCCTTGTGAGCAGGTCCATGGGGGGAGTGCTGACAGGACTGGATAGTGAGCAGGTGGCACCACAAGCTCTGCAAAATATACTTAGCAGGACAAAGTAAATCTGCACCTTGTTTAAAAATTATAGTCATTTAGCATTTTTTTTCAATTTGTAATTATTGTCTAAATTCATATCTTATACATATCTGGATGAGGTGAGTTCTGAGGGCCTACAGGAGGGGGGTTTGGAGGTCCAGGTCTGAGAGGAGGGGGTCCACGGCAGTGCTGGACATGTGGAAGGTGTGGGCATTTCTCTATAGAGTGTTGAAGCAGGCAGGGAGTAACAACTACAACCAGCAGAATTGTGACTGTCCCCATCCAGGTAGCCTGCAAGGGCCACCTGCCAGAATTACTTTAATACCATATGAGATTCACCAGGCCTACACTCTGTTACGCCCACAGGTACCTGGCCCCTGTCACCCACATCAGCAACAGGAAATTCAGCCGTACTAGCCCTGTCCGAACCCACAGCCATTGGAGAATTGAAGCGCTTTTGGTACTGCAACTAATGGCACAGTGGCCCCATTTCAAGGAGTTACAGTAGTGGGGGAAACCCTTTTTCATTCCTCGGGACAGACACATACCTTGACTAGGACAGCCCACAGAGAGCACTTTCATGTCCAGTCCTGTCAATGACCATAAATCCAGAATAGGAACCATTGGTGGGGGCAGAGATAGGGAACAAACAATTCATCTTTGTGGTGGACTCAGGAGCAGAGAGGTCGTGCATCAGCAAAGGTGACTTCCCGCTATCAGGAAAAACTCTCGACACACAGGGATTCTCTGGGGCTGTTTTAACAGTTCCATACACAAAAGATCTAGACATCAAAGTGGGAGGGAAGGTTGTAAGGGCCCCCCTCCTATACTCTGAGAGTTCTCCTGTCAACTTGCTTGGTAGAGATCTGCTAAGTAGACTGAACATGACAATCTCATTTACAGACAGAGGTATTGTCTGTGCCACACCTGGCATGTGTTCACTAAGAGCAATGCTCGTGATACATGCCATGACAAATGACATAGCAGTACAAGGAATACCTGTTAACCCTGCATTGTTCATTTACAGCATTAACGTGCTTGCACGAGCCATCCCCCAGATTACCAGAACCTGCTGGAGAGTGCCCACTGATTTTATTTTTCACCCTGTGGTGTCCTCCGAGTTGGTTGCAGGCACAATACTCACATTAGATTTAGAAGGCTTACTAGTGTCTGCCAGAAGAATTGTAATACTAGGTACTGACCTTCACGGGTGCGAATGGCCACCGTGTTAGGCATTGATCCCACTGTACCCCTGAACGAATTGACCGATGCTGACATTTTTGAGGATGGCAACAATGATGGGGAGATCATCCTAAAAATGTGCATACCCTGCGTGGTAATGGTGCAATACAGAAAAGTTCAGAGCCCCCTCATGGCAGTTGTCGCACCACCCCCATTCAGCCA
This sequence comes from Ambystoma mexicanum, assembly GCF_040938575.1. Classification (NCBI taxonomy): domain Eukaryota; kingdom Metazoa; phylum Chordata; class Amphibia; order Caudata; family Ambystomatidae; genus Ambystoma; species Ambystoma mexicanum. Next base: position 77,847,429 of record NC_090940.1, on the reverse strand, counting down.
TGCGGACTGACAGCACGTCCCGACACACTTATTGACCACTAACCCACACGATGTAGGGATGCTAAAAGAAGTGACCCCGGTAAGAATCACACTCAAGGGCGGGGCAGTACTCCCCCAAGTTGAGCAATAATCATTGTCCTGAGAAGCAGAGGAAGGGATCCGGGAAACAATACAGGTCCTGCTACACTAAGGGATCATAGTACCCTCCACCTTATCATGCAATGCGGCCATATACCCCATTAAAAAGGCAACAGGGGCAGTTGGAGGATGATCCAGGATCTCTGCCTCCTTAATGACGTAGTCTCGGAGGAGATTACACTTGTCCCCAACCCGGCATTCATTTTGTGCAGCATCCCCAAAGAGGCGACTCATTTCATTGTTGTGGATTTGAAGTACGCCTTCTTCTCAGTTCCCCTGCACCCAGACTCACAGTACCCCACAGCATTTAGTCTGGGCGGAAAGCGCTATGAACATACTCATCTGCCTCAAGGGTACTGCGAAAGCCCCAGCATTTTCAATAGAATATTGCACAAAGACTTAGGTAATATTCAGGTGCCCAGCACGATAATTCAATATGGATATGACCTACTAGTTTGCAGCGACAGCGAGCAGAGCAGTCGAAGGGACTCTATCGCACTACTGCAATTGCTAGCACACAAAGGGTACAAAGTAGACAAGGGAATGCTCCAGTACTGCCAACTGGAAGTACTCTACCTAGGGCAACTCATCTCCAAAGACAGAAAAAGAATCATCCCTGAAAGGGCTGCAACAGTGCATGCCACTCCTAAGCCACTCACAGTGAAAGATATGCAGAAATTCTTAGGATTGTTCAATTATTGGGGCATGGATTCTAGATTAGGCAGCATACATGAGGCCATTCCTACAGGTTCTCAAAGAGGCACAGAAAGAAAACAACAGAATATAGTGGACCCCTGGGATGTTCGAGAGTTTTAATGATTTAAAAGTAGTGATCTCAACAGCACCTGTCGTTGCCACTTCAGATTACAGACAGGAATTTTATATTTTCTCACACTCAAATGGTACACTCATGACAGCAGTACTCACCCAAAAGAGCGCAATGAGCCACAAGCCCCTGGCCTATTACAGTGGCACACTCGACTCTGTGATGTATGGACAGTTCGCCTGCGAACAATCTCTTGCAGCTGCGGCCTTTTGCAATTGAAAAGTGCTCCACAAATGTCATGGGGTGCTCAGTAACACTGTATGTGGAGAACTCCCTATTTGCGATCTTGGATCACTGAAAGTCCACCCTCACCACACAAAGGACATTATATTATGAGATCATATTATCAATCCCACACATTCATGTTGTGAGGTGCAAAACCGTGAACCCAGCCATGTTCCGCACACAACCATGCACCGCCGAAGATTTGCAACAGCATGACTGCATCTTATGAAGGCAAAGATGATGATATCCCCAAGGCCAAAGACAGCCCCTTAGCGGAAGAAGAAATCCTCTTCGTTGACAGGTCAGCATCAATTGATCAAGAGACAGTTGAAAGACACATTGGAGCAGCAGTGGTGCACTTAGAAGAAGGAGAATATGAAACACTTGTGATGAAAAGATTGCCTGTACATTATTCGCCCCAAGCAGCTGAACTGGTAGCACTCATTGCCCTGCAGGCGTCCAAGGGGTGTTTTGTCATCATGTACTCAGACTCTGCTTATGTCACCACCACAGTGCATGCAGGTCTGTCGTGCTGGAGAAGGGGTATCAGGAGAACCGATGGCTCACAAGTACAACATGCTGCCCTGCTCAATGTACTGATTTCCACCCTCGCAGACCCATCTGTAGTGGTGGTTGATAAATGCGCAGCACATACCAACAACCCAGATGAAATATTATTAGGAAACACAGCTGCCAACGCAGCAGCGACAGATGTAGCATGTCTCCCAGGGCCCATATCAGCTGAATATATCGTGACCAAAGCAACAACCAGGCCAGAAACAGATGCATACACAGCCCTCCCAATAGGACAAATAATTGAGCTGTAGCCTAGGGCACCACCAGGAGAGCAAGATACATGGCTCAAACGTGGGTGCCTGCAGTCCCCCACTGATCTTTTCTGGAGTCAAAAAAGTACAGGTAAGGTAGTAATGCTTGTGGAATTACTGCACATGGCTTTTGAGCAATTGCATTACCATTCTCATAGCTCTAAGCAACACATTGTGGCAGATATCCAGGAAGACTGGTTAATTCCCAATTTACAGGACCACTTCGCAACGATAGTTGTTCAATGCGCCATCTGCCAAGTGTTTAGTACAGTGCTGACACTCAGAACATTGCGAGGCACACAGCCCCATCAGCCCACTCTGTCAGATGCACCTTGACTGTGCAGACATGGGGGAAAGATGCGATGGGGCACGATATCTGATTGTGGTCGTGTATCCGTTCTCAAGATTGGTTGAGGCGGTCCATGTGCCCACCAAGATCCCAAGTGTGCAGCAAAATTCCTTGTACAAGAGGTTTTCCCCGAAATGGGGTGTGTGATGTTTTAAGATCCGATAATGACACCCATTTTTCAATGAGCTCCTCAGAGAAATAACAACCCTTCTAGGAATAAAACATTGTATGTGTTCGATTTACCACTTATATAACAGCCTGAAGAAGAATTGTGTGTATTGTTTGCCCCTGGCCTTGTTCCATTTGTGTACACAGCCCAGTAAGGACCACCACCTTTCCCCCCCATGAAATAGTGACTGGTAGGCGCGTTCAGACGCTGCTCTCACCTGTGAGGAGATTGTCAGATGTCCATAGGGCAGCAGCATTTCTGGGGGAAGAGTTTAAGTAGTATCTGTCTCAACTGACACATGCAATCAGATGTATCTCAAAGCAAATTACTCTGCCAAACACAGAAGATGCACAAACATCAACTGCCTCGCAGACTGATGCCACATCCACTCAACTAGTATTGCCAGGGGAGCTGGTCTATGTCAGATGTTTTGTGCAAAAATTGAACAACCCCAGGTTCCATGGGCCCTACAAGGTTTTGTTTTCCACCCCTCTCGTAGTAAAAAGTTGAAGGGCCTCAGATATTGGATACACCTCTCAGACATTTGCAGGGCCCCACCCGATTCAACACCAACTGCCCAAACCTAATACAACAAATCTACCTGTGAAAGAGTTCAAAGTACATGCATTGCTGCTAGAGCATGAGCTACTGAAATTAGAAACTCTTTCTTCTTTCTTTCTTTCTTTCTTTCTTTCTTTCTTTCTTTCTTTCTTTCTTTCTTTCTTTCTTTCTTTCTTTCTTTCTTTCTCTCTTTCTCTCTTTCTCTCTTTCTTTCTTTCTTTCTTTCTTTCTTTCTTTCTTTCTTTCTTTCTTTCTTTCTTTCTTTCTTTCTCCCACTCCTCACCTCGTTTTTCCCTAAATTCCCGAACCTCCCATCGCTCTAACTTACCAGTTTTTTCCAAACCGCAGGTTTTGCTACAATGGAAAATGGAAATGTTCTCGCCAAGGTGTTCTTCAACTGTGAACAGAAATAGAATTAGTAGCACCAGGATGTATCGTTATGATTGTGGCCTTCAATTCGTGGCAATTTTGTTTACAATAGTAATGTTTTTATTGGGGAGATATTGGGGAATATATTTTACCTGGGCTGGCCATCTAAAAGAAGAGGGGGCAGCACAGGGATTTGGAACTCAAGTATACCCTCTAATTTAACCGAACAGACCCTAAACCCAAACCCGAATGAAAGTACGAATGAGAGTGTATTTGTATTTGTATTTGTTTTATTTATAACGTGCAAACCAACAGGCCCGGAGGCATCAGGGTGCAATTTGTACAAAGTTACAATAATGCATATATACAGACATGAGACTTACATTACATTAATGCATATGTACAGACATAAAAATTACATTACCCAAATAATGACAGAGTTTCTATCTACATACATTACAGTGATTGCAGTGCTGCTAAGGCTTAACAGTGGATATACCCATAGGGTGTACATAAAGTAATAACGGAGGTCAGCGGGCCAGAGTATGTAAGACAAGAGCATGTGTTAGTGCTGGTCGAAAAGCCAAGGTTTGGCTTTGGACTTGAATGTGTTGAAAGAGTCTTCGGCTCTGATAGTAACGGGGAGGGAGTTCCATAGCTTAGAGGCTAGGCCAGGGAAGCTAGTGCCCCCCGCTTTTTGAAGTTTGAACCTAGGGATCGATAGGCAGTGGGTCTGGGCAGTTCTTAGAGGACGGGAGGTCGAGTGGCGAGACAGCCGACTACAGAGGTAGATAGGGGCCTTGTTAGCCAAGCATTTGTGCGTGAGGGAAAGTGTTTTGAGTGAGATTCTCTGCTTGACAGGTAGCCACTTTAGGTTAATTCTGGGTTCTGAAATGTGGTGGTTGCTGGGGATGTTTAGGGCAGCTAGAATGGCATTGTTCTGGGTAGTTTGGAGTTTGTTCAGGTTCTCTTGGCTGGTGCCTAAGTAGAGTGCACTACAATTATCAATTTTGGCCATAATGAGAGTTCTAGCTAGTGTGACACTGTTAGGGTTGGTAAGAAACGGTCTGCAAGCTGCAATAAGTTTGCAAATGTATGCAGAGGCAGATCTGACTGCAGTTATTTGTCGAGATAAGGATAAGGTGGTGTCAAGGTAAAAACCTAACGTTTTGGTATCTTTCGAGACTCGTATGGTATTACCGTCTATGGTGAATGACTGATAGGATGGCTCTAGTTTGCTCAGGCGTTGCGAGGTGCCCAGGACAAGGAGCTCCGTCTTGTCGTCATTTAGGCATAACTGGTGTTGGGTCATCCAGGCTTGGATGACCAGGTAGATGTCGTTAAGGGCCTTGGTGTCAGCTAGATAATTACCTGTGATGGGAATGAGTATCTGGGTGTCATCCGCATAGTTAGTGTAGGAGACACCCAGATAGTCAAGCACATCAAAGAGTGGTTTCGTGAAAATGTTATAAAGTGTAGGTGACACGCAAGATCCCTGAGGTACGCCGCAGTGAATTTAATTCAACTGAATCAAACAACATAACGAGAACCACATCTAACATTGCACCCACAAATAGTAGCAACTCTCATACAACTGTATGTACAAGTAAAATGTTTGAAATCTTACTTCCTAATGTCAATAACCATTTGTGTAATACAAGCAGTAGTGTAGATATTACAAAAAGCAGAAGCAGGAAAGCAAAAAGGCACATACTATACCTTAAAAGAATGAAAAGACAAGCACGTAAATTCAAATATGATGTCTACCATGGCTTAGGCCTAGACGCAATTGAAGATATTCATCATCCCGTGCACTCCAACAGTTAGTATTCTGACATGAGTACAGTGGGAAGACGAACCACAAATGGGGGTCGCTATGTCTGCTCCTTAATATCGCACACATCTGGGTCACCCAAGGTTTTAGTACCACAGGGTGTACCAATGATAGAGGCACAATGCCTAATTTGTCTTGCGCTATGTTGGATCAGAGGCACGTTCCAGGCACGCAATGTCCACTTAGAATTGATTGATCCAGACATCCAGAAATGCAAAAGGAGTTCAACTACACCACCTGTGTGAAAGAACCCTACCTGGTGATCGAAGGGGCGAAATACCCTAACAACAAGCATCAAGAAACAACTCTCATATGCAAAGCAGAAGGACTTTTAGGAATGCCCCAAAAAAATTCTGCACTTGTAGAACAGACTTGCGCACAACTTTGGACAGAGCACATCACCAAATTGACCTGGAATGCAGCCATAGAAAAGCCAGTACTACTGTACCAAGCAAAGACTTATGAACTATGTTTTTATAGCAAAGGAACTGTTTCTGTCTGCGCAAATGAATGGTGTAACAGAACTGTTATAATTCCAGACCTCAAGAAAGTGTCATGATGCCTACCTCCAAGGAGCCAGACCAGGCCCAGCTACCCCAGAGGCAGACATCATGTCCCCGAGGGAAGTCTCAGCAGCCCCAAGTAGGGGCCCTTTGGACTCAGTCCTGGCGCATTTGGCGCCAGGCTCATATTGGACAACAGTCCTGGCGCCATAGGCGCCAGGCTCCTAAAAGATGACTTTGTGTTTAAAGGTGCTTGGTGTAAATTTACCTGATGCAGACCATGCTGCAACATCCGGGCCATCTAGAGGCCTGAATGGGACTACTTTATCTTTGGGGACTACTTAACCACACGGGTGTGGCCGGAGGAAGAATACATACCTGAGAGGAAGGATACATACCTGGAACTACTTCAAAGGCTATTTAAGCCACGCCCAAGCAGCAACTCACGCTTCGCGTTGTTCTGCATCTAGCAGCTGGACGCTCACCGTGTCTACTCCTGCATCCTGACTTCTGCCACGCCCGCCAGCATCCTGGAACACCTGCAAAGGGAGAAGAGAAGAGAATAGGAGGAAGAAGAGTCCTTACCTGCTAAATCCGCATTCCGGAGACATTTCGCCGATGATCCTGAAAAGGAAGACATTCATTTTAAAAGCACATCGCATCAATCGCTGCAGCGCCGCATTCCACTCACCTTTACTAGGCGCCTCCATGTTCATCAGCGACCATCTGGATCCGCAACCACATTTCAGCGCCTAGGGAGAAAAAGACAAGAACAAAGGTGAGCTAGGGAAGAGAATAAGAAAACCTTAATTTGCCATCATAAGACTTACCTGTTTGGTCATTCCCACTTCATTTCGGGTCGGTGCCGCATCCTGGCATTTCCAGACCCTGGCCCCTAACGGGAAAAAGAGCAGGGACGTCATTTAGGGGTCGCCAGAGGTCGCAACTGCGACCTCTGAGGTCTCCCTTGCGACCTCTGAGGTCTCCCTTGCAACCTCTGCCTTAAAAAAAAAACCTGAAAAAAACGTTTTTCTTTTCTTTTCTTTTTTGGTAATGCATGCTCCTGGACTGTGGCCAGCACCATGTGGCTCTTTAATTCTGAATTCTGGAGGGGCTGGCTTTCTTGTTCAGGCCCCTTTAAAAAAAAAAAGAAAAATAAGAACAGGAGTGCCACAAGTCTAACACTTTCAGCACTGACCCTAAATAAGACAGAATAGGAATGCCAAAAAATGTGCCTTTCTGGAATTCTGTACAATAATTGCTAGACTCATAAAAGGTTTATTTCAGGCACACTTCGGGGGGCGAGTCACTGATTTAGTCTGTTCTTAAACGCCTCAACTCAGCCTTTCATCCTTCTGAGGTCGATAAATGAGCACAACACAGGTTGGGTGATATTGGGTGTAAATTTTTCTATATAAAGCGCTTAAGCGTAAGTGCTATATAATAACACATCATTATCATTTGGTCATGGACGTCTGCTTGCATTCACAGTAATTTAGTAATATGGGCCTAAATACACTTAACGATACATATGGCGACCCATTCTTGTATGAAATGTACATCACATTATAGTGATATCATAACCATATTTTTCGTAGTGTACAATGCTATGTGATGCCACTTCCTGTTTTGTCAACTGGTGAAAGGTTGTTCTCCATCGCTTCCTGCGATATCACTTCGGGGCGGGGTCAAATGACATCACTTCCTGTGATGTCATCAGGGGGTCAAGGGTCGTGTGATGTCACTTCCGCAACCCCTGGTATTTTGGTGAAATGATGTCCATGAAAAAGAGACATCAGCGTTAGTGAGCGAATGCTAAGACATTACCTGAACGCTCATTAAAGACTTACCTGATATCTACTGGAAATGCACCTTTCACTTCGGGTCGGTGCCATATCTCCGGCATTTCCGAACTCCGGCCCCTATGGGGAAAAAAGACACAAGCATTAGTGCATTAATGCAAGGACACTAAAGGAACCTCTCATCAAACAACTCACCTGAGTTTCCTTCGTCGGTTCCATTGCTCATCTTGGAATCTTAGTTCTGCACCTGAAATAGAGACAACGGACAATTATTATTTCGGGCTCATACTTATAAACAGAATTCTCACAGAACTTTACCAGGAAGTTCAAGCAAACTTGAACTCTCCACAATCCATGATCCAGTGAAGTAACTGGATTACAACGCGTCCCTGCATCAGAAGCAGGATGGAGAGGTCGTCCTTTCAGACCCTAAGGTGAGACTTCACAGGGAATCGCAGAAGGGTTTCGTGGAGGGTGAGAAGGGAGTGGGAGGCTTACACATTATCCCGCAGATTGTTAATACTCCCTTTTCACACACAGAAAGATATTTCTGCGAGTCAGACAATCCAGATTTGAAGGTCCGGTCCAGTCCATCTTCCGAGTCCTGCGCTTCACCATAGAAGAAGCAACAGCACTCCAAAACAGGCCTGCGCCTCTGTGGGAGTCAGGTGAGCGTTACAGAATGCGAAGCCTACCTACAATTTCCCACCCGGGTGCTATGGAAACTTCCGAGACAGACCAGCTGGCCCAGCTTTTGGGGGAATTACGGGCAGAAGTACACTCCGCCTGCCAGGAGACTAACACTCTCAAAAGAGAACTGATCCTATCTAAGGAAAGAACTGATGACCTGGCCAAACGGTTGTTGCAGGGTCAGGCAGGACAAACTCCTTTACCTAGTTCCGGGGGTAATCCCACTTCTATGATTTCGAATAACCCGGTACAAATCAATCTACCTGGAAACATGCCTTTGGCCCCGCCTGAAAGTTTTGCTGGGAACCCCAAGAAATATGCCATTTTTATGAACCAATGTCGCTACCACTTCCCATGCAGACCTGGGGCCTTCCCTAATGACCAGACCAAGGTAGCTTTTGTATTATCTAATCTCAGCGGCAGTGCTGCCGATTGGTCAGTTCCTTTGGTAAATCAAGATGACCCAATTCTCCAGGATTTTCAAGGCTTCCAGGCAAGCATGGAAAGATTATTTGCTCGACACTCTCTGGGACAGGCCCTAGACAACGAACTGCTATCCTTACGACAAGGTAACCAGAATCTCTTATCTTACATCGCCACCTTTAATAGGTTGGTTGTGGAAACTGGGTGGCCAGAGAATAAAAGGATCACATTATTTCATCGAGGTCTGCGTGGAGAACTTAAAGACGTGCTAGCCCAAATAGTAAATCCACCCCAAGTCTGCGCGGAGTACATAGACCTTGTGGTCCAACTTGATCACAGACTTCAGAATTGAAAAGCAGATCGATCCAAGTTTGAAGTGTTGATCAAAACTCACGCTAACCCCAAGAGTACTGACGTTTCCGAACCTATGCAAATCGGTGGAGTTAAAGGACCGTTAACGCAGAAGGAACGGGAGAGAAGGCGGCAAAAGCAATTATGTCTCTATTGCGGAGCTGCTGGTCACTTTCTACGAGATTGTCCGGTAAAACCACCTAAGAAGGTGGTTGGAGCCACTGACAACAATTTAACAGAACCTGATTCGGGAAACGACCAAGCCCGACAAGCGTAGAGGTCCGCTTGCCGAGCTTGAAAAGAAACTCTTTGACCTCGCATTTCATCATGCCAATGGTCCTCGTGGATCCGAAACAGCCTCGGCGGTTGCATGCTATAAAGGCATACATCGACAGTGGAGCTATTGGAAACTATGTAGATCGTGAATTGGCCTCCAGGATTAATCTCCCTCTCCGTCCGAAAACTAACAAGGATGTCATTACTACAGTTGATGGAACCGAAATAGCCTCAGGGCCGGTAACTCATTCCACTACAGAAGTGACACTAGTGGGTCAGGATGGACATCGGGAAGCTATTGTGTTTGACGTAATCAAGGCCCCACAGTTTCAAGTAATTCTAGGAATTCCTTGGTTACAAACACATAATCCTCGAATAGACTGGCGAGCAAAGAGAATAACCTTTCCTGATTGTGAACAAACTTGTTATCCAAGAAATCCAAATATGGGCCTGGCCTCAGTAACTTCCGCCACTATACAACTACCGGCTGAGTACCAAGAATTCCAAGACGTTTTCCAAAAAGAATATGCCAACACGTTACCTCCCAACCGGTCGTACGATTGTCAAATCGATTTGATACCCAATGCTCAACCGCCTTGCAGTAGGATTTATGCTCTTACTGAACCTGAGAACCTTCATTTGCGTCAGTATTTAGATCAGTACCTTGCCAATGGTTTTATTCGCCCGTCAAAGTCTCCTGTTTCCTCAGCTCTGTTCTTCGTGCCGAAAAAAGAAGGCGACCTTAGAACATGTATTGACTACCGCACCCTAAATCAAATAACGATTAAGAATCGTTATCCTCTGCCTCTGATCCCTGAACTTCTCGACCAGGTAAAAGATGCTTGTATGTACACCAAGTTAGATCTCCGGGGAGCTTATCACCTGGTGCGTATAAAAGAAGGCGACGAATGGAAGACTGCATTCCGCACCAAATATGGGCTCTTTGAATATCAGGTGATGCCCTTCAGATTGTGCAACGCACCTGCCGCCTTTCAATACATTATGAATGATGTTCTTAGGGAACTTATCGATGTTTGTGGCATCGTATATATAGACGACATCCTGGTGTACTCCTCTTCGGAATCCGATCACAGAAAACATGTCAGGGCAGTTCTTGAAAAATTGCGCCAGCACAAACTGTTTGCCAAACTCGGAAAATGCGTTTTTCATACCACAGAAGTCGAGTTTCTCGGATTCATCCTGACACCTAAAGGAGTCCGAATGGACTCGCGAAAGGTGGACACCATCCTCAAATGGCCATCTCCTAGCTCTGTGAAGGGGGTTCACAGCATGCTTGGTTTTGCCAATTTTTATCGAAGATTCATCCCGGAATTTTCTCGAGTGGTCCAACCCATCACAGCTCTCTTACGGAAGAATAAACGCTTCGAATGGACTCATGAGGCAGAACAGGCCTTTCAATACCTAAAGACTAAATTCACCTCCGCACCTGTGTTGAAGCATCCATGCCCAGATCTCCCTTACATTGTTGAAACCGACGCATCCAGCTTAGCCATGGGAGCTGTCCTGTCTCAAAGGGATCCAATAACTAACCAACTACACCCTGTAGCCTTTTGGTCCAGAAAATTCGCAGCTCCTGAAGTTAATTACGCAATCACCAACAAGGAGTTACTAGCTATTAAGTCCGCCTTCAAAGCTTGGCGTCATTACCTCCTCGGCGCAAGACACACCATCACAGTGATTACAGATCACAGAAATTTGCAATATTTAAAAACGGCCAAAGCCCAGTCATCACGTCAACTCCGATGGGCTTTATTCTTTGCGGATTTTGATTTCGTAATCACATATCGCCCTGGTTGCAAGAATGGCAAAGCGGACGCTTTATCCCGGATTGGGATGGAAGAAACAAATGCGAGCTTAGAACCTGTACCGATTATACCTGAACAGAGAATTGTGGGTTTGACCTCTTTACAAACTATTGAGGACGTTCAAACTCGAGTTAAACAACTATTAGACTCCACAGCCTTACAAGAATGGAGCCAAAAGGGGTCACACTTTTCCGTTAATAACGATTTACCGTACTTCCAGGGGCGATTATTTCTGCCTAACAAAGAACTGCAAGAACTTGTTATTGCCCATTATCATGATACATTAATGGAAGGACATCCAGGTATCGCTAAAACTGAGGAAAAGATCAAATGACAATTCTGGTGGCCATCCTGGAGAAAAGACATAAAATCTTTTGTGATGTCTTGCGGAGTTTGCGCCCCAAAATAAAGGTCAAAAGAAAAGACCAGCCGGTCTTCTACAACCTTTGGATATTCCACCGGCACCTTGGCACACCTTGTCGATGGACTTTATCACCGACCTGCCTCCTTGCTATGGATACAACACTATCTTGGTTATTGTGGATCTCTTCTCCAAAATGGCCCATTTTATCCCTTTAAAAGGGTTACCCTCAGCCTCTATCTTGGCCAAGGAATTTCTGGAGAACATAGTTCGCATGCATGGTTTTCCATCCATATTAGTCTCAGATCGAGGAAGCCAGTTTATTTCCCATTTTTGGAGGAAATGTTGTCAACTGGCGCAAATTGATGTACGACTATCCACCAGTCACCATCCCCAAACCGATGGCCAAACTGAGAGAACTAACCAAACCCTTGAACAATATCTTCGGTGTATGTTGCACCAATCTGAATGCAATTGGAAAGACATTCTTTGGGTCGCAGAATATGCATATAACAATTCTGTACATTCTGGAACAGGACAAACCCCTTTTTACACCTTGTATGGTCATCATCCTCGAACCTCAGACCTGGACCCTCCTCAACACCTGGAAATGCCTGCGGTAGATCATTTGCATTCCACGATACCCGAGCTTTCAAAGAAGCTACGACTCATCTTCAGCAAGCCAAGAGAAAGTACAAAGAAAATGCTGATTTACATCGAAGTGAAGCACCTCCGTACCAAATAGGGGACCAGGTGTGGCTAGCAACTAGACATTTACCTCTCAAAGGACCGCAGACTTTCAACCCCAGATACATAGGACCCTATCCCATCAAAGCTATAATCAACCCGGTGGCCTTTAAACTCGATCTACCAGCAAACATGCGAATTCATCCCGTTTTTCACGCCTCATTGTTGAAACCGGTGCAACCAGGAACCAGACTGATCAAACCACCAGAACCAATTCAGATTGATGGGGAATTAGAATTTGAAGTTAAAGACATATTGGATTCCAAGGTGTTAAAGTCAAAACTCTTCTATCTAGTTGATTGGAAGGGGTATGGACCTCAGGAGAGATCTTGGGAACCAAGCGACCATATACACGTGCCGCGATTAATACAGAAATTCCACCGAAAATTCCCAAACAAGCCAAAGCCCCCGGAGAGAACAACTTTGGGAGGGGCCTTGGGAGGGGGTACTGTCATGATGCCTACCTCCAAGGAGCCAGACCAGGCCCAGCTACCCCAGAGGCAGACATCATGTCCCTGAGGGAAGTCTCAGCAGCCCAAAGTAGGGGCCCTTTGGACTCAGTCCTGGCGCCTTTGGCGCCAGGCTCATATTGGACAACAGTCCTGGCGCCATAGGCGCCAGGCTCCTAAAAGATGACTTTGTGTTTAAAGGTGTTTGGTGTAAACTTACCTGATGCAGACCATGCTGCAACATCCGGGCCATATAGAGGCCTGAATGGGACTACTTTATCTTTGGGGACTACTTAACCACACGGGTGTGGCCGGAGGAAGAATACATACCTGAGAGGAAGGATACATACCTGGAACTACTTCGAAGGCTATTTAAGCCACGCCCAAGCAGCAACTCACACTTCGCGTTGTTCTGCATCTAGCAGCTGGACGCTCACCGTGTCTGCTCCTGCATCCTGACTTCTGCCACGGCCGCCAGCATCCTGGAACACCTGCAAAGGGAGAAGAGAAGAGAATAGGAGGAAGAAGAGTCCTTACCTGCTAAATCCGCATTCCGGAGACATTTCGCCGACGATCCTGAAAAGGAAGACATTCATTTTAAAAGCACATTGTATCGATCGCTGCAGCGCCGCATTCCACTCACCTTTACTAGGCGCCTCCATGTTCATCAGCGACCATCTGGATCCGCAACCACATTTCAGTGCCTAGGGAGAAAAAGACAAGAACAAAGGTGAGCCAGGGAAGAGAATAAGAAAACCTTAATTTGCCATCATAAGACTTACCTGTTGGGTCATTCCCACTTCATTTCGGGTCGGTGCCGCATCCTGGCATTTCCGGACCCCGGCCCCTAAGGGGAAAAAGAGACATCAGCGTTAGTGAGCGAATGCTAAACATTACCTGAACGCTCATTAAAGACTTACCTGATATCTACTGGAACTGCACCTTTCACTTCGGGTCGGTGCCATATCTCCGGCATTTCCGAACCCCGGCCCCTATGGGGAAAAAAGACACAAGCATTAGTGCATTAATGCAAGGACACTAAAGGAACCTCTCATCAAACAACTCACCTGAGTTTCCTTCGTCGGTTCCATTGCTCATCTTGGAATCTTAGTTCTGCACCTGAAATAGAGACAACGGACAATTATTATTTCGGGCTCATACTTATAAACAGAATTCTCACAGAACTTTACCAGGAAGGTCAAGCAAACTTGAACTCTCTACAATCCATGATCCAGTGAAGTAACTGGATTACAACGCGCCCCTGCATCAGAAGCAGGATGGAGAGCTCGTCCTTTCAGACCCTAAGGTGAGACTTCACGGGGAATCGCAGAAGGGTTTCGTGGAGGGTGAGAAGGGAGTGGGAGGCTTACACATTATCCCGCAGATTGTTAATACTCCCTTTTCACACAGAAGGATATTTCTGCGAGTCAGACAAGCCAGATTTGAAGGTCCGGTCCAGTCCATCTTCCGAGTCCTGCGCTTCACCATAGAAGAGGCAACAGCACTCCAAACCAGGCCTGCGCCTCCATGGGAGTCAGGTGAGCATTACAGAACGCGAAGCCTACCTACAATTTCCCACCCGGGTGCTATGGAAACTTCCGAGACAGACCAGCTGGCCCAGCTTTTGGGGGAATTACGGGCAGAAGTACACTCCGCCCGCCAGGAGACTAACGCTCTCAAAAGAGAACTGATCCTATCTAAGGAAAGAACTGATGACCTGGCCAAACGGTTGTTGCAGGGTCAGGCAGGACAAACTCCTTTACCTAGTTCCGGGGGTAATCCCACTTCTATGATTTCGAATAACCCGGTACAAATCAATCTACCTGGAAACATGCCTTTGGCCCTGCCTGAACGTTTTGCTGGGAACCCCAAGAAATATGCCATTTTTATGAACCAATGTCGCTTACACTTCCTATGCAGTCCTGGGGCCTTCCCTAATGATCAGACCAAGATAGCTTTTGTATTATCTAATCTCAGCGGCAGTGCTGCCGATTGGTCAGTTCCTTTGGTAAATAAATATGACCCAATTCTCCAGGATTTTCAAGGCTTCCAGGCAAGCATGGAAAGATTATTTGCTCGACACTCTCAGGGACAGGCCCTAGACAACGAACTGCTATCCTTACGGCAAGGTAACCAGGATCTCTTATCTTACATCGCCACCTTTAATAGGTTGGTTGTGGAAACTGGGTGGCCAGAGAATAAAAGGATCACATTATTTCATCGAGGTCTGCGTGGAGAACTTAAAGACGTGCTAGCCCAAATAGTAAATCCACCCCAAGTCTGCGCGGAGTACATAGACCTTGTGGTCCAACTTGATCACAGACTTCAGAATAGAAAAGCAGATCGATCCAAGTTTGAAACCAGAGTGTTGATCAAAACTCACGCTAACCCCAAGAGTACTGACGTTTCCGAACCTATGCAAATCGGTGGAGTTAAAGGACCGTTAACGCAGAAGGAACGGGAGAGAAGGCGGCAAAAGCAATTATGTCTCTATTGCGGAGCTGCTGGTCACTTTCTACGAGATTGTCCGGTAAAACCACCTAAGAAGGTGGTTGGAGCCACTGACAACAATTTAACAGAACCTGATTCTGGAAACGACCAAGCCCGACAAGCGTAGAGGTCCGCTTGCCGAGCTTGAAAAGAAACTCTTTGACCTCACATTTCATCATGGCAATGGTCCTCGTGGATCCGAAACAGCCTCGGCGGTTGCATGCTATAAAGGCATACATCGACAGTGGAGCTATTGGAAACTATGTAGATCGTGAATTGGCCTCCAGGATTAATCTCCCTCTCCGTCCGAAAACTAACAAGGATGTCATTACTACAGTTGATGGAACCGAAATAGCCTCAGGGCCGGTAACTCATTCCACTACAGAAGTGACACTAGTGGGTCAGGATGGACATCGGGAAGCTATTGTGTTTGACGTAATCAAGGCCCCACAGTTTCAAGTAATTCTAGGAATTCCTTGGTTAGAAACACATAATCCTCGAATAGACTGGCGAGCAAAGAGAATAACCTTTCCTGATTGTGAACAAACTTGTTATCCAAGAAATCCAAATATGGGCCTGGCCTCAGTAACTTCCGCCACTATACAACTACCGGCTGAGTACCAAGAATTCCAAGACGTTTTCCAAAAAGAACATGCGAACACGTTACCTCCCCACCGGTCGTACGATTGTCAAATCGATCTGATACCCAATGCTCAACCGCCTTGCAGTAGGATTTATGCTCTTACTGAACCTGAGAACCTTCATTTGCGTCAGTATTTAGATCAGTACCTTGCCAATGGTTTTATTCGCCCGTCAAAGTCTCTTTTTTCCTCAGCTCTGTTCTTCGTGCCAAAAATAGAAGGTGACCTTAGAACATGTATTGACTACCGCGCCCTAAATCAAATAACGATTAAGAATCGTTATCCTCTGCCTCTGATCCCTGAACTTCTCGACCAGGTAAAAGATGCTTGTATGTACACCAAGTTAGATCTCCGGGGAGCTTATCACCTGGTGCGTATAAAAGAAGGCGACGAATGGAAGACTGCATTCCGCACCAAATATGGGCTCTTTGAATATCAGGTGATGCCCTTCGGATTGTGCAACGCACCTGCCGCCTTTCAATACTTTAAGAATGATGTTCTTCGGGAACTTATCGATGTTTGTGTCATCGTATATATCGACGACATCCTGGTGTACTCCTCTTCGGAATCCGATCACAGAAAAAATGCCAGGGCCGTTCTTGAAAAATTGCGCCAGCACAAACTGTTTGCAAAACTCGAAAAATGTGTTTTTCATACCACATAAGTCGAGTTTCTCGGATTCATCCTGACACCTAAAGGAGTCCGAATGGACTCGCGAAAGGTGGACGCCATCCTCAAATGGCCATCTCCTAGCTCTGTGAAGGGGGTTCAAGGCATGCTTGGTTTAGCCAATTTTTATCGAAGATTCATCCCGGAATTTTCTCGAGTGGTCCAACCCATCACAGCTCTCTTACGGAGAATAAACGCTTCAAATGGACTCATGAGGCAGAACAGGCCTTTCAAGACCTAAAGACTAAATTCACCTCTGCACCTGTGTTGAAGCATCCACGCCCAGTTCTCCCTTACATTGTTGAAACCGACGCATCCAGCTTAGCCATGGGAGCTGTCCTGTCTCAAAGGGATCCAATAACTAACCAACTACACCCTGTAGCCTTTTGGTCCAGAAAATTCTCGGCTCCTGAAATTAATTACGCAATCACCGACAAGGAGTTACTAGCTATTAAGTCCGCCTTCAAAGCTTGGCGTCATTACCTCCTCGGCGCAAGACACACCATCACAGTGATTACAGATCACAGAAATTTGCAATATTTAAAGACGGCCAAAGCCCAGTCATCACATCAACTACGATGGGCTTTATTCTTTGCGGAATTTGATTTTGTAATCACATATCGCCCTGGTTGCAAGAATGGCAAAGCGGACACTTTATCCCGGATTGGGATGGAAGAAACAAATTCGAGCTTAGAACCTGTACCGATTATACCTGAACAGAGAATTTTGGGTTTGACCTCTTTACAAACTATTGAGGACGTTCAAACTCGAGTTAAACAACTATTAGACTCCACAGCCTTACAAGAATGGAGCCAAATGGGTCACACTTTTCCGTTAATAACGATTTACCGTACTTCCAGGGGCGATTATTTCTGCCTAACAAAGAACTGCAAGAACTTGTTATTGCCCATTATCATAATACATTAATGGAAGGACATCCAGGTATCGCTAAAACTGAGGAAAAGATCAAACGACAATTCTGGTGGCCATCCTGGAGAAAAGACATAAAATCTTTTGTGATGTCTTGCGGAGTTTGCGCCCAAAATAAAGGTCAAAAGAAAAGACCAGCCGGTCTTCTACAACCTTTGGATATTCCACCGGCACCTTGGCACACCTTGTCGATGGACTTTATCACCGACCTGCCTCCTTGCTATGGATACAACACTATCTTGGTGATTGTGGATCTCTTCTCCAAAATGGCCCCTTTTATCCCTTTAAAAGGGTTAACCTCAGCCTCCATCTTGGCCAAGGAATTTCTGGAGAACATAGTTCTCATGCATGGTTTTCCATTCATATTAGTCTCAGATCGAGGAAGCCAGTTTATTTCCCATTTTTGGAGGAAATGTTGTCAACTGGCGCACATTGATGTACGACTATCCACCAGTCACCATCCCCAAACCGATGGCCAAACCGAGAGAACTAAACAAACCCTTGAACAATATCTTCGGTGTATGTTGCACCAATCTGAATGCAATTGGAAAGACATTCTTTGGATCGCAGAATATGCATATAACAATTCTGTACATTCTGGAACAGGACAAACCCCTTTTTACACCTTGTATGGTCATCATCCTCGAACCTCAGACTGGACCCTCCTCAAAACCTGGAAATACCTGCGGTAGATCATTTGCATTCCACGATAACCCGAGCTTTCAAAGAAGCTACGACTCATCTTCAGCAAGCCAAGAGAAAGTACAAAGAAAATGCTGATTTACATCGAAGTGAAGCACCTCCGTACCAAATAGGGCACCAGGTGTGGCTAGCAACTAGACATTTACCTCTCAAAGGACCGCAGACTTTCAACCCCAGATACATAGGACCCTATCCCATCAAAGCTATAATCAACCCGGTGGCCTTTAAACTCGATCTACCAGCAAACATGCAAATTCATCCCGTTTTTCATGCCTTACTGTTGAAACCGGTGCAACCAGGAACCAGACTGATCAAACCACCAGAACCAATTCAGATTGATGGGGAATTAGAATTTGAAGTTAAAGACATATTGGATTCCAAGGTGTTAAAGTCAAAACTCTTCTATCTAGTTGATTGGAAGGGGTATGGACCTCAGGAGAGATCTTGGGAACCACGCGACCATATACACGCGCCGCGATTAATACAGAAATTCCACCGAAAATTCCCAAACAAGCCAAAGCCCCCGGAGAGAACAACCTTGGGAGGGGCCTTGGGAGGGGGTACTGTCATGATGCCTACCTCCAAGGAGCCAGACCAGGCCCAGCTACCCCAGAGGCAGACATCATGTCCCCGAGGGAAGTCTCAGCAGCCCCAAGTAGGGGCCCTTTGGACTCAGTCCTGGCGCCTTTGGCGCCAGGCTCATATTGGACAACAGTCCTGGCGCCATAGGCGCCAGGCTCATAAAAGATGACTTTGGGCCTCATTACGACCCTGGCGCTAAGTGAAAAACGATGGCGGTAAATGGTTACCGCCATCATTTTCCGCCAGGTCCGATCATGACCCGTGACAGTTAACTACGATGCCATTAGCAGCATGGTAGTTAACGCTGCCGCTAACTGCGCCAAGGGCGCGCGCACGCGACCTCCCACACCGTACTTAGCGCCATGGCGGAAAGGTACGCGAATGCCGACCCAAGCGGACATGCACCTAACGCCATCACCCAGCCCGTTAAGTACCTTACCGCCATGGTGCTAATTACGCCATCGCGAACCAACCGTAAAGAGCCATGTAAAGTGAATGCAGCTGCCACAGGTGCACAGAAACAGCACAGGTGAAGGCAATACAGACTCAGGAAGTACAAAAAGAGCACACCCCACCCCTTACCACACCCAGTCACACTCCACAATGATACCAATACGATTAGCAATGTTAGGGCTGGAGGACCTGATAGCAATGCAAGTGCTACAACAGCAACAACAACAACAGGCAGCACAGAGGAGACACAGGAGGAGAAGGAGGGCAAGCCAGGCCCAGCAAGCCCCACCAGCACAGCCAGTGCCACCACGCAGGCAGCCCCCAATCCCACGCATCAGAGCCAATCCATTCAACCTCACTGCTGAGCAGATCCACATCCTGTACCGTTTGGACCGGGACACCATCACCGCCATCGTAGACATGACACACAACGACATCATCAGCATGATAGAAACTCCAACCGCCATCCCACCCCTACTGAAGGTAGTGTCTGTACTACACTTCCTGGCCACAGGCACCTACCAGCACACAGTGGGGCACTTGCATGGCATTTCACAACCATTATTCTCACGAACACTAATCCGAGTGCTCGATGCCCTCCTCAAGCACACAGACGACCACATCTCATTACCACGGACTGCCCAGGAGATTGCAAACACCAAAGTGGGTTTCCATGCACTAGCCGGCATACCCGGTTGCATCGGTGCCATCGACTGCACCCATGTGGAATTGGTGGTTCCACGTGCCATGGAGGTACCGTACCGCAACCGGAAGCAGTTCCACTCAATCAACGTGCAAATGGTCTGTGACTCCAACAAGATCATCACACATTGTTGTGCCCGATTGCCCGGATCAACCCATGATTCCATGGTCCTGAGGAACTCCACAATACCACGCTACATGGAGCGACATGCAGGCCCAAGATCCTGGCTACTCGGTGAGTCCAATGTCATGGAAGTGGGCAGGTGAATGACGTACTGATGCATACTCCACCTGGCTGAGAGGGGGGGGAATGATGCATACTCCACCTGGCTGAAAGGGGGGTGGAATGATGCATACTCCACCTGGCTGAAAGGGGGGGGAATGATGCATACTCCACCTGGCTGAAAGGGGGGGGAATGATGCATACTCCACCTGGCTGAAAGGGGGGGGGGTGATGCATACTCCACCTGGCTGAAAGGGGGGGGAATGATGCATACTCCACCTGGCTGAAAGGGGGTCGGAATGATGCATACTCCACCTGGCTGAAAGGGGGGGGAATGATGCATTCTCCACCTGGCTGAAAGGGGGGGGGGCGATGCATACTCCACCTGGCTGAAAGGGGGGGAATGATGCATACTCCACCTGGCTGAAAGGGGGGGGAATGATGCATACTCCACCTGGCTGTGAGTAGCAGAGAGAACGGAGACAGAGGATACCCTGAAGCAACTCATACTCCACCCAACACCAGTAAAGCCAATAGCCAATGCATGCAGCCCTACCATGTGAATGAGGCTGTGTCCCAACCATGACACAACCATCTGCAAGTGCATTCTACCAAATCAGACCACATTGTCAACAATGAAAAGCACCTACATGCACGTCACCAAACACCATCAACCGATAGGCCTGTCCCCCATAACTGCCCACAAAGGAGGCACACGACGGACAGAAACATCAACACACCATTAGACAGACAGCAGGGCCCCCACAATGTCCCTGTCTACATCAGCATTGCTCACTGGGGTCATGATGAGGCCCACAGCAATGTTGCAATGATGTGCGCATTGCCATCACAGGACATATGCCAGGCCAACTAACCAAACGGCATGAACGGACACAGTGGATGGTCACTCACAATGCACTCAACCCCTCTGCATACATTGGGTGATGGCATGCAAAACAGGCCATGGGAGCCATGAGCATATACTGGTTGCATTGCGTGAATCAATTAGTGCATGTAGAAGTGAGCCAGTTGGATGCAAGCCATGGTGGCACATCATGTTCTTGATCAGACGACATGACTGACACATACATTCTCGCCTACATACAGGTGATGCAGGCTATCCCCTGAAGAGGTGGCTCCTTACACCAGTCCGGAACCCGCAGAACCAGCACGAGGAGGACTTCAACGGTGCACATACACGTACTCGTGTGGTCATAGAGCAGACATTCGGCCTATTGAAGGTACGGTTCCGAAGCCTCAGCAGGTCTGGTGGGGCACTCCTGTACCGCCATGAGAAGGTGGCAAAGATCGTCATGGCATGTGTCATGCTACACAATATGTCAGTCAGACGGAATGTGCCCCTGCCCCCTGACGCAGAACTGCAACCACCTGACGATGAGGATGAGGAGGGTGCAGATGGGGCGGCACCCCATGGAGGAGGCGATGCACAGGAGGGGCGTGCAATGCGCCAAAGTATCATCGACCACTGCTTCTAGCACACACGGCTGGTGTGTATCACATGGAGACTGCACTTGGGGCACTGTGTGTCTCTGGGACATGCACACTGTGGACTGTACACCAATAAAGCACACATATGCAATGAAAATGTCCACACATTTCATTTCGGGAAAGCAAAAAGTGTATTTCAATCATAAAACGTCGTGACACAACCACTCCCCCCTCCCCCCTGCACACCCCAACACACCCCCTCCCCCCTCCCCCCTGCACACCCCAACACACCCCCTCCCCCTCCCCCCCTGCATACCCCAACACACCCCCTCCCAACTCCCCCCTGCACACCCCAACACACCCCCTCCCACCTCCCCCCTGCACACCCCAACACACCCCATGTAGGTGTCAACAGATGCCTGTGACAGTGGCCACAGGCTGTTACAAGCCCCCTCTCCCGGCCCCCGGGGCACCCCTGGCTGTGGAGCGCAGGTTACGTCCGGAACGTCGGACGGGGCTGCTCTGTGCAGAACTGGCAGCGGAGGATGTCCCTGCCTGCCCCCGTGCATGCACGTCCTGTAGGGTGTGGGTGAGCTCAGTGAGCGCACGACGCAAGCCGGCAAGTTCACCACAGATGTCCCTGGACATGGCCTGCATGGCATCCCTCAGGGTGGCAGTGCTCTGCGCTACTTCGGCCCTTAGGGTCTCCGTGGCCTGTTCAATGGTTGCCCTAGCCCCCACACATTCCGCGGCATGCTCAGTCAGCATCGTGGACAGTTGTTGCTGCCGTTCTATGATGTCCTCGAGGGACTGCTGCCCCTGCTGGGCCATGCCCAGTGCTGGTGGTGTGATGGAGGGGCTGCTCCCCTCCTGTGAACTGAGGACTGGGCATGGGGTAGAAGGCCACTCCTCTACCTCTGTGTGCCCCTGTGTGTGATCCTCATGGGGGCTGGCGTCTGACAAACAGGGGGAATGTAGTAGGTCAGTGGGGCTTCTGACTTTGTGCTCCTCAATGTCAGAGTCTGAACATGCAGCAATTGCAGCTGTTTCTCCCATGTTGCTGCTGGCCGCAGACCCGGTGCCTTCTGTGGCAGGCAATGTTGGTACAGGTGGAGCTGCTGCTGCTGGCCTGCTGACTACAGGGGTGCTTGCCGGTGGCCCGTCCGGTTTGCTTGCAGTGGATTCTGCTTGTTGTGGGGTCTGCCTCACTGCAGCTGAGGTTGAGGGTGCGGGGATGGTATTATTGGCCTTCTTGGCTCTCTTCGTCGCAGGGGTGTCCTAGTCCTCGGGGTGTGAATCTGTGCCTGTGGTGGAGCAAAGGAGGGAGGGCGTTATTGATGGGTCTGCGGACTTTGGAATGACAATGATTGACATGATTCTGGTCAGTAGATGAGGCAGATTTCAGGCAGGGCCATGCAGGTTGTCTCCTTTTTGTGTGGAATGTGGATGCAGGTATGTGGGTGCCAGCAGTGTATACAGGGTGGTGCTCGCATGTGGCTATGGGCAGTGTGGAGCTAATGTGTTGCATTTACACTCTAGGGCAACCTTGTGCTACACATGAATGGACTGCAGTGACTATGGCATGTATTGTTTGAGGCACCTACCTTCATCGCCTGATGTCGGAGCTCCCCTTTCCATCCCTCCGACGCCTTCAATGCCTTCCATGCCAATCGTGGTTGCACAAATCTCCTCCCACGGTTGGAGTTTTAGTGGGGATTCCGAACCTCCACCGGTACCCAGGGCAAGGTTGCGGTTCGCAGAGATGACGGCTCTGACCCGTATGCAAAGGTCATCCCAGCGCTTCCTGCACTGCTGTGGGGTGCAGGGTACGGTCCCCACCGCGCTGACGCGCTCGGCCACCAGGGCCCAGATGGCCTTCTTTTTCGCTATCGCTGTCCTGGCCATTTCTGGGGAGAAAACGACAGCTGCGTTGTCTTGCAGGGTCTCCACAAGCATGCAGAGTTCCTCCCGGCTAAATCTTTCCTGGCGCTGGCGGTCACATGCCTTCTTAACAACTTTAGGCATTTTTGGGTAGTTGGATGGGTGGGTGATTGGTTGGGACAGGTGTCTGGGTTGGATCTGGTGTTGTTCGGTAGGATGGCAATGGATTGTGTTTTTAAAGATGGCCGACGTGCTGTTTCCCGTTCTGCCGCAATGACGCTATTTCCGGTTCTGCTTTTTACGGTGACCGCTAATTGCGGCCACCGCTAATTACGGTGGCCGCTAATTACGGTGGCCGCTACTTACGGTGGCGGAAGTGCACCTTGCTCGACTTACGATGCCGGTAGGGGCATTTTCCGCCATGGCGTTAATTGCATTACCGCCATGGCGTAATGCTTGTGCGCGATGGGTTGTAATGTGGCGCTCTTTACGCCATCGGCCCACGGCGTTAACGCGCATTACGCCATGGCGGTAATGACGGCAGATTACCGCCTGGGTCGTAATGAGGCCCTTTGTGTTTAAAGGTGCTTGGTGTAAATTTACCTGATGCAGATCATGCTGCAACATCCGGGCCATCTAGAGGCCTGAATGGGACTACTTTATCTTTGGGGACTACTTAACCACACGGGTGTGGCCGGAGGAAGAATACATACCTGAGAGGAAGGATACATACCTGGAACTACTTCGAAGGCTATTTAAGCCACGCCCAAGCAGCAACTCACGCTTCGCGTTGTTCTGCATCTAGCAGCTGGACGCTCACCGTGTCTGCTCCTGCATCCTGACTTCTGCCACGCCCGCCAGCATCCTGGAACACCTGCAAAGGGAGAAGAGAAGAGAATAGGAAGAAGAAGAGTCCTTACCTGCTAAATCCGCATTCCGGAGACATTTCGCCGACGATCCTGAAAAGGAAGACATTCATTTTAAAAGCACATCGCATCGAACGCTGCAGCGCCGCATTCCACTCACCTTTACTAGGCGCCTCCATGTTCATCAGCGACCATCTGGATCCGCAACCACATTTCAGCGCCTAGGGAGAAAAAGACAAGAACAAAGGTGAGCTAGGGAAGGGAATAAGAAAACCTTAATTTGCCATCATAAGACTTACCTGTTGGGTCATTCCCACTTCATTTCGGGTCGGTGCCGCATCCTGACATTTCCGGACCCCGGCCCCTAAGGGGAAAAAGAGACATCAGCGTTAGTGAGCGAATGCTAAGACATTACCTGAACGCTCATTAAAGACTTACCTGATATCTACTGGAACTGCACCTTTCACTTCGGGTCGGTGCCATATCTCCGGCATTTCCGAACCCCGGCCCCTATGGGGAAAAAAGACACAAGCATTAGTGCATTAATGCAAGGACACTAAAGGAACCTCTCATCAAACAACTCACCTGAGTTTCCTTCGTGGGTTCCATTGCTCATCTTGGAATCTTAGTTCTGCACCTGAAATAGAGACAACGGACAATTATTATTTCGGGCTCATACTTATATACAGAATTCTCACAGAACTTTACCAGGAAGGTCAAGCAAACTTGAACTCTCTACAATCCATGATCCAGTGAAGTAACTGGATTACAACGCGCCCCTGCATCAGAAACAGGATGGAGAGCTCGTCCTTTCAGACCCTAAGGTGAGACTTCACGGGGAATCGCAGAAGGGTTTCGTGGAGGGTGAGAAGGGAGTGGGAGGCTTACACATTATCCCGCAGATTGTTAATACTCCCTTTTCACACACAGAAGGATATTTCTGCGAGTCAGACAAGCCAGATTTGAAGGTCCGGTCCAGTCCATCTTCCGAGTCCTGCGCTTCACCATAGAAGAGGCAACAGCACTCCAAACCAGGCCTGCGCCTCCGTGGGAGTCAGGTGAGCGTTACAGAAAGGTACTGCAGCGCTGATGGACTACTACTGGGTGTGCGGACAACAAGTGTACTTATAACTCACGCCTTCTTGGAGGAGCTATTGTTAGCTAGCTACGCTGCACTCAGCCCTGTTATAGTCCCACAAGAACACCTGAAAGGAGGGCCCCTGCCAGATGAAGCACCCACAGCACCTCCAGCAATTGAAACACAGCACACGATGCCGCCACCAAACTTTCACATTCTTCCTGAGAAAGAACTGTATGATCAAATGCGAAGAAAGAAAGATCATCGAATTACATATCAACAGACACATCTGAACTGCTCATGCAAATACCTAATGAATACAAGCTTTATCATAACGCAGAGACATTTTTTGCATCACTAATACCCAGCATCCAGACGCGAGCCAATGCAAAATGGCTCCAAATCGTGATATGCAAGCTGATCCCGTTGGCTAACAACACCGAACAAGGGTCCAATGTTATAAAAGTGGAGCTGAGAGCCCTCAGACTAATGACAATGCAGAGCAGGTATGTGCTGGATCTACTGACAGCCATGGAAGGAGGTGTTTGCAAAAGGATCGGGAGTTCATGTTGCACTTTCGTACCTTCCGAAGATGCTGAAAATAGGACATTATCACACGTTATTGCGTCAGTGCACGAACTAGGGGTGAAGATGAAAAAAGAAGCGGGTGTTCAAGAAGAAGATTGGTTTTCCCTGGCCATCAGCTGGGCCCTATCGTGGCTTGGAACATTGCTGAAAATGCTGGTGCCCATCATCGTGTTTCTCTTGGTGATCTTCTGCACACGCCAATTGGGTCTCCAGTGTTGTGCCAAAGCAGTGCCTAATAGCGCAATGATGATGGTTTCTGTTGGCAGTACTAAAGTACCTCGTAATACAAAGGTAATAGAAGTACAACCTGACTGTCCCGTTCACCATATGGTCCCAATGCCTGTTGGAGACATGGTTGACCGATTATTCCACACAATGTTCCTCCACCAACCCTGAAAATTACAAAGAAGTATGGTTTGAGATGGCTGGGGATGGGGGTTGCATTTACATGACATATACGTGATCAGAAGAGAGTTTGAGACATGCATGCAGGGCCTGGATACCAATAAAAGAACAACCCGCATATGAGGAACCAGTAAGGTAGAAAACAAGTGTAAATATAGGAGACGAGAATTAATTACTGCAGAAGTAACGAAAGGGGGAATGTTGAGATGGAAATATATTCCACCACCTAGGCACTTTAAGGTGAAGCGAATCCCCTATGAAATAGTGTAGTGCACAAGGGGGGAGAGAACAGCACTATGAAACCCGCTGCAGATATAATATAGTGTGAACAGCAGATGCATAATATTAGAAGACACATAGAAAAGAACGCCATTTCGTAATAATGGCAGAGGCACAGGCTTGCATGGCCACGCTGCACCAGTCGAGCGTCATGGAAGGAGTTTACTAGGCCCAGATCATTACGGCAGGATGAGTCTGCACCACCAGTTCTCATGGAAGCTCACTTCCCCCTTGTCCCTTCGCTGCTGAACACATTAAGTATCCTTAGGAGGAATGCACCCTGCAAGGCCATGAGACAACTCCAGGCTCCTTGTCATGCCCATTCATTAAACCCAAGCTGCCAGCAGTCCTCTAACCCCCACCCAGCCAACCCACAGCCAGAGCCCTTACCACAGCCCCTAGCATACACCAAAGTGACCATAGAAGTTCTAAGCATGCACAACTGTTTCACCTCTCAGCATACGGACGGCGAAGAAACCAACCAATTGTAACCTGGCATCCCCCATGGAGCACGACCATGGATAAGTTTGTACCAATCAGCTGAGTGGGTTCAGACCCTCTATGTGATGTCATCTGTGATGCTGTGACCTTTTAAAAGGTATCAACATTCAACCTGAAGGCAGAACATTCTCAAGCAGCAGAGCCCTTTGCTGATATTTTGTATTCTGTACAATTAAACCTTGTTAGCCTTGCAAGCTATCTCCTGGCTTATTTCCCTAGAGGGTTGTATTGATTATGGAGTGTACATAAACAGGGACTCGCCTTAATTTGCTCATGCAGGAAATTGACCAACCGGTTTGAATCACAACTCACCTGCACACAGAGGACCTGCAAACAATCCTTCTCTTGTCACACATCCACCCACTGGAACTCGATCCCTGTATCAGCTCTGAATGCCCAATTGTGAATATCTCTCAAAATGTGGCTTTTTAACAACACCTGACCAAGGAGTAATCCGGAGGGAGTACAGACCGCAACTGACAGTACTGCACTAATGTTAAAAGATGCCAGTAAAAACGCTGGACAACCACACTCTGGTTTCAAGCTAGGTCCGTGCTTTAAAAAAATAAAATTTAAATATAAAATAAATATTTTTGTATCCATATCTTGAAGTGTTAATTTGTCTTTTAATACAATGTTTTTACATTTGTATTTCCTTGAACTAAATAGTAGAGTGTTCATGCTATTTATTGTCATGTGACCTTTTTAACTTCCTGCTAATGCCTGAGAACACACTGAGTTGAGCTGTGGCGCAAGTTTGGATGGAGCACATTTCAAAACCTGCTTCTTCCCCTGTACTTCTACCCAGCATAAGTGAACTCATTTGTGCACTGGTGGATGGATAAGAGGATCAATGGGTGGATTGCTACTGGATTACTCTTTTTTTACCCACTGCTTTATAAGCTTTTATGACGTTGGGCCTCATTATAAGTTTGCTGGTCCGGGAACTACAGTACGGTAAGCTTGCCGGTACCGTAGTTCCCAAACTGGCAAACTACGAGTTGTGCTTACTGGTACCTTTCTGTCTGTCAGGTCAGATCTGGCGGGCAGAAAGGCACCCGCGGGCACAGCATGCCGACCTCCCCATTCGGCCCTATGGGGCCGAATGGGAATGGGGAGCATCTTTTTTTCCGGGGCCCAAAAATGGGCAATTACCGGGTCCTTCAGAGCCGGAATGTTCCGATAATTGCCCATTCACGGGCGCCGGAAAAAATTGCAAGTTTGGCGTCAGCCTGCCGGTTCTACCGGCAAGGCTACCACCAAACATTGTAATGAGGCCCATTGCCTTGTAGTAGCCATGGGATTTTGATAGGGGTTTAGCCGTTTCCATTTAATGGGCGCTCAGGGGCTAAAATCATCTCATGAGTAATGGCCTACCCATCTTGACAGCACAAATGTGAGTGAGTATATCCTTAGTTTCAGTGTGCTATGTGTTATGTTCCAATATAAATTGATGATTGGCTGTAGACGTCAGAGTCCTAGAGGTAAACAGGAAAAGAGTACAATTATAGGATTATATTTAAGTACATTGGTAGTAATATTGTGAATTGTTTACTGCTTGACTACAGTATTTCTAATGCTCATTTGTTACCTCTATAATAGAATATCATAGACACAAGGACAGCAAGAATTGGTTCCTAGATGTTCTGGGGGTGGCCCACAACTATTTTGCAGACTAATAAGAAACCCGTTAAGTGTTCTGGGATAGAGGGTTATCTTGCCATAAAGCACAGAGCTCTAGTCTCTGCATTAAGTCCCAGCAGGGCATTCTCGCATTCTCAGTGCTTCTGGGGTGAAGGTTAGGTTCTGACAAATGGGGTCAAATCACCTCATCACTTCTACATTTCAGGAAAGAGCTCAAGACCTTCCTCTTCAAGGAATGACTCTTCCTTAACATTTAGGTCCACACCCTGTACTCCCCACCCTACCTGAGACCCAGTGGTCTGCTCCCCACTGTCTTCCCCGCATGCTGCCAATTGCCCACCCTACCCTTTTAGCTCCCCACTCCTTTTTCCTCTGCTTCCCTCACTGTGTTCTTCCCCCTATAATTTTAAAGGGCTCTGATGCTTCCCGAAGGAAGGTCTGCACTAAATAAATATCTAATAATAATAATAATAATAATAATGTCATGGGGTCTGCAGATAGTTTTTCGACTGAGTCAAACAGAATTAGAAACAGATTTAGGAAGCATTAGCGTGCCTTAAGTGTAGACAGAAGGTCCTTTGATAAACCCGTGTTTGCTAACTTAAGGAGTATGAATACGAAAGATACTGTAGTACGAACAATCATACTGTACAGGCAATCATGTTGATTAAACCCAAACTCACGAGGCATGGGGTTTCCCTAAATTAGCAGATCACTGTAAATATACTTCCTAATCAAAAGAAATTCATTTGAAACCTAACAAAAAGTGGACTCAATAAACATTGTTCAATTGCAATTCCTCAATGGTACCGTATGATGATTTGGTGAGCCTGCACCAAGCTGTACATTTGGTAAACCATCGGGAAAAAAGAACAGGATAATATCACATCATTGCTGCATACATACACAGGAACGTACAGGGCTCCTTGTAGAAAATTATTTAGAGATGAAAAACAGTGAATAAGAAATAGAATTGGCAGTCCTGGAGACCACAACACACTTCTAGAAAGAGAGAGTCTTGACACCAAAAGCCACTCGACAGGGCTTAATGAAGGCGCAGGGTGGCACAGGATAACAACCTGATCAAGAGTGTTGGGGTACACACAATCGTTCAAATGAAAGAAAGAAAGCACTCAAAGCACCCAAGGGAAATGAGGAAAAAGAAGGCACCACTAGCAAATGTCTGTCTTTTTATCACAAACCACAGTAAATATAGTGATAAATGTCTATAAATTACGATGCAAAAAGTGTTCTCTCCGAGAAACACAACGGGGGTCATTACGACCTGGGCGCAAAGGGATACCGGGCACCGGTAATGACACCGGTGCCGGTAATCCCTTTGCGCCCTATTCCGAGGTCCCTTTGCGGGTCGTCCCTTAACGCCTGGTTTTACCAGGCGTTATGGACGGGACCCGCAAAGGGATACTGCGGTCAATAACGGTACCGCAACTTGCGGTACCGTTATTGCCGCCTTCCCCCTTCCCATTGAGCCCTATGGTAGCTCAAATGGGAATGGGGAATGGCTCTGGTGAATGGGGAATTACCGGGCCCGCCGACCTCGGACTGGACCGGTAATTACTCCCTTCACCAGACCGGAGTCGGGCCGATGTTGGAGGCAGCCATGGCGCTAATAGCGCCATGGCCACCTCCAAACTTGGAATGAGGGCCAACGTGTGGTTCCTATTATAGATCACACATTTTCATGTTCAGCATTTAGAACTCAGTTGTGTATAATCAAATGTGGGGACGCCTTAAGTTCCTTGATGCAACGCATGTAACACTGAGCTGTAGTGGCACTATAATACTGCAATAAGAAATGCTATGAGAATGGTATGCAGAGGCGTCGCTAGGTGGGGCTGGTGGGACATAGCCCGGGGTCTTTTGTTTGTAGCCCTGGATAGAAGCTCAGGGGCTACAACCAAAAGACTAGCTAGCCCCGAGTCCCAACAGTCCTGAAATTAGCATAGCTCCGGATCTTTTCCAGACCCAGCAAAACCCCTGTTGGTATGCTTAACAACTGCATGTATTGGCATAGGAACTGCACACATTAGGTCACGTGATAACAGACTACAGTTAATATCTTGGCATGTAAAGTGAGGATACGAACTCTACAAATACAGACATTTAAAGCATAGTATCGCAGATCTTCAGATCTGAATCAACATTATAAGAATTGTGTCCTTGGAAACTACATATCACATCCTAAGGAACTACAGGTATAGTGAAAATTAAGAACAGACTCAAAGAACTGCCATGCAGCGTGCAACACACGAATTAACAAAGATTGCACCCTCTCTTTTTTGCAGATAAAAGAGAAAACGCTGCAAATAGCAAAATACAACCACATACCCCAAGTATTTCATGCGATCTGCCAGGATGTTGAAAACGAATTCAAAAGTTCAGTTGTTTACCAATAAGTTGCCACACATTTGGTCATGGCTGGTTTTATTGATAAAATCCGCCATCACCCCATGTAGCCCCCTCAGGTCCTGACACCACCATCCCTCACCTCTGACACTAACCATAGGCAGTCCCTTAAAGGCCTGACACTGCCCACCAGCCCCCCTCACCTCCGCCAATACCACAGGCAGGCCCCTCTAGTCCTGATACCACCTACCAGCCCCCTCACCTCTGACACTATCCCCAAGCAGCCCCTCAAGTCCTGACACCACCCACCAGCCCCCCTCATCACTGCCACCACC
Organism: Ambystoma mexicanum; assembly: GCF_040938575.1. Lineage (NCBI taxonomy): Eukaryota > Metazoa > Chordata > Amphibia > Caudata > Ambystomatidae > Ambystoma > Ambystoma mexicanum. Next base: position 77,815,918 of record NC_090940.1, on the reverse strand, counting down.
CCATGGATCCCCCCCAAGCCTTGACACCACCCACCAGCATCCTCACCTCCACCAATACCCCATGTAGCCCCCTCAAGTCCTGACAACACCCACCAGCCCCACTCACCTCCACCACCATGCCCAGGCATTCCCCTGGCAGTCTGCTACTCTACCAGTCCAATGTGTAGCTTCACCTCACCTCAACCTCTGTGGTCTACCCTCCACCATGAAGCAGACCTCCAACATGTCCACCACCAACACGATCAACTGGTAGCAATGGTGTTGAATCCAGAACTGGAGCATCTCCTGTCACTTCCTGGCAGATCTGAATCCACAGCACCTCAACTGGACACCACAATGTTGCACCACCAGCATTGTAGCCACCCCATGTACATGTGACATGTGAATGCAATGCAAAGTAGCATGTAGATATTGGCCATGTGGCATTGCAAATGCCTCAAAGCCTGTTACCTAATGAGGACAAAAGTACACAGAATCATAGATTGGGCATATTCACGAAGAATGACTGGGTGCATTACAGCCAGTGCATAAGTAGCCCGGGTGGTAGGGGTAGCATAGTCCCTGTCAGGGACGAAAACATGACAGGCCTGTGCATGGGTGATGGTAAGCCAGTCAGAGGGTGTGTGACTGAGTGAGACAGGAAATGTGTGCTGCCACACAGTAAAAGCAAACATGGGACACAACTGCATTCCAGTGGCAGAGGTGGAGAATGACATGAGAGCAGGCAGTGTGTGACTGCAGATGTCGGTGGGTTTGTGAGCATGACATGGGAATGACAGCAATAAAATATCAAATGCACAGGTGATGTGTCCAGGCCACCCATCCACAGTGAGCCCACGTCCCACTGCAGCACCTACACTACTAAATACACACTACAGTGAATAGAGTGTGGGCACATACATAATCCCAAGCAAGTGCAAAGGGGCCACATGAAAAACAGAGGACCTGCAATGAAAACAATGCAAAAGATACACCACCTCCAGTGGCAAATGTGCAGAGGCAATACTGATGACACCAGATACTACATACAACGTAAACATGTGAAATGCATGCAAATACACATGAACAGGTGGCAATCCATCCCCAATGAGAGTCAACAGAAAAATCATAAAACAGCCACACATCAACACAACCATACCTGTATGTACATCATCACACACAACAGAAGCCTCCACGTCAACCACGCTGACACACTGACGCCTAACACGCAGTGTTGCTGCAAACAGAATGGAACATGAAAATCATCCAGTGCACCCTCAAGTCATCTGATGGCCTCACCCGCACATGCCAGGTACATGTGCACCCCTCCACCTGCAAACATCACAGGAGCAACATGACACACACAGTCATGCCACAATACACATGACCTGCAATGAACAGATGACTGGGAGAAATTTAAAACATCAAATGCGTAGACAAACAAATGAACTGCACGAAGCGTTGAATTATTAAGTCATGGAAAACCTGTATTGAACATAACTATATACATGAAAAACAGGGAAGGAATGTCTTTGAAGTCTAGGGAAAAAGAAAAAAAAACTGAAATTAAACCTATCCCTAAATAACTATATACAAAGGCAGCTAGCTAGTCCCCTCCAATTTCCGACACCATGTCCATCCGGGCTGAGTCATAGGCCACACCCTCCTCCATCAGGCGGGCCTCCGCTGTTGCCTGGAGCGCTTGCAGGGTGGCCACGATCTGTTGTTCTGCCTCCTGTGCTGACCTACAAGTTGCCTCCAGGATGGCAGCCCGCCTCCAAACCTACCACAGCGCCACCTTAGCCCGGGCCAGCATCACTTGTGCCTCCCGTGCCCGCTGCCTCTGGTATCGCCAGAACACGGAAGACAAAGTCTGCAAGGCCCCCCAATATTCCTCCTGCCTCATAGGTGCCATCTGCCTCCTTGGGGTGGGTTGTCCTGTCAGAGTCTGCCACCTCACAGTTGCCATTTGCTGCCAACGTGCCCAGTGCACGCTGTGTAGGTACTCCTCCGACGTGATGGCAGTTGTCGGGGTGTACGGCACCTGCACTGCTCCGAGGTGCCTACTGACCCTCCACTGCTTGTGGCTGTGTCAGTGCCTAGTTAAGCACGGTGACCACCTCACCAGTTGTTGATGTGACTCCCACCTCAGGCAGGGGCGTTAGCTCCAACAGATGGGCGTCGGTGGTGGGACTAGTGCACAGGGGGCTGCGATGGAATGTGGTCCGGAAGGCACCCTGGAGGAGGAAGTGGAGGAGGGGGTCGCAACAGAAAACAGCCCACGTCCACGCTCCACAGCACCACTTCCACCCTCTTCTCCAGCTGCAGAAACTCTGGAAAGGAGACACAGAACATTGAAATCAGTGTACACTTTCAAAGCATGTGTGGCATACACAACATTCACAGTAACATGAAGTTGCCATGGTACAACTACCAACTGCCACACTCACACACATGCCCAAGCATTTCCCATGAAAACAGACACACCAATCCAGGGTCAATGATTAGCACATTCACGACACATCCACATTCAAACACAGCACAAAGATGGCGATGCACAGACACATACCAAGAAGTATGACATGGTACAATAGCAATACCAAGTGACCCAATTGAGTCGGAGTCATGGCACAGGGGCACAGGGGTGGGCAGGGAGTCAACTGGTAGATTGGCCAAACACGGAATGAATGGAAGCACAGATGGACCAGAATAGACACTTATGATTGCACTATGCACATCATGAACATGCCAACACCGGCATAGGCATCTGTACACACAATTACATCAAACAACATGCCTCCCTGACAGCCTGACCTGTGAGCATGCAACACATACATGCACTAATTGCAGAGGCACATGTGAGTATGCCATAGCCCCAAGCACATACACATGGCATGATCACACATCAACTCAGAGTACACATGCAGTGGCATGACAGATCACAACAATGTCCCCGAAATTTCAATGCCACAACATGACACTGCCAAACATCCATACACGCGTTTCACCACCAGATGGATTGCCACACATACCAGTGGTCCACACAACATCATGTCCATCATGCATGCCCCTCATTTGGGCACAACATACTCATCTGGCACACTTGCTGTTCAAGCACGTCTAACCATCAAGTGGCATTGCATGTGCGTGGTTGGCGCAACTGTATAAATAGAAAAAGCTAAGAACCGAAAAGCACACCTATTCAAAAGTTTGGTTCAATTGGTTAAAGTTATTCTGCAAAACAATTAGTTGTTCAGTAAATATGATTTGAGGTGCAGGGGAGAAGTACTCAGCCATGGTACCTAGGCTGGACAATATAACAAAAGACAAATGGTTTCCTATTTTAGGAAACCCGCGTCCCCTGCACACTATCTGTAAGGCCTAAGCCTATATGTATTTTACAGTATCAGAGGTTTAGGTCTGTAGTACTAGACTCCACAAAGGAAGTTGTGGTCCAGACCTTTCCTCTCGGTTTGTATACAATTAATGTAGCAATTCGCAAATATTTTTGACCTCATTACACCAAGGTGTTTTTAAAAGATAGCAAAATTATTATATGCCAATTCAAATGTTGATCTAAAACAAGTATGTATTCATATTTCAAACAAACATTAAATTTGACTGGCCCAACGCGTCTCGAGTTTACTTGTACTCTTCATCAGGAGCAAACATTCTTTTTCTTACAAAAAGTTTCTATGAAAGAAAAAAGGTATATTCGAATATTAATTACATGTTTCAATAAATATTATGTTCATAACTGTATATACACACTGCAAATACCATCACATGTCCAATCAGCAGATGTCAGACTTCACACATGGGGAGCATTGTCTGGTGGTTGCGTGCCGCTGTGGATCACTGAAACACACATGCTGCATACATAAGGGAGTAACTACAAACATGCACACCGATGAACAACACGTATGCACTGTAGAGCAGTGCACCACATGGGTGCAGTAGCATCCAGACGCCTTTTCCACTCACAGATCTCAGGATAAAGCTCCGGGTAGAACCTCACCAGAACCAACATGTTCATGGTGGAAAACCTTCCCCTGCTCGCACGGTGCACCTCCACGGTGGCACCGGCCTTCAAGGCTCACAGTGCCTTGGTGTGGGACCTGGACTTGAGGTCCTCTCATCTCTTGTGCACACTCTTGGGACAGTGGACTGCTAGCCCCTCCATGTTGATGGCAGTCGTGATGCTCACCCAGATCTGTGTGCGTCCTTCCATCCCCCGCTGCTTTGCTTGGTCAAAGAGGGCATCATAATTCTCCAGGACCTATTCACCAGGATGCCAACTTCTCTGGAGGTGAAGTTGGCAGCCATCTGCCTCGCTGTCATGGGGGTGGCGCTTATTGAGGAGGATGATGGTGCAGACTTGGCAACCCCTGAGGCAGGTATGGGTGGGCAAACTGGTCCTGGAAATGGGCTCTGGAGCAGTGGTGGTGGAATGGAGAGGTGGGAGTCCGACACAGCAGATGACGTGGTCACAGGGCCGGACACAGGAGCATGGACAATGGCAGGTAAACAGGCACTCCCAACGTGTTGCAGGTGAACAGCAGGCACTCATTCTGGGCAGCCAGCAGCAGATGTAAGGTGGGAGGCAGCACATGGAAGGAGGAGGCAGTAAAATTGACACAGAGGCAGGATAGGGGTGTCTTCCATGTCTAGCACTGAAGGCAGCCGAAAACAGAGTAAAGGCCCTTAGCACATAAATTATGTGACACACGCTGCACATAGCATGCCTGCGCGGCTCACAGCAATTACAGTGATATTTTAAGGGCATGCTAGACTTCCCTGATTATGCGCGCAAAGGTACAAAGACGGAGGAGTATCACATACATGTATTTGAGTGTTACGCAAGCTGTTTCTTTCAGGTAACGCATATATTTTTGGCCATTTTGAGGCCTATGGTGTCGCCTATACAATTTTTGGTTTTGGGGTGCTTCTGCGCATCACATGCTGCTTTTTCCACCTTTTAGACGTTTTCTGGGTATGGCGAATGCAATTTTTGGTTTCAGGGTGCCTCTGCGTATCGCATATCGCTTTTTCCACATTACGGAAGCCTTCCGGGTGTCTCGTATGCAATGTTTGGTTTCAGGGTGCCTCTACGTATCACGTACCACATATTTCTGATTTTGGGGTACATTGGAGACTTGCTGGAGCATTCCTCCATGTAGGACATCACGTAGATTGTTCCCTTCCACATATTGCCCAGAACGATATACTGGTGTGCATTCCACTCATCCATTACATCTGCAACATGAGCGAAAGGCCCAGAAAGAGAAAGGGAGTCGACGGGGACATGCTGAGGACACATCTTCCCTAGCCACAGGAGGACGTGGTGTGCCTCAACCCACAGGTGACCCGGTACCTGGACGTGGACGTGGTCAGAGGCAGACAGGTGAACCAGCACCATCTAGGGCCACTAGGTCCAAGAAGGGATGCCCTGCAGAACAGGAAGAGGCTCCACCCCAAGACACGGCAGAGGAGACGGGTCCACAGATGAAGAAGCGCCTCTCTGATGAGGAGCTTCAGATCCTCGTTGACTATGTTAGAGAGCACCATAATGCGATGTACCAGCATGCAGGGCGCACTGATACAGCCGCACAACAAATAGTGCATTGGCAGCATGTAACAGGACTCATTAACACCTTAGGTTATGAGAATCACACTGCTGAGCAGGTCCAGAAGCAGTTGCATGATCTCAGATGAAGGGACAAGCATAAGCTTAGTGCCAACCTGGCATCTGCACTGGCCACCGGAGGGAGCCACCAGAGGAGGAGGAGCTGACTCGATTTGAAGACTACCATATAATTGGGTATTCCCTCTTTTTTTGTTTTTGGGGGATGAGTTTGCGAATGGGAAAAGGGGGTGAGCAGAAGAGCGAAAGTGGGAAACCGTTTACCCCTCTCTCTGCCTTGGGTACTCTCTTAAAACACCTTTTTAGAATTTAGGGTGATTGTTTCATACATCTCCACCACAAGACACGTATAAAATCATGTATGCAGAAAAAATAAATGTTATTTATACCCTTACAGTAATTTTAAAACACAATAATCAATCACATTTTAACACACAATAGACTTTCACCATAACAAATTAATATTTCAGCACAAAATTGGGTGGTAGTAAAGCTGTTATGCTATTATGCTCTCCAAAAATTCACAAGAGCTGCTTGAGATTTTTCATAAGCAACAGTGAGGACTCAATTATGTTTAAGTGATAATGTTCAATCATATCACATACAGACTTCTTCACAGTTCTATTTCACTTAATCTCTAGTCAAACAATGTGACTTTCTGGCTAGTCAGTCACATAGATAGTCGACATGTTTCGGCCTGGCATTTACATTGGCTATATCTCTAATATCTTATCAGAATTGATTGAACAGCCTTCCTCAGGACAGGATCATTTCTTTGGATGATGCATTTGTCTTGACTACCCCTGTGGTACAAGTGCGTGATAAAACTGATATTATTTGTGATGTTTGTATAATCTCTTCTGATGCAACACACAACTAAGCTTTTCAGAATTGTTGATTGCGGAGGAACTCAAAAATGATTAAATATCAGGACCTCTGAGTTGTTTTCTGTGAAAATGTGTCCTGAGACTCCCACAGTGACGTTGTGTTGTTACGGGAATGTTTTTTTGATTTCCAAGGAAAATAACGCGTATCTGTGTCGCTGCGTCTTCGCGTCGGCTTTTGAATAAGTCCGGGCTTGTGTTATCCGCGGCGTGCTCCTGTTGTCTTAATTTCCATTTGAAGAGGCCACAAGTAAATTTATCACCATTGAGCAGGTGCAAAGCCTTGGAGGTACGAAGGCCTATGAGGACACATCTGGTGAATGACATTTGTGTGCATCGTATGTGTGCACAATCATGGTTGACATACCCATGTATGTGTTGCAGTACAGCTGGCTGCAGTTGGCACCCATCCTTGGGCAAAGCATGTTTGGTACCGAGCACACTTCTGTCACATGCCCTGCATACTGGGAGGTTGCTGTGTGGTTCACGTGTGGTACATGTCAGTGTGATAGTACACAGCATTGTCTGCTGGCCTTCACAGCTGTGCCAGTACTTGCATGCAGGGTTCCAATGTCCAAATGATGCACAAATTGTAAGATCCCTTTACGTGTACCCCTGACATGCACACATCACCCACAGGGCACACCTCTGTGTCACGCAAAAAAACTCAACAGCCACTTGTTGAGCTTTGAAATATTCTTGTGGCCTGTCTCTTTGCATTGTACATCAAGTACATGCACTGTATGTGGAACACACACATCATTGCTGCACAATTATCACGTAATTGATTGCACATGAACTACGCTCTGCACAATAATGCAATGGACCGTGTTGTCCTGAGCAGGGTGCAGAGTCACATTTCGAATGTGCCAGTGGTTGGCATGTTAGGTGGATGGTGAGTATGGCAATGGCGGAGGAATACATGTAAGCCTTGTCCCAATGCATCCACAGGAGCACTTTGGCAAGGACAACACTGTTTGGCATTTCAGGCATGTGGCATATGTAGCAATGTGGAGTTATGGTTGAGCAGTCTAAATGTATGATTTGCCATGACATGGTTATCAAGTACTAATTTCTAATAATGTTTTGTCCATCATATTCCGATGTTGGTAGTATCTGTGGATTTGGCCGGCTAACTGAGGCCATGTGCTGGCATTCAGCATCACAATGTCCCATGTGCAGTAATTGTCCCTGTGTCGTGTGTTGAGATGCTTGTTGCATGGCCCATCAATCATTGTGTATGCTACCTTTGTGCATTTATGTGTTATGTGTCCACTAATGGCATGGACAAAACTGGTGGTGGGGTGTTTGGGGGATGCCGCATTTCAGCAAATGGCACACATCCGTGGCTCACAGTTCACAGCATTGCAAGTCACGATGTCAGATGTACGGGTGTCCAGGCAATTTTTGTCTGTATGTTCATGTGCATGTTTGTCAGAAAACACAGGACTCGAACTGTCTTTCTCTGTCCATGTGCAGGTGATGATGCAGCAGATACAGAGGAGGAGGAGGAAGAAGAGACACCAGGAAAATCGACAGGGTTTTACAGGCGATTATCATTTGTGCTCCTTCCTCTTCAGACTCTGCTGATTCGGATGCAGAACCAGAAGTGGATGCCTCACAGAAATAGAAGGTGAGTGCCCCAAATGGCAGATCAGATGGGGCTGTTGAGTCTGTGGTGGTGCAGCAAGCTTCATCTGTCCAGTCAGTGGTGATCCCCACGTCAGCGATGGTTGCGGCTGCAAAACCTCCCTGCCAGGACTTGGTGGCAGGTTCTGGGGCTGATGTCCAATGGAGGGTTGCAGACCTGCAGCCAACGACAGGGGCACCGCAGCAACGGGCTTGGTCCCTTGCATCACACCTCTGTGGGCTCCGCACACGTGGTGGACGTATTCATTCTGAAGGGACAATGTGGGAGCATCAAATGTTTTGTGCCGTCATCCGGCATGGCAATATGTTGCGTCATATTGCAGAAGGCATGGGTCGCCTGGTCAAAAACATGCCCACACCAGTGGCCCAGAGATGCACAACAGCTGCAAGACATCTGGTCCTCAAACCACTCCCACAGACTGGCCATGGAGGCCAATATCAAGGGCCGACGGGTTGATCCAAAGTGTTTGCAGGAGTCCCTGCATGCAGATGCTAGGGTACATAGAGAGGCTCTGAGGTATGAGATATCGGCATGCCGTAGATCCAACTGCCGTGAGATGTGGAGCTTGAGGGCTTCATTGCATGATGGACTGTCAGCCACAAGGACACATCTGAATAAGGAGATGGATGCCTTGAGGCAGACACTGCCCCAGCAACTTGATGCGTCACAAGTGAGTGTACATACAGACTCTGTGGCCACTCAGGATGGAGCACATCGTGACCTCGCCATCTTTGTGGTGCTGGTACATGCATCCATGTCACGGCTGGCCCTGGCCAATGAGGCCTTGGCACTGTGTGGACAGGATCCACTACCACCACCACCTGCAGATCCAGTTCAGGATGGCAGGCCGAGCACACCCACACCTCCTCAACCACCTCTGCCGTGGTGTCCATGAGCCCATGGAGGGATTTATTTTTATTTTTGTTCTTTTTGTGGTACACTCATGTGGACCTGGATACACACCCTCCCTCTCACCCCTCCAGGGTGGAAATGTTTTTGGCCCATTCCAGGATAGACATTATTCTTATTTTTTTGCCTGACCAGTGTGGTCTGATTTTTATTTCTTTTCATCCTTGATCGGGATGGAAACCTTCTTATTTTTTCTTTCTCATGTCCAGGTGGATGCATGGGTTGTTTTTTTCCTATCTGAGATGGACTGTATATTTTATTTTGTTGCTGACCTTGAGTGATGTGCTGTTGCCCTCTCACTGGAACAATGAGTGCAGTACTGGAGATACAGCCATGCACAGTGGTGTGAACTGGCATGGTTGACTTTGACACAACAGAATGATATGTGCAGGTAACAATGGGTCGATGGCCTTTTTGCACATATGTGCACTATGCATGATTTGATACGATGGCTGGTGACATACAATGTCCCATGTTGTTGTAGTGATCCTGATTCATCCTATGACTGCACTCCATGGGAAATCCACCCTGCACCCTTTCAGCTCCTTAGTCCCCATGCCCTCTGCCAGGCACTGGCCCTCCATTCACAAATGTGGAGGTACAGTTTCCGGTGGAGGTGATGAGGGAATCACATCATGCCAGCTCTGTCAACAGGTAAGTATGGGCACTGTCTATCGTGTAATATCTGTTTTAGGGGTCACCAGGGTCTTTACATGCATTCTCGCATATTTACTTTCTGAGGTTGTAATCATTTAGTCACAGTGAATGTTAGTGCAGATGTGTATTTGTCACCATGCATGTGTGTAAGTACCGTTCCACATCAATGCATGTGCAATGTTTTTGAGGGTGCACTTCCACAATTGACAGCCAAATGATAGAAATGTGCAGCACTTCTCACACTTGAACCATTGGCAGTATTTGCCACATTCTGGATCTAACATCCTCATTCACGTCCTGCATTCTCTGTGCATCTGGATCTCTGTGTCACTGACCGTTATGCTGTCTTCTTACTGCCAACCTCCTCCTACCCCTACCTCATGTGTCCTGCGTGGCCCTGCCAGTGTACACCCTCTCCCCACTACTCTTTGACCTGTGCTAGAGTCTACTCCACACCATTATCCACTTACATGAACTGCCCTGCTACAATTCTCGGTCTTGCACACATGTCCATTGTCAGGTCTACACGTCCTCGACTGATCTCCTTATTGGCCTTGCCTCAAGTACCACTGATCTGGCCATTTGTCTCCATTGACTCCATAGGACAGGTTTGGCACACCTGGTGCATCTAGGATTGTACTGGTTCATGCATGTGTACCCCTGACAGACTTCAACTGTGTTCCTGAATCAAGTCCCTTGTTCATGGTTGTTCTCTCCAACTGCATTTATTGCATGACTTTGTTCATGGATTATTTGTTGTTCAACCACAGCACTGTGAGTGACTGCATGATGTTAGCATACATTATGGGCAAATGCATGTGGTACGTTGGCCACTCCCCCAATAGTCTGTTAATCTGTTGTCCCTGTAGGTGTTGCCAGTGCTCCTATAATCCCTGCACAATTACTGGGACTGTCTTGTCCAGGGTGTGTGGTCTGTTGGAGGGTGAGGCAGCTGGGTATTATCTCCATTTCCTGTGGTGTCCAACAGATGGGGGTTGTTGTTTGGTACAGGGCTTGGAGATGGGGTTTAATTGACATTTATGCGTGATGGGTGTCTTTCTGGTTTACATGCCATGGTGGGTTGCACGTTGTTTCTGTGTTTCTGTCATAAGGAGCTGATGATTGACCTTTCACAGGTGGCCTTTGTTTCCCAATCTGACCTTCTCCATCACTCACTATTGTCCTTCCTAACGCCCAACATGTCCTATTTGTCCACCTATGTGCCTTCCAGGCTCTCTGGTCATGGTGTATTTTCTCTGTCTTCCTCTCTTCACCAGCTTCCCTCTGCTCTCACCCACAGTGATGGCCAGCATCTCGCTCCTCATCTCCCCACCAGCCAGTCTCCTCCTTGCACCACAATCCCCCTATCCATCTCTCTCTCTTTCTCCACTCAGCACCTACACATTCATCTCTCTGTGTCCTGTCTCGCTCGTGCCCTCTGTCATCCTTCACATCGGCTTACACAATTGTACTTCCGCTCCCCAGACTTTTACCTCGTCACTTGGTGCGCTTTTCCTCCCCTGCATCCATGGGTGACCCAAAGGCACACATGACACCTGACAGTGGATGTGTGGAAATGGTATGCCTAGGATCAATTGCCCCACTGGTGGCCACATCCTGGGGCTGACCCTTGTTTCCAGAGTGCATGTTGTGCTGTGGTTGAAATCTGCTTCACTGCCGGTGATTTCTCTGTTGGTGAGTTTTGCTGTATTCATATTGATCAATGCTCATGCTCTGTTATTTGTACTTCTGCACCTTGACAGTGGGGTTTCCCTGGTAGTTGCCTTGTTCCATACGGGAGTTGTCAAGGCTGTCCAGTTTCTTTAATTTCATGCAATGCATGTCTTTGGTAGCTTGGAATGTTGTTTCGGGGGTGATGCTATGGATGAGAGACAGGTGGGTACCTTGTGCAGGTAAGTTGAAGGCACTCAGGGGTCACTGGTTGTGGTGTTGTTGGTGGCAGGGAGTCTGGTACTTTGTGGGATTTTTTGTTTTGCCTTGTACGCAGGTAAACAGGTCCGGCTTCATGGGTGTGGGGACACATGGTGATGGGTGGCTGGTGAGTCTGTGCTTGCTGTTTTTGCATGACAATCAGGGGGTCACTGGTTGCAGTGTGGTTGTTGTGAGGGAGGCTGTCAACGTGGGGTGCTTACTGTTCAGTTATCCTGAGGTGAACACGTCCGGCTCCGTGGGTACAGGGACACATGGTGATAGGAGTCTGATAAGTGATTGCTTGCAGGTTTTGGATGTGTCTTGCCTGCCATGCGGCATCCTGTTCACTCAGCTTTTCATGGCATGTCTAGTCACACTGGCAGTCCACTCATGGTACTTCTACCCCCTCAGGGGGTGCTGTCTTGAGACAAATCCGCACACAGCATGGCAGCGCAGCCCATTTGGGGGATGCCAGGTACACCACGGACACCAGCAAATGCCATTGACCTGGTGTTGTTGTTTGCCATGGGGGCATGTACCATGCATGGTACACTGGCAGATATGTTGCTGCCTGTTGAGAGCTGCTTGGTGCATCTCAACGCTCCCTAGAGTTACTGGCACATTAGTCCCCGTTCAGTCCTTTCCCTATGAGCTCTGCCTTCTCTTCCTCTCTTCTCACTTTCGGGTGTCAGTCTCCTTGACCTCCATTTCACATTCCTTTCTCTTGTCTGCATGTCTCTTTTATGCCAGTTGCCTCTGTGCTTTACCTTCCTGTATGACTGCTGCCTCTTTGACCAGCTGCCTTCTGCCGGATCCTGTCTTCACTGCAATTTATGGGATGTTTGCATTCCGTTGTATTGCAGTTTCCATCATGGGCTCCCCTGATAGTGTTTACTGCACTGTCCTGATGCCACGCTAATCAGGGGATGCCATATTGTGGCATTGGGAGTGCTTCCAAGGGGATCCTGGGTTTCAAACCTCTCAGTGATCTCCATTTGGGAGTCTCTGTCATTCTGACCCCAGCCGGATCAGTGTATTCACAATGTCCCCTCACCAGAACAAGAGGTAAGTGGTTCCTGGTCTTTCACTGAATGGCACTCAGGGGGGCAGGCAGTGTATGTGTTAGGGGTGGGGGAGGTGTCGGTGTGTGTGTTTTTTTACTTGCATTGGCCTGGGGTGGACAGGTCTGGCTGCATGGGTGCAGAGACACATGGTGATGGGTAGCTGTTGATTTCCTGCTTGCATTTGTTGCATGTCACTCAGGGGGGTAGTGTAAGGGGGTGTATGGTTATGATACCTGCTCTGACCTTGTGTTGTTTTTGTGTACTGAGGCATTCTGCATGCAAAGATGTTTTCTGGTATTGTGGAGGCCAGTGCTTTCGGATGCCTGCACGTGACATATTGGCAGAGTAGGCTGGTTTGTGGGCCTAGGGAGGGCAGGAGGAAGTAATTGCAGGCTGTAGTTGCAGCAAGCTCACAAGGGGAAAGGTGTGAGGTGAGATGTACATCTTTCTTGTAATGAACCTATCATTTTTTTCATTCCGTGTGACTATTGTGATCTAGATGGGAATTGTGGGCATTATTGTGTGAGGGAAGGGGGTGGCCACTCAAGCTGTATATTGTTATGAGTCACGCATAGGGTGGCCAGGCCGGTCCACCCAAGTGATTGTTGTGGATTACATTTTGTGCTGTGCCTTCCTACTTGTGTTCTGCTGTGTGTTGTTTTGGGTCTGCCTGCACTTTCACTGGTGTTGGCCGTGTGACTGTGGTCGTGGATTTCGTTGCTTCTTTTGTGTGCTTTGGTGTGTGCAACATGGTCACTGTTGTTTACAATTGCAATGACTGTGTCACTGTTGTTTGCAGTTGATTATATGGCTATGGCCACGTATTGTTTGCTTCTCCTAGACACACATTCTCAAGGTTTTGTTTTGGCCACGCAAAATTGACACCAGGGATGTGGCTATTCATTAGAAGAATGTTTGCACAAGCTGATTGTGTGCAGCCTCTCCCTGTGCCCTTTAGCCGACCAAGGGCAAGGGTGGTGCCTGTGGCTGAGGCGATGACCCTCCTGAATATCGACTGGTATGCCACTCCGTGAGGCAACATTGTGCAGGAAACATGCTGCCATGCTGATTTTACATAGGGCATATAGCAATACCCCACCAGAGTGGCCAAGGGAGCGGAAACGTGACTTATGCACTGTGAATGTGCGCTCCACTTCAGCTCTAGTGGCTGCATTGTATCTTATCTCAACTGGTGTTGCCAGATTCCTGAATGGTGTGAGCAGGAATCTTGATAACAAATGTGTTGATGGTTGTTATTGGCATTTATTGTCATGGTCAGTTGTTCACTGTGTCACATGAGTGACAGTTGATACCCACCTAGGAGCCACCTGTTGCCGAACTTTCCCGATGCCAGTGCCCGGTAGAGTGGTGACTGGCGGTAGATATAACTGTCATGTGTGCTGCCGGGAAAATTGGCGTTGACGTGAATGATGACTCCTTTTCCATCACAGATGACCTGCACATTGATGGAATGCCAGTGCTTCCGGTTCCAATAAATGTGCTCCATCAATCGGGGTGGGTGTAGCGCAACATGTGTACAATCAATGGCTCCAAGTCCAAGTGCATGTGGGATGTGTGCTACTGTATCGAACTCCTGACACACTCTCTGCCTTGCCTGCACTGTGTGCGGCATGTATCTGTTCCTACGCACACTCGCACATGATGTTATGCAGGCCAACTCCTGGTGGAGACAGCGGGATTGTGTGGCTTGAGAGATGCCACCCACAATAGCTGTGGTGCACTGAAAGGAGCCTTTGGCTATAAAATGGAGTGCTGTCAGAACCTTTTTCGAGGGGGGGAGTGAGGGCATGGCAGCAGATGGTGGGGATGCAAGGTCTTCTTCCCACTGCCTGACATGTGGTGGGACCGGTACCTTGTATAAACCTGGTCATCAGGAATCTCAAACAGGGTAGTGCGTTTTGTGAAAATCCTGGTTCTCCACCGCCTCCTCCACGTTCTGTACTCAACTACGATGGCTCCCACTATTCCTGCATTCGTGGCTGATCGACGATGGAATGGTGAGCTTTGCATGCTTTATATGCGTTGCTTCCTTTGCACCTTGTACGCGCATTGTACTTTGCGTGTACTATCATGTGTAAGTGAGATCAGGAGGTCTGCGCGTGCCTTTTCCTGACCTGACGTTACAGGATGAAATCCATAAATTTGCTTGTGTGCGCACATGGATGGGCGTGTGGTTTCTCTGCATGGCCAGTCCCTCAACACGCTCAAGTTCTTCCTCATTCTGCGATGGAAATGTGGTATATGCATGTTCAACCCCCTATGTATTTCCTTTTGTAGGGCCATCCCACTCTTTGCGTGGAGTCTAGCGCACTGCACTCAACTTCACGCAGAGACGTGATGGGTCCGCGCAGAGCCACAGAAAGGCACGGAAAGTCGGTTCCATGAATCGACGAAAGGAATTGTGTGTGCTGATTAGTGTGCAAAGTCACTATTCAGCATGCAAATAATTCTATAAATCAGCCCTTCTGGGTCTAATGCATAGTTCCTGCTTGACCGAACCCTCTGGCAAATTACACTGGGCCTCTAAATCAGGAGCAGTTATGTGGGGTTGGTGTGCACCTTCTCTTTATTGCCAAAATGACGTGTACAATGGATAGGCGGTCTGTTCATTGAGTGGTTGAGTAAAGTACCCTCACCTTGCCAGCCAATTCAACGTGTGTAATCCTGCACCCATGGTATCCCCACCATAGTCCCACAATAGATTTCCAACATCATGACCAATAACACTAACATTCCCACATAAGTTCATACATAGATATCATTTAAATGTATTTCCAAATGATCCCGAATCAAAGTTTTTGGACCTCATTAGGAGTCTGCCGGTCCGGAAACAAGGGTGCTGGTAAACTCACTGGCACCCTTGTTTCTGGATCGGCAAACTCTGTGTCTGATCCTGCCGGGCGCAAGGGCCATGTTAGGCAGACTCTTCACGGGAGCACCGGCACCGTTGCTAACAGTGCTCCCGTGCCCACACTACTATAGAGTCCGATAGGACTCCATGCCAATGGGGACTAACAATTTGCCGACGCCTGACTTCCCGGGCTGCCAGACTCGTAACGAGCCAGTGGCACCGGGAAGTCAGGTGCCAGTAGATTATTACGGTCCGGCGGCAACCTGGCAGTAGTACCTACCGGCAGGGATACCGCCAAACCCATAATGAGGTCCTTTGTCTACAGCGCAAAAGTAAATGATGTCAAAGTATTCAACCCAGGCACCAAACAATAGGACCTTCTCAGATCCTTAATGGTACATGAAGGTCGTAGTTGACTTCTTGTCCACCAGACTCTTTAGAATGCAGTCAGTAACTTTCGGTATTGACTACATTCCAAACATTCTGACTTCAGAAGCATACAGGGAGACAATAGAATGCAACTTTATGCTGTTAGGCAAGATTGTGTGCAGTATCCTTTGGAAGACTGCAGCAACCTTGACCTTCTGGTAAAAGGAACCCAACCTTTGGTATAAGTCTGTACTACACAGGTTGGTAGTATGGCTGAACAGCCAGGCTTATCTCAGGAGGGGTCAATGTGAGCAGTAGGGTTGTAACACAGAGTTTCACAGTGACAGTTATTCAAATAAACACTTACACTCAAGGTTTCTTGATTAAACAATTGTTAATTTATTAACAGTTGTATAAGCTTCTCCAGAAGGGAGCAAAACATGCAACTTCAGAACACACTCTGTTTCTCTAAATCAGATGATACCCATTGGGGATGGCACACAGACCCTTCCTACACCCTCGGGTGACTTAAATAGCTAGGACACTGTGGAAATTGATTAATCACTGGCACATTTAGAGCAATACTGAGTTTGGTGCAAATGTTAGATTCGGGGATAAAACAAAGGTTAGCAAATAATTAATAAACAGGTAAGTACTTTTAAAACCTTCCAATGTCAAGTAAATGTAACCCTTTCCTGGGGGAAAGGTAAGGGCACAGAGTCAGAGGTAGGAAAAGTCTCTCAAGGAGCCAGGACAGCCAATGTTAGTTGAGCAAAGTCTAAAGGAGCTGAAGATCTTCTTTGCAGGTAAGTAAAAGTCTTGCACAATGTTTTTAGAAACATTTGTAGAAATAAGATTCACTTGAAGGGCCACAAGCTGGGAGGCTTGTGAGGGGCAAAGCTGCAAGCAACTCTACACTGGCAACCAAGACAAGTCTCAACTGAGAAAAAAGGTAAGTCCTCTTAGATTTACAGTACCTTTGGTTTGAAGAAATGGTTCCAGCTGGGTTCTGTTCCTGTACAGCTCTGCAGATCCTGTTGTTCCTGGGCCTCAGTCGTGGGGACAAGAGGGAGGACATCTGGGGACTCCTGCACTGCAATGGAAAGGTCTGCGGCAGCAATGGGAAAACTTCAATTCAGTGGCCCTTCCGGTTTCAGCTCCTTGCGTCTACAGCAAATAGCAACACTGCGGTTCTCTGATACCACTTCAGACTTTCCTTGCATCTGTGGTCCAGCACTCAGTTGAGGTGGCTCAGGCTTGGTCAGTCCTGCTTCAGGGAAGTTCGGAGGATCTGCCTGGCGCTCGGGTCTGACTTAAAAGCGTTCCACTCAATTTGGTGTTCCTCTCACTGGCACTTCGGTCCCAGCAGCTTCAGCAGTGGAAGTACAGCCAGCTCCGAGAGGATGTCCAAACAAGTTCACTTTGGGGTTGATTGATCCCACCAACCCAAGGGGAGAAGTCGTCCTTGCAGGGCTCCTCTAGTCGAAACGAATTTGGAGCTTCAGCCCAGCAGCAGGGCTTTACCGGGCAAACCAATGGTCCAGGTGTTGCAGCAGGCGTCTCTTCCAAGTTCTTATTCAGATTCCTTCATTCAGTGGTGGACTCTGCCTTACAAGCCAAAATGTTGCGCCTTTTATGCAGGTTTCTACCATTCATTGCAGCCTGGCTGTCAATCACACAGCAGGGTGGCTGTCCTCCAAGGACAGCCAGCCAGCTAATCGCCTTTGGGTGCATTCCTTTAACCAAGGGGATTAAGCACAGGGTGTTTCGGGCACCTCCCTCACTTTCTGGCCCTGCCAGACATACTGGATCCAGAGGCGGCCTTCACTCGTGAATCCCACCAAAGACACACTTAACAAAGGGACCAAATCTGCTTTGGCGTGCAGAGTAAATCTCACAAAGTACCTCTCCAACAGGAAATGGTGAAAAAAGAAGACCGGGCCATTTTAACAAAATGGGCACCCATGGGTGCCTTACTGCAACTGCGAACGCAGCCCGCGCAAAGAAAAAAAACAATAGTAGTAAAAAGTAAACCACTGCTATCAGCCATTAATTGTAGAAAGGGAACATAAAAATGTTACATGAGAAAACTAGACAAAGGGGATACTAAGTAACCCCTCCAGCACCCTATGGTAAGATAGTGTGTGCTGGGTCTAGAAAGTTACACAATGTAAGTAAAGTCAATTTCACTTCACTGCTCTTGGAAACAGTCGTTTTACCAAGAGAAGGTCTTTAACCCTTTGGAAAAATCTAAGAGACTTCCCTGTGCCACTGCACTGAAGGTGCTGTCTGTCACAATGTTAAGATGATGCCTATGGAGTTTGTCAGACTCCAAAGTCAAAAGAAACAAATCACAGAAAAATACATGAGAGAGTGGGGAAAAGGTCTCACTTCCTCCAGGTTAGAAATTAAAAGTCATAAAGTCCAGCAAAAGAGCTGGGGGTCTCTAAGGTTGAAGGGAATTAGCACATTTCTGAGAATTCTCCCTAACATATGTGTTCAAGAAACAGCAGTTTAATTTCCCAGCAAGATCTCTTTCAACAAGACACTGCCTCTCTGTAAAAGATTTTTTCACTGCACCTTCAACGTGACAGTTGACACCTAATTTAACACCCCAAAGTGAAAGCCAAAACATGAACATTGCGTCCACTTTCATATAGAAAAACTTTTCACTGTTACAGTATGCCTAATACACTCTCATGCGAAAAACTGCTCAATTTCAACCAAATTTCCAATTAAAATTCGAACCTTTGCAATCTTCGTCAGCACTCACTACACCATCTTCATTGATGCGCTGCAGTCTCCACTACAACGAATACCTGAATGATGATGCGGCCTTGGTGGGGGTGAGAGCAGCATGCTCGTATCTTTTTCACAGGGAGCAGCAGCACCATTTAAAAATGGCACCCGGCCTCATATCTTGATGAAAGGGCTTACTTCGCCCTTCTTCCTGCCTTTGACCACACAGGATTGGTGAACTTTGCACACAAATGGGACAAGGAAAGGGAGCCGGCAGGTGACACCAGCCCTCTCGCAAGGCCCTCTCTTAAGGCCTTCTATCCTGTTTGGCCTGACCAGCTGTGGCGGCAGTGCCGCCAACCCCTTTTTTCCTGTCCATCTCCCCTGCTGCTTTATCTCCTATCGCTGCTGAGATTTAGCACCAACCCCTGCCTCCAAAGGTCACTTGCAGCATCTCCTGACACAAGACCACAAGGTAAGCGCAGCTGCCTCACTTGGAGCCTTGTCCACTCGCCCTGCATCTCGCTTCCAATCTGCCTGACTAGCCACTCCTGCGGCACCCCCACAAAGCCTCCTCTTAAGGATTTGTATGTCTATTCATGATGGGGCTGGTGCTACACCATTACTGTGTTTTCAAATCATCATCATATGCCTCTCCCTGCACGGCGTTTGATCCTGATAACTCGGAACATCTGCACTATAATGCCAGTGCCCTCATTGACCTCTCTGAAAAGCCCCCTTCACCCTCTCTTACCAGTATCCTTTGACCTCAAACTTCCTGATTAGCCCTTGGGCGCATTCCTTTTTGACTTACCAATGTAACCCCCACATCATGTGGTGCTGCTGGACTCGCACCTACTTCTACACCACATCTTAGCTACCTCTACCTGAATACTTGATGTAGCCCCCTGCACCATGGTGTGAGGCGATCCAATGTTGCACTTAGCCTACCTGAACCTGCATACTTGATGTAGTCCTCCTCACCATGTGGTGAGGAAGTGCATTGTTGCTTTTTTACCTGTTTGTACCTGCCTATTTGAATGTAACCCCCATAACCATTAGGTGATACTTAATGTAGCCACTCCACGATAGGGTGAGGCTTTCCAATGTTGCACTTTACCTACTTGTACCTGTGTACTTGATGTAGCCCCAGCATCATCGCGTGAGGCCTTCCAATGTTGCACTTTACCTACTTGTACCTGTGTACTTGATGTAGCCCCCGGCACCATGAGGTGAGGCATTCCAATGTTGCACTTTACCTATTTGTACCTGTGTACTTGCTGTAGCCCCCGGCACCATGAGGTGAGGCATTCCAATGTTGCACTTTACCTATTTGTACCTGTGTACTTGATGTAGCCCTGGCACCATGAGGTGAGGCATTCCAATGTTGCACTTTACCTACTTGTACCTGTGTACTTGATGTAGCCCCAGGCACCATGAGGTGAGCCATTCCAATGTTGCACTTTACCTACTTTTACCTGTATACTTGATGTATCCCCCTGCCCCATGGGGTGAGGCATTCCAATGTTGCACTTTACCTACCTGTACCTGCATACTTGATGTAGCCCCTTGCACCATGAGGTGAGACCTTCCAATGTTGCACTTTACCTACGTGTACCTGTATACTTGATGTAGCCACCGGCACCATGATGTGAGGCATTCCAATGTTGCACTTTACCTACCTGTACCTGCATACTTTACCTACCTATACCTGCATACTTGATGTAGCCCCCTGCACCATGAGGTGAGGCAGTCCAATGTTGCACTTTACCTACCTGTGCCTGCATACTTGATGCAGCCCCCTGCACCATGAGGCGTGGCTTTCCCAAATTGAGCACCCACTCCGATTGTTTCTTCATTTCCAGCCACCTTGTGCTGTGCTTGAACCTGTTCACTTTGCACTTAATTTACTATTCTCCTCCCTCCCTGCTTAAGCACTGCTCCTTCCTCCCCGCATTTCATGTTACAGCACTTGCAGGATCCGAATGTCTCGAGGCCTATGTTTTAGTTTTTCTTCATCCTCCCCGCCCCCCCAAACCCCTTGTATCTTGATGTGCCTTGAAACACCATTTGCTGTATAGGTGCATTAGAAATACCCAATAAATAAATAAATAAACCTTGTGAAGACAACCATAACATTCAAATATTACAGAATACAACAACATTGAATTTACTGACACGTTCTTTGTTTTAACTTCACTCGCTATCATCCTAGCATGTTTTATTTCATCAATACCTCTCCATAGCCTATACTGCTGTTGCCACTTTAGGCCTCATTTTAGAAATACACATAAATTACACGGACGGGACCTGTTACATTTGCACATAGGTGCAAACATGTTCCCTTCATGTAATTGTCATCATTTGAACTTGGAGTGCAAAAGGGAGGTGGAGTGAAGTGGAGGCTAGATCGCCTTCACTCCTCCCTTTTGCACTCCGCGGTGCAAATTTAGGAAATGCTGCCTGCCATGTACGCATGGCAGGCGGCACTTGCAATGAATTCCTATAGAATCCGCCTGCTCTTTGCTGGTGTAAAAAGCCGGCGGAATCCACAACATTTACGCCAGCAAAGAAATGTCATACTGGCGAAGATGCTGTCGCATTTGTATGGTGGAGAGGAAGGCATAGCTCTCAACTCACACGCTTTTGGCGGGTGTCACCCGCCTTCTAAACAGCTGACTCACCCGCCAAGCCTCCTGCACGCCCATTCATTTCAATGGGCCTCTCACCCGCCAAAAATAAAATCGGGTGTTTTCACCCGCCTTTGTGACACAAATGGTTGAGAGCTATGGGAAGGGGGAGGCGTAATCGGACATTGAGGCGGGATCGTACATGCCAGGTGTCGACGAGGAAACCCAAAATGGAGGAGGCACCCCCGATAACCCGTGCGGTGTCCTGCTCCAAAAGCGCCCTCCCCCTCTCCTCAGAGGGGGGGAGGCAGAGCGCGGCAAAAGGCAAGGAAAGCCCGCGAAGGGTGGAGCGCGGCAAAAGGAAGAGAAAGCCCGCGAAGCGGGACAATGGAAAAGGGAGGAGTTACCCCCTTTAAAGCAGGCGGGTCCCCTCTGCAGAACTCATTCACCCCTGGCAGTGGGACCCGCTTGCCACCGAGGAACTTGTTTTCGTTTCCAGGGCTTCGTTCGTGTGATTGCAAAGGACGTCGGCGGGAGGACGAAGCCAGCGACGGCAGCCCAGCAGCGGAAGCAGCCCTCGCCGGGCTAGTCGTTACGGGGAGAAAGCCGGGAAGAGCGGCGGCAGCCCAGCAGCGGAAGCACCGGGAAGAGGAAGCCAGCGGCCAGCGGCGGCAACGCAGAGGGAGAACCCAGCGACGGGAAAACTGCAGCTGAGGGAGGAGCCAGGCAAGCGATAGGCGGAGGAGCAGCGAAGGAGGCCGCAGCTACTCGCGAAAGGAGTACACGCCGGTACAGGGAAGAACCAGGAGGCGGGCCGGCAAAAGGGAACAAAGGTCGGTGCTCTCCACAAGGAAGCCACAGCTCGACGAACGAGCGGGCCCGGAAGTAGGAAGAGCAAGAGGGAGCGAGCGGCGGGGAAGCAGCGAAGGAGGCCGCGGCCGCTCGCAAAGGAGCGCACGGCTGCTCACGGAGGGCCAGTACAGTGGTAGGCAGGTCGGAGCCACTGAGAGGCCACGGCTCAGTGAGCGAGCGGGCCCACCCACGGCAAGGCAGGGGACATACGCCAGGCCACAAAACAAGGGCGCACCCCACGTGGCCGGGAACCAAGGACGATCAGCAGGCCGCAACTCGTCGGGCTGGGCACGGCGGCTCAAGCAATCAAGGTTGCGGGCCAACAGAGAAAGGGGAACGTTAGCAACAAGAATGGACCTTGCTGCATTTTTGAACATGGCCAAACAGGCCGCAGCAAAACATGGGCCCAAATGGTTAGAGGTCTTGGCGGACCAACAGGAAGGGGAAGGCACAAGCCAGGGGCCTAGCTCCCCGGTGCTTTTCCCAGACAATGACGAAATACAGGAGCTGGGAGAAGAAGAACAAGTCGAGGAAGAAGAAGAGCCGGCAGGAAAGAGGAGGAGGATTCAAACACAGCGAGCCAAGGCGAGCAAGGAGCAGGCGACAAGGAAGCCCAAGACCGTGGGGGCAAAGAACAAGGGACGGGCACAGGAGGTTGCAGCCAGTCCGGCACCTGCACCTGTGGCGCCACCAAGGGAAACAGGTCCACCCAGCACGCTTGTGACCGTACCGGTGGCTGCAAGGGAGGAAGGGCCAGCATCCCTGGAGGTGGTTAAAGGTATGCTAATACAATGTATGCAGGCTTGGGGTAGCGGGGGTGCGGGGCAGGTACTAAGCGGGAATGTGAATGCATTTAATCAATTGAGCGCCGGCACGGCAATGGGGCAGCAGCCAATGGGGGCTTGGGGACCAGGGGGCCTGGGGGCAAGGGGATTCCAGGCAGGGAATCAGAGTGTTAATGGGTGGCCAGGGGGGGCGAGCCGGGAACCATGGGGGGCGAACCAGTGGTCCGGGGCCTGGGTGAACTCCCCGTTTACAAGTGGGGTGGCACAACAGGGGTACGAGCCGACGGCTATACACAATGGGAATGCCTTAGGCCAGAATGGCCAGGGGCAGGGGCCTCAGGGTGCACAATCTACGGCGGGGAGCAGTCCTAGCCCCGGGGGGGGGCACAGCCTAGCTGCAGCGCAAGGGGAAGGGCCAAGGACAGGGGTGGCACAAGCACCAGCTGGGTGGGGGCCAGGCCCTACGGTGGCAGGAACACCGCAGGGGGGAGGGCCCGTGGCAGGAGCCAGTCAAGCACCAGCCTGGTGGAGCCAAGGGGTGGCAGGGGCAGGCACAACCTGTGGAGGTCTGGAAGGGATGTGGGGGCCCATGATGACACAGTATGGGAGGACAATGCCAGGGTTTGGTCCGGTAAGGCTGGCAGTGAACTCCTTGTCATGGCATATTCCGTTGACGGTAAAAGAGAGGGTGTGGAGAAAAGAATTTATTGATATTCTGGATTTTGTAGGGATGGAACCTCTGGGTAACGGGTTGAAAGAACTATCAGAAAAGGAGAAAGAGAAGAGGGATAAGGAGCAACCAAAAACAGAGGCGTCCATTCACAATTGGCTGAAATCTTTTAAGGTGTACACATCAATTATGATTGAAAAGTATCCACAAGATGCGTCATCAATGTTGGCATATGAACAGTATATCCATGACCTGTATTTGAAGCATGGGGGGGATGGATGGTTGCAATATGACCGAGCGTTTCGTCTAAAAATGCAAGTGTGGCCAGCTTTGTCTTGGGACGAAATGGATGTGGGCGGTTTTTTAGACAAGATGATCCAGCCTGGGGCGGGGGGTGAGAAATCCCCAGGGGAGAAA
The DNA here is from genome assembly GCF_040938575.1 of Ambystoma mexicanum. Lineage (NCBI taxonomy): Eukaryota > Metazoa > Chordata > Amphibia > Caudata > Ambystomatidae > Ambystoma > Ambystoma mexicanum. The sequence continues at coordinate 77,791,864 of NC_090940.1, read as the reverse complement.
CCCCAAGTTTGGAAGGGTAGGGGTGGATACACCAAACGGGGGAGGGCGTCCTTTCGCGGGCACTCCTCCTGGAACAGTAGAACCAGCTACCAGGGGGAGCAAGCGGAATGCTGGAGGGTCAATTCTGAGGAAGGCTGCCCCTTTGGGAAGACATGCAGATTCAAACACCCCCGAGGGGGGAGGGCCAAGGAACACAACTCCTCAGCCAGCGAGGGGAAGCGTAAGAACATCCCCAAACCGAATGAGAAAGTTAAGAGGGATTGATGGGTGTAACAGTATGTCGAGGCCAATACTGCATTTGTGTAATAATACCACTAAAGAGGGGCTGCCGACTCCGGTCAAACTGCAAGCGATGACTCCTTGGTTGAATATGTATCATAACAGCGAAGATGCCAGATTTTTATGGGAAGGATTCAGGTGGGGCTTTAAGATACCATGTGCAGGAGTGAAGAAAGGAGTGGAGGCGGTAAACCTCAGGTCAGCATTAGCAATGCCGGAGGTGGTGGCAGCCAAAGTCGCCAAAGAAATCAGGTTGGGGAGAGTGGCAGGCCCTTTCCTTAAACCCCCACTGAAGGACCTGGTAGTATCCCCGTTAGGGCTGGTGCCTAAAAAGGAGGACGGACAGTACCGGCTGATTCACCACCTCTCTTTCCCCGAGGGAGACTCAGTCAATGATGGGATCGATGGGGAGCTGTGCAAAGTACAGTATTCCTCCTTTGAAGATGCAGTAGATGTAATAAGGAAGGCAGGGAAAGGAGCCGTCTTGGGGAAGGCAGATATTGAGTCTGCATTCCGGTTACTACCAATCCACAAAGACAGCCAACGTTTGTTTGGGTTCAAGGTTCAAGACAAGTACTATGTTGATAGATGTCTACCGATGGGTTGTGCCATTTCTTGTGCGTATTTTGAGGCATTTAGCAGCTTTCTAGAATTCACGGTCAAGCACGAGTGCAAGAAAGGGGCAGTGGTACATTACCTGGATGATTTCCTGTTTGTGGGGAAGAAGGGGTCAGATGAGTGTAGGGCTCTCATGGGCACATTCCAGAGATTGACAAAGGTGATGGGGGTCCCGTTAGCAGGGGACAAGACAGTGGGACCAGTGACTTGTCTATCATTCCTGGGAATCGAAATTGATACTTTAAAGGGGGAGTGCAGGCTCCCTCCGGAGAAGGTGCTCAAACTGAAGGTAATCATCCATGGGCTAAAAGGGAAGAAGAAGGCTACTCTGAAGGAACAGGTTTTGGCCGGCAACCTCAACTTTGCAGGAAAGGTTATCCCAGTAGGCAGAGTGTTTGCAAGGAAGATTGAACTGAAAACAGTGGGGTTACAACATGCTAATCAACACGTACGGTTGGGGTTGGAGGTTCAGGAAGACCTTGACATGTGGGACAAGTTTCTGGATCATTTCAATGGGGTTCGAGTATGGAGACGGGAGAGGGAAAAGGGCGACAGGTTCAGGCTATTCACAGATTCATCCGGGGCTCTGGGATTCGGGGCAATCCTGGGCACCGAATGGTGCGGCATGGCCTGGCCAGAGGAATGGCACCGGGCAGGGGTCACCAAAGACATCACGCTGTTAGAACTCTTTCCCATTGTAGTGGCATTCAGATTATGGGGGAACAACTGAAAGACAGCAGAGTCGTGCTATGGTCTGACAACTTGGCAGTAGTCCAGGTCATTAATCAGGGTACCGCTAGCAACTCCAGGGTACTACGGTTGTTAAGGGGCTCTACAAATGCATGCTGCAACTCAACATTGAAGTGCAAGCTAGGCACATTCCAGGGGTACAGAACACAGCGGCTGATGCTCTCTCTCGTTTGCAGTTGGAAACATTTCGAAGGAATTGCCCGGGAGCAGACAAGACGATGGCCACATTCAAGGCACAGTGGTGGGGCATGATTGGGGCAATCTGAGCGCACTGATCCAAACGGCGCTCGCCCCGGGTACCACAAGCAGATACAAGGCATGCTGGGAACGCTATTTGCATTCAAGCAGGAAGTGTTGGCTGGCATCGAAGGGGAGCAACCAGTAAGGGCCTTCTTGGGGTGGGGTTGGCGCGAAGGGAAGTCCAGGTCATGGGTGGCTTACCACCTGGCAGCCATCGCCCACCACTGCAAACTCGAGGGGGAAAGGGATCCCACCAAGGATCACTACATTGTCACGGCCATGAAGGAGTGGGCGAAACAAGGAGCATATAAGGTTGATGATAGGAGGCCCATAGACGTGGCCAAACTCCAAAGGATCGTGGCACATTTGCAGGAGGTGTGCCGGGGAGGGTTCGAGGTGGCCCTTTTTAAAGCAGCATTCACACTGGCGTTTTTTGGGGCCTTCAGAATTAGTGAATTAGTACCCGAAAACAAAGAGGCAAAAGGGGTCGGGTTTGTGAGGGTAAAGGATGTCCAGGTCACAGGGATGCAGCTGTCAGTGTGGGTGAGACGGTCTAAAACAGACCAAGGAGGCAGAGGGTGCACAGTAACCCTCCAAGCCATCGCGGGCGACCCTATTTGCCCAGTCAGGGCGATGGCAGAGTTCCTAAAAGTGAGGCCTCCCTCAAGAGAAGAGGCACCGCTGCTCATCCATCACGAGGGGTTGGCATTAAGCCGCTTTCAATTCAGACGGGTAATGGAAATGGCTCTGGAAGGGATTGGGGAGACCAAGGGTGTCTTCGGAACACACTCATTCAGGATTGGAGCAGCCACTTCTGCCGCGGTAATGGGTATGAGTGAAGGGAGGATCAAACAGATTGGCAGATGGAAGTCAGGGTGTTTTAAGAGATATATCAGGCCCTAGAAAATTTAACTTAACGTGCCACCTTCTCTCCCTCCCAGCGGCAGCCCCGAGAGGGAAACGGACGATCTGGGTGATAGGGCACTCATTTGTGTCAAGGGCAGGGGCATGCTGGTCGGCTGAACACGAGGAAATGACGGACGGCAGGTTTCGAATGGAGTGGCACGGGAAACCAGGCATGAGGTGGGCTCAGCTGCAGGGGCAGGTGCACAGGCTGCTGGCGAAGCAGCAGAGACCGGATCTGTTGATCATACACCTGGGGGGGAACGATTTGACGAGCTTAGGGAGAGGGGCTCTGATGCGGGCGATGATGGCCTCCTTACAGGAGCTGGCAGGTCAACTGGGGGACACGGAAATCATCTGGTCCGAGTTAATCCCGAGGCAGGTATGGCGGGGGGCGGACAATCATGCAGCCGTTGAGAGGTCCAGAAGAAAGCTGAACGGCGCTATGGCCAGATTCTGTAAGGGCAGGGGCTTTGGCCAGATCAGGCACGGCTTAATCAATTTAAAATCTCCCGAGTATTTCCTGAGGGACGGGGTGCATTTGTCCCCACAGGGGTTGGATTTGTTTTTCTGGAACATTTGCTCACATTTATCAGACTTGTAAGCAAGGAGGCAGGGGGGAGCCACAGCGGGCGGTAACCCACTGGTGGCGTGGCGGTGTTTGGGCAACCAAACACAAGAGACAGACTCCGGAAGAGCCAGGAGAAAGCGGGAAGGGTCTTCACCCTTTCCAGACCCAGCGCCCCTTGGGAGCCTAAAACGGCAGGGGCGTCTGGGGGGGAACAACAAGGGCTCAGCTTCCCCCAAAGAAACGGCACTCTCCCCGCCCAAGGTTACCTGCAGGGCCAGGCGAGGCTCAGGCAAAAGGGCTCGGAGAGTTGGGCCTATGAGGACTTGTGGAAAGCAAGGGGGAAGCAGGTTTTTCGGGCACGGAGCAGTCGCCGCATCTTACAAAGTATCTCCACTAATGTGTGCAGTGTGTTTTATGACCTGTGGAGAATAAATCTGCAGCCTTTTTATGCCAAAAAACCAAGCAAGGCTCATGTAACACTTTTCTGGGGGGAAAAAAAGGGGGTGTGAGTATTGCTGAATAATGGGTCCAAAATGGACGGATGCACGGGTTATGCCAGGTGTCGACGAGGAAACCCAAAATGGAGGAGGCACCCCCGATAACCCGTGCGGTGTCCTCCTCCAAAAGCGCCCTCCCCCTCTCCTCAGAGGGGGGGAGGCAGAGCGCGGCAAAAGGCAAGGAAAGCCCGCAAAGGGTGGAGCGCGGCAAAAGGAAGAGAAAGCCCGCGAAGTGGGACAATGGAAAAGGGAGGAGTTACCCCCTTTAAAGCAGGCGGGTCCCCTCTGCAGAACTCATTCAGCCCTGGCAGTGGGACCCGCTTGCCACCGAGGAACTTGTTTTCCACCCACCCACCCACCCACCCTACAAACAAGAACGAGCAGGAGGCCTGATCGTCGACGTCGCAGGACGACAGGCGGTGTGGCGGTGTTTGGGCAACCAAACACAAGAGACAGACTCCGGAAGAGCCAGGAGAAAGCGGGAAGGGTCTTCGCCCTTTCCAGACCCAGCGCCCCTTGGGAGCCTAACACGGCAGGGGCATCTGGGGGGGAACAACAAGGGCTCAGCTTCCCCCAAAGAAACGGCACTCTCCCCGCCCAAGGTTACCTGCAGGGGCAGGCGAGGCTCAGGCAAAAGGGCTGGGAGAGTTGGGCCTATGAGGACTTGTGGAAAGCAAGGGGGAAGCAGGTTTTTCGGACACGGAGCAGTCGCCGCATCTTACAAAGTATCTCCACTAATGTGTGCAGTGTGTTTTATGACCTGTGGAGAATAAATCTGCGGCCTTTTTATGCCAAAAAACCAAGCAAGGCTCATGTAACACTTTTCTGGGGGGAAAAAAAGGGGGTGTGAGTATTGCTGAATAATGGGTCCAAAATGGACGGATGCACGGGTTATTACGATCTGTGCCCCCTCACAGCCATACCAATGCACGAAAATGAGGAGCGGTGTAACATGTATGTGTGAAAGTTTTACACATGATTTTGAAGCATTTTATTATGGTACTCCTCGATGAACCTGACCCCCAATGTATTATAGCCTTATTAACCCCAGTTTGGTCATTATCACTTTATAACATGGTTGAGGGCCATTATGCAGCTATAATGACCCCTCCCTCGGTCTACCAGGTTCTATTAAAGGTGTTGCTGGCATGAGTAAACAGAACTGGTGCTGTTGCTTTTAGCAAGTGAGCCCATGTAAAGAGCAGGTGCCGGGCCAGGCCTGCCTTACCAGACTCTGGAGATATTACCCTGCCCTCCCCAGCCTCAGAACGCCCCCTCCAAAAGGAAGATGCACTCAAGCAATCTAAAGGTACACCTAAAACCTGTGCCGGGCTTATTATATTAAAAGAGTGCAATAATGTTATTTGCCTCTGACAGGCGTTTTTCTCCCTGAAATGCTGGAAGTCTGTGCTTTTGCAGCCTTGCGGCATAAATGGCACATAAAGAGGGCTGCGGCCGCTAATGCGCGCGCTCCCAACCTCTACCCCTGCTCGAGTGACATGTCTATACGTTGCGTGCATCTTTTATTAATAGACGCCGTGCATTATTCCGGGCGCGAGATGGGCATGCACCAGCAGAGCTAGAGGTTAAAACGCTTCAGCACCCTCCTTCCCCACCCATTCGCCTTCTTCCGGCATTTATTCCGTCTAAGTAAGTAGCGGATAGAGGGAGCAGAAAGCGCGCGCTGTAATGGCTCCCGGCGTTCCCCTCTGTAATGGCGTATTTAAATACGCGGGGCTGCAATTCAGACTTCCACTTTGTTCAGAAGGAGCAGAACTACTTCTGGCAATTGAGCACGCTCTGTATTCGTCATTGTACTCCAAATTGTCTCCTCGTTCTTCAGAACTTCAAGACATAAACCCATCCCAGAGCAGTACAGGCAAGGTCATTTCGCAGTCGAGTGTTTTTTTGTTAAAATTTATTTTTTACATCTGGCACTAAGTTGCAGAGATGATTTCCATGTGGCAACAAAACACAGTCATTCATAACCAAAGGGCAGGTCTAGCGGTCAGTTCCTTTCCCTTTCATATTTATTAAAGGAAGGGACCTGATCCATGGGGCGTTGCTGTTTTCTGGCGCAGGACAAGCAAATCCGCGGCTCTTTAACAGTGGCGCCAAACATTGCTTGTTTTCAGTGTGACGAGTAGAGGGCCAGAGTATGTGCCGAGATGAAACATTTTCTTAACTTGATCCCATAGAAGACAGAGTTTTTGCTGATTTCTTCCCCTGCTTTTTTTCTAGTTCAATTCAGCGCCCGCTTCGCTCTTTATCTCCTCTTGGGACATCACAGGGTTTTGTACTGGACTCTTCATTCAATTCCCACCTCTGTACTTCAAAATAGTTTTTTCGCGTTTTTCAGGCATTGGTTGTCCCAAGGATGGATGGCGCAAGGAGCTTCTCTCGGGTCTACCACCAACATCTTACACAGCTCTGTGTCTTGCGTTCTCCACACTGTGGCTTGATTCTTGGTGGGTGTCCTCACATTTGGGTACATTGACCCAATTTTCTGTTCTGCAATGGCTCCCTGATCCCCTTCCCAATCAGTTCAAGCCAGGCTGCATAGCTGTCAAGGTATTTGGCTTGGGAATCATCCCGCCCGGTACTCAACATTCCGAAACAGGATCCTATCTCAAGAGCCAGACGAGATGCCCGTGGTTTGCCAGTCCATGAAGGAATTATCTTCAAAACACGATCCATTACTCATAGATGCCTTTCCAACTCCACGCCTACATACCTGTCAGAGAAATTCACAAAAGCCCAGTCCTCCCGGCCTGCAAGATGGGCCTACACCCACCGACTCACCCAACCAAGGTGCCACCCAGTGTATGGGGGCGGCTCGAGCTTCCCAGCAGTGGCAGCCAGACAATGGAACACTTTACCGCCCACCTTAAGAGCTGAACAATCATACTGGGCCTTCAGAAAAGCACACTGAAATCTTGGCTGTTGAACGAAACCTGCCTTCTGTACATGGTGACCTTTATGTGTATTCTATTCTATCGTATTCTATTTTGCTTATAAAGTGCCAACGCCCTCAGGCATCCAGGCGCTAAGACAGGAAAGCAAAGCTACAGAGCAGGAATTTCAAAAAGTTCTTTCAAACAAATAGTCTAGTCTTCAGCAGCTTCCTAAAAATTGAGCGATTTTCTTCCTTCCGAAGTGATTCAGGAAGCTTATTCCAAGACTGTGCCACGCGAACAGGGAAGGAACGACCATTTCCCTAGGCTCTTTTAAAATCGACTGACCGTCAGCGTGCTTGCCTTTGCTGAACGAAGATTCACAGTGGGATGATAGAGCTCTACTTTCTCTTTTAGATATTGGGGAGCCGTCCCAAAAACACACTTATATCCTAGTGTCAACAACTTGAAATGAACTCTGGCTTCCACCGGGAGCCAATGCAGCGCTCTCTCAGGCCGCTGACACTGGTTCTCTCCGTGCCATATGATGAACTTTACGCACTGCTTTATTTTGTACTTTCTGCAATTTCTGTATTGCATCCTTACTGGGACCCACACAGGGAGTTCCAATAATCAAGTTGTGGTAATATAATAGCGTGCTCCAGTTTTACATGGTTTTCCTTCGTGACCAAAGGGCCAACCAATCGCAACACTCTGAGATAATAGTTAGTAATCCACATGGGCATCCGCATGAAGATTGCCCCCCTGTATGTAACTGGCTGGTAACGGCGCCTCAATGACTGAGGGTTTTTGCGCGCTTTATAAATGTAAAAATAAATAAATATGAAAGACTATGGGCCTCTTTATGAGTTGTGTGGTAATAGTGAAACAGGAGATATTTCTGAACACCGTCACTTGAACTATAGGTTTTGCAAGCCATATGGGATTTTATGTGACGGTATCGCCTCCACTTAGAGCAGTCTTAGTGCCCTATGCCGTTGTTGCACATGCGGTAATACAGCATGTCCCCAATGGAGTCGAATTGGACTCCCAGCATGGGGAACACTTGGACAGGCCACAGGACTCTACCTTATCTGGTATATCATAGTTATTGCATGCACTAATGCTAATCAAGTGTGATAGCATTACTTCAGGTGATACCACTAAGTTCTTAACGAGCCCCCCCCATCTGTGGTAGGGAAAGCAGTGCTAGAATGAGAAAGGAAGTCAGGAAATTGTATTTCACGCTCTTTACACATTCTAATTTATCCAAACAGGGTTTCTCTTCTGCGGTCCCCGACTGCGCAATGCGACTTTCTTCAGCTTTACTTCTATTGAAAAAGGCACCCAAAACTCTTTTACTTTTAACATGCATATGTTTTCGATTGTAAACTTTTCTGATCTTTCTATTCATTTCTTTCTTTCTTATTTGATGTTCAAATATTTTGTTTTTTTATTGTATTTTTCTCTTTTTTACCTTTAGCCAAGTGATTTGAGTTGTCCTTTTTATTACACTGACCCTGTTGCTCTGTACTTTTGGTGTGAACTTTATAAGAATAGTAAATAAAGATAAATAAATAATTAAAATACTGGTGAAATACACCAAGGAAAATCAGCTGATAATTTACATGAATAAAACACAAATGACGATAGTTTCAGGGGGTAAGGTACAAAGGGTTCGATTAGAAACTGAACTAGGACCTATTGATTATGTTGACTCTTACAAGTACTTAGGTGTGGAACTATCGGTGAGAGGCAGTTACCACAACCTTATCGAATTAAAGAAATGTAAGGCTCGTCAACTGACATGTGCCATAAATCACTTCTCTAAATCTACGGCAGGTTTTTCCCTTGCTGGAACTATCAAGTTATAGAATCAGTGTTTTATGCCCGCTATATCATATGGTCTGGATGCGGTGGCTATACCCGATTTGAAATGGCTTGATGTATTAGAGGGAACCTTTTTCAGGAAAATCCTGTCACTGGCCCAGTCCACACCCATGGTTTATCTACAACTTAAATTAGGCCTGAGTTTGATGAGAGGGCCGTGCATGCTACGCCATGGGTTGCTATATATGAAATCATGGTGTGATCCCAAATGCCCGCTATTACACATACTTGGGAGTGTTAAAAAGGGCATAATAAAAACAAAAACACCTGATTTCACTGGTCTTAATGTGGAATGTTTTCATGAGATCAACTGGGTACTTGATTTTAGTCGCGGTACAGGTCTTTCAAGATTACTAAAAAACATTTAAGAGGAAGATGGAACGTTATGATTGGTTGAATAACTACGTCCACCTGGCAAAAATTGCATAATCCCATCTATATGACAGGTGTCCTTTATAATTATATTTAGACACAGCACTATTTGCTTAAGTACCCAAATCCAAAGGTGCGTAGTTTCATGCTACGGCTTAGAACCACCCAACTTCCACTACTCGTGACACAGGATGCCGTCACGTCACAAAAATTCCTAGAGAAACGTGAACCTGTCGTATTTGCAAAAGCCTAGGCAAACTCGAAAGTCCACGACATGTCCTTACCCAATGTGTAAAGCTGGGTTCAAACTATAAGTGCATATTGAGGCAGTGTGTTGGGGAGTATGATGCCAGTAAGTCTGATGACTTTTGGCACTATTGCCAAAGTACGGATTCTGCCTCCGTTCATATTGCATTATTTAACCTATGGTTACAAATAAGTGGCTTACTTACAGCATGATAATCTGATCTGACAACTGACCTGATAAATTTGATAACTAAATAAGTGCCCACCCTTCCCCTTCCGTCTCCTGCCTCTGCCCTTGTAAGAACCTTGGTGGGGTAGGTCTGGAGAAAGGAACATTTTGGATTGATGTCTTGAAGAAAGAATGTTTATGAATGTTAAAGAGTTATAAGAACATTCTTACTTGTTTGTTCGCTTTTACTTTTATTCATCCATTTATTTAGATGTTCATTTATTGAACTATGTATTGATCTATTTAACCATGTATTTGTTTTACTTTACTCATTGATTTATCGATATATCTATTTATTTGTATATCTAATTATGATACGTTTTGTAAAAGTTAATTTGGAACTGAAACAAATAAAGATAATGATTATTATTATTAGATTTACATTTATTTGTTTTTCACATTGTGTGAATTAGAAAACCAGAGCTAGTTCTCAGAAGAACACAGGAACCTATGTATGTGTCTAGGTTTCCTGTATAAAGTGTAAAATGAGAATTCAGACCGCTACAAAGAATTATGGGGAGGTTAAGGGGGTGGAGAGAGGGAGTAGCAGAGACGTAGCAAGGGGAAAAGCAAAGGTGGTTGAGAGTGAAAAGAAACAGTGTGTTGGAACTTAGGGTCCAGAGGGAAAAACTAGGATATAGAACTGCCAGGCAAGCACTTTTCTCTCTCTTCCCCCACAGAGCCTGTGCCTGTAGACAAATGATTTGCAGGTATTTAATGGCACATGCTTAAATGAACTGGACCCTTCAGGATAATCTCCAAGATGGGTGAGGTCAACTATCTGGCTGACATGGGTGTCCCTGGTGTAGCCCCTCAAGCCTTCCGTGCCACTTCACACCTGTGTGGCGCAAGTACATTTTTGCAGTAAACTTCATGAAGTGTGCAAAGGTAAGCACAGCAACGTTGCATAGGCCTAGTTATGATAGCTTGCATTGGACCACTTAAAGAAGAAACAACAATGAAATACAACAGGGTGTTTTTGCAACATGAATGCCCTTTCCCTCTTTTGATGGGTCAATGAAAGGTATAATAGCCCACAATATCCCGTAGCAAACAAACAAGAAACTGTCAACCTCCAAGAAAAACACATGTGTTGCTCGTTCTGGCGTTAACCTATCCCGTTCTTCAGAAGAAGTCGGATGCAGAAGTCACGGTCTACAGTACCCAGTGCAACCACTGGCACTGAATCTGGGAGTGAACAAAGAAGCTGTGCCGAGCACACGTCCTCATCCATTTTCAATTGCAGGGAAAAAAGGGGCCTCTTCTGATAGGTCAGGGCTGTCCAATTCCTGGCCTGAAGGCTGGAATCCTGATGAGTTTTTAGGATATCCCTCATTAATATTCATTAAGACAAATTTGCATACATTTAGAATCATTGTATGCAAATGTATCTCATGAATATTAATGAGGGGTATCCTATAAAAACAGCATGGATCTAGCCCTCGAGGCTTGGAGTTGGACAACCCTGTGATAGGTGATGTAGGGCTGGGGAGAATCTTAGGTGGTGAGATGGTGCCATCTATGGAGAGACAAGCACTAGAAAAAAGGAAGAACGTCCAGAGGTGGTTGCAGATCAGCCAATATATGGCTGGGGTTGTTCCATGTTCGCTGCTGAATCTGCCGGCACCGCCACCAGAATAGGAAGCTCTGTCACTGGCTAGTGTGAAAAAGGCCACATCACTGGTCTCAATTCTTTTCACCATTGATAAGAACCATGAGTTTATTGCAGTCGCCAACAGCTGCAAGTCATCGGACGGCAGCCATACATTGGGGGACTGGGGCGTCACAAGGAAAACAATCATCGCGGTGAAATGTGCCTACATCAATAAAAGAGTAAAAGTGGCTGGGCTGCTAGAACATCTGCTAAAGAAACACTGCTTACAGTCCAGGAAGGAGATAATCAGGCAGGAACAGTCAGAATACATCTGGATTCACTGATCAGGATCAGGCCCCATGTGTCACAGATTGGCAGCCCGGCTCCTTTCGTCGTTGCTTAGTGAGCCCGCCACCCCTACATTCAGCGCACATTCACAGTCTCCTAAACAGGCCAAACAAAGTACCACAGAACACCTTTCTTGGTGCGTTTTTACAAATGGCGAGGTGGACAAAATGTTGGCATCTCAACTGCAGCATATTCTCTGGTCTACACCCCAGGATTCTCAGAACTTGTTGAAACTATTTCTCCAAAATATCAGGGACGCAGCCGCACACATGTTTCCACTGTTTCTGTGCATGATCCATACAACACTTATCACACAAGCAATGAAGGAGCCCGCCATGCACACCGTTCATGTGATTATGTAGATATGGATCAGTTCACAGGCAACAGACTGTACGTGAATCGATGTGCATTGGGCTTCCTTCAAGGAACTGCACACCATCTGCGTGAGCACCGCTACCTCAACTGCCTCTTTCAATGTTGGCCAAGGAGAAGTTACATCCAGCAGAAGCATTCCCAGAGGTATTCAATAGCAGGTGGTTGGGATAGTTTTGACCAACAGGATTGACTGTTAGTTTTGTCGTGAATGATAATTTAAGGACACCTACATCCACTTTTACCATACACCTACCTACAACCAACACCACCCCCCACCTCCACCCACAACCATTTGCCATCCTGCCCCCTGCTCCCAAGATTACCAAAAAGCAATGGATCAACAGTATCCAAGCTATTGAATATGTAATCACGAAAACCCCATGATGCTTTAATGAATGTAACCAATGTCTGTAACCTATGCAAGCAACTATTGTAAGCATCATTCTTAAGCAAAAAGCGCCTAGATGCCTGCGAGTTAGCTGTGCTATACAAATGTCAAAATAAATAAAAAAATGAAGCAATATTGTTGGTGCAATGGTGGACAGCAATTGCTGCTGCGTGCCCTGTTTTGTGCCTTGCTTGAACCTCATAGTACAGGACTTTCTGAAAATTGACAAAGAGATGACCCACATAATGACCATATGTCGCTTTGAAACAGTATTTTTGGACTTGCTATACAAGCACCTAATAAGAAACAATAAATAAATAAAAGATTTAGGCATTTCAGTCATTGATGCAAAGCCCAGAAGATGTTCTCCAGACTGCAAATCGCAAATGGCCTTCCCGTGTCCAGCCTCATGTGAAAGATTTCCACTCAATTGAACGCAATCATATATAAGCGTCAACGTCTCTTTGAACAGCGCAAAACTATCAACGAGTAGACAAAGAAACCCCATGGTGAATCCGGACCAGGTCTTTCCCTCCTAAGCAATGAGGTCTCCGTGTATGGCTCATCCAGCTTCTAAGACCTTTTGATTACACTTCACATGCTGTCAACAATGATAACAATACCATTAGTGATGAGATTCCCCTAGTTCATGTGCTCAGGGACCAGATTGTGGCAATTGGATAGTACATTATGGAAGAAGAGTACACTGAAACATTTGGTCTAGCCATTAGCATACACTAGAACGTTGAATCAAATGTCAGGCTCAACACATAGTTGGCTCAAAGGAGTTCATCTGAACTACATATTTAAATCCATGCTACAGATCTTGAGTGGCTGCTATTTTGCCTCTTTCAGAGAGAGTGGTATGGGAGACTACGATATGGGGGGGATCAAGGATTGAAACGCTGACACATGAGAGGTTATGTCTGACATGCAGCTTCTCAGAAAAGGAAATTAAAAAATGTCCTCTTCCTCCACTCCACTCAGAGCAGTCAGAGTAGTATTGCCACCCCCACAATCAAATATCTACTGTGCCCAGCCGCCTGCATTAACTCTGAATGTGTTTTTAGTAATGCATGGCACGATCATCAGAAACAGAAGGACAAATCTATCAGACAAAAGGACAGGAATCGTAACAATGCAGAACATGAACCAGTTCCTCCGGCCCTGTACATATAGTGTTGCAGATGAGCAAGCACTCCTGGGAGATAGTAACCATGCTCCTTCCTGCATGCTGCTGATTTTGCATCAGATGAGGATGATGCAGAGAACAGGTCATAGGATCAATGTTGTAATACTCAGAACCTATTTGGTGCATGGGCCAAGCAAGTACAAGATGGTGAGAAGGGAGATCTAAAGATAGAGGAGGCACACTGGTTCCTAAGTCTAGAGTTTACGTTTGTTTTTTGGGTAGAACCTTTGTATCTGTAAAATAGCCCATTGTCTCTTTTTTGTTATTTGTGTTGCAGAGAACAGGACCATCATCCGCTCCTGATGCTAAGATCTGCCGCGGCCCTGTGCACTGGAGAGATCAGGGCACAGGAAGCACTGTAGGAATCTTTAGCAGCTACATGCAACCCAGATGTCAGAGTTCCTAATTCCTTGCTCCTAAAGAATGTTTACATATAGCACTTTCACCTTTTAGCAAATGATTGATTCATATGCTGGAACATTTTAAGAATTACTCATAAGAATGACTATGCACATTACAGAACATCAACAAAGGAAGAAAAACTATCCCAAGTCAAGAGCATGTCTTCCTTCTCCAGAACGAGTTTTACGAATCTCATATATTCTTACTGGAACAGCTCTGTAAATCATATGTGCCTCAATATTTTGTGGCAAGTAGACAACAAGCTGCAGAACTGAGGTGTCCGTGGGCTGGATGATCAGTCATTGGAGATAATAAACTGGCGTAACCAGCTGAAGGCCATGAAGTACCAGTAGGTTGCTTCAAAATCCTTGATTTAACTGAGAAACACACAAGGCAAGTGTCAAATATTCCTGGATGTTGATATGCTGTGTTGGAGAAATACAGAACCTCTTAGTCAGTCTTAGTTTCAATTGAAATCTGCACTTTCTCTTTTGAGTTTTTTTTCCAGAGACTGGGTGTCCCGTCCTCCTTTCCATGTTTTACAGCATGGAGCAAATGAAGCTTGTCTAAAGGAGTTGATACACATGCAATGCGTTGCCTTGTATGCATGCGTTCTAATATATAGGCGGGGCTCTGAGAGATTGGACTTTCTGTGTCTCAGTAACAATCTGCTGCCTTAACTGCAACAATGTCTGTTACAACCACTTGTAAGTGCTACACTCCAATCCCCTCACCTGCCTCCCACCACTCCTTGCCTCCCTCTACACTGTGATTGGCACATGGGCCAACCCCATGTGACCCAGAAGGGCACTTCTGCAGTCTTCCAAGGGCATCCTCTGCCCGGGCAACCGGTGGAGGGTCAAAGGCAGAGGGAAACTCCTCTGTAGCAAGCCCTGTTTTCCCTCTTAACCTGGGACACCTGACGCAGACAACCTACAGCTACAGAAAAGGTGTGTGGTGTGGGTGGAGAGTACATCCATTACTGAACGCCTGAAAAACCCACAACTCTTGTTACCTGGGGGATTTAATGACAGCAAGGATCATATGAACTGAATGCCATGTAGGCCAGGCATAGAAAAGGCACATTTTGAGCGGACAGACAAAAAGGCAGCCTTTTCTTTTCAGCTGTCACATTAACAATGCAGTTGTGAAAATCAAGGGAAAGACACTGGGCCGCATTACATTGTTGTCGGTCAAACTGTAATTTCCGATTTCCTGAGAAAGAGTCAGTTGCTATGCCGAACACTCAAGCAGTGATCATGGCATTGTATTGGGGGCCTGTTCTCTAATATAAACAGCAGGATGGCCATTAGACTTGAGAGAATAACGGCTGATGGGTTTACTCAAGGCTTAAACCAACAATGAGGCAGCAGAGACTAGGGAAGATATTTCACGGGAACTGAAACCTACGTTATGAAATGAAAGTTGATATTTGCATATATGTTTGAACATTTCCATTAGTTTAAATGGACATCGTAGTTGTTCATTTACTCAGCAACAATGAGTCAAACCAAGGCCATTCCGGTGTCATTTTAAAGCTTATCACAAGCACGTTATGGTGCTGTCATTCGTATCTAATTTCGATTTTTGGAAACACTGTAACAATCAAAAATGTGTTTCTAGCTTCCCCACAAATTCCATGAAGCCGAAGATTGGGGAGCTGGTGGTTTATTAAATTAGATATCTGGGTAGAACATTTCACAGTCATAATTATTATAATTGTTGTGTAAAGTGTAAAAAATTGCCATTTGAACTTGCAACATCTTGCCACTATGGGAGTCATCTTGATAAATTCTCCATGATTACCCGAATCGGAATATATATATTTTGTAATGTTTATTTGTAAAATGCAATGTTCTGTCATGTATTTTTTTTTCGGTGAAAAACCAGAAAAGTGTAATTGGTAACTCTGGTGGGGGTATTCATTATTCCCAACATTTCAGTTTCAGCACTCCAAGAGCCTATCGGCAGAGATGGGTTGGACCTTATCGAGGAGAGGACCGAAAGGGGTCCAATGAAGATTCCACCGAATAAGTGAACACCTCCTGATTTCAATATTTCGGATGTGTGGCTTAGAGGTTAACAAGTGGCTGCACAAGTCAGAGAGGGACAGACTTGCCTAAAAATCATCCGGATGAAATACTGAAACAAGGTGGCAGAATTTAACCTTGCCAGGACAGCTGCCTAAATATCAACTGGTTGTAAGGACCAAAAGATTGCTGCAGGGTAACTTTGCCTGGGAGACAGCAGTTGGGAAATACTGAAGCTGGCAAGGACCCACACCAGGTGAGGGGACAGAACTGAATAGAGCATGGAGAATATTCCTGGTTGATGGTATATTCTGATGTCCCTGTCCTGTACCTGTACTTTCCTGAGCACCAAAAACAGAGATTTCCAATGTAAGCAGCTTGTCCAACAAAACAAAGTGTAGGGATTTGTTGATTTTATACCTTCTCCTTAGTTAGTTTGTGAACGGAGGATAGCACAGGGGCAACATGCTGGTCTTGCAAGCAAGACCAGAGCAACAGAGGTTTGAATCCCGGATCCGCGCTTAGAAACCCAACTGAGGTATTAAGCACATTATAAAAAAACAGTAAATAAAATAACAAATCATTAATTAATGGGTAGGGGTATGGAAGTAGATCCTTACTATATTTTGAATAATCATCATTTAACTAATTCCCCTATAGCCAAATACCACTGGATGATTTTGTTAACCTTTGAAATTAACAAATGTCATTCCCAGTGTACTTTAAAAACTATAGTCTGTTAATGGAATTGGGTACTGGTTAGAGAAGTGCTTTGCCATGTGAAACCAAGTTTAATTCTCAGTTAAAAACATGCACACAATTTCCGGAGAGTGAGAAAGTGACCCTGCTTGCAGAAAGATTTTGTATTGCTTTGGGGCGAAGTAGGAAGGAGGGTACTATCAATCAAACGTTTTTTCAAAAGTCTGTGTGATTGCCAAACTGGTAGCATTTTCAAGTGTGCAGGAAAATTAAACATACAAAGTGCTGCATGTGAAATTGTTTGAAAACCGAAAATGTGCGTTTGATTTAAAACTAAACCTTATCAAGGAACACTAATGCTAATGATCTAGGAATGTTTCAAGGTATTATTTAACTATGACATAAAAGGGGTTTGTGGGACAAGAGGGTGGAACAGTTTTTTTAGCCTGTGTTCCGTGGACAAAAGTGAAATTTAAAAGCAACATCTCCAAAAGTAAAGTTTTGTATTGAAGCTTTGTTTTGTGCCACAGCGAAGGTGGCGTGTGTGATCATTTCGTGCAAATATTCATTGAACCTATAATTCAAATAAATAAATACTTTTTCTATACCCCGGCCTGGTTCTTGGCTCATTTTCGGCATAGGGGGATGGATCAACATGGACCTACATGAATCATAGATAGGGCTAGATTGAACTAGATAATCAATTTATTGTGTGGCACCTTAATTGTGGGAGAAGGAACTCCCCATGTTAAGGCTGGTCTCTCAATATATCGTTACATACCTTACACCATATACCTACTTGCATCAGGCCTAAATGCGTAAACTAGCCAGATTTTGCATCGCTCCCGCTAGTGAACATAAGCCACCGGCCACTGCTTGGTAAATCCTCCCACCCTCTCGCAGCCAGCCTTCCAGGGTCTCCCTCTCCTGCCTCCAACCTCACCCCGTCCCAACTCACTGTACTCCACCCACCACCGCAACTAGCCTCCAGGCGATGCCCTAAGCGCGTCAACTCGCCAAATCTCTGTCTATATTTTGATTGTCCCTGTTTCACAGGGACATTGCACATCTGAACCTAGTTGCTCTCAAGCTTTATTCATATTGTGACTTCCTCTGCATTTTAGGCCCGGTGCACCCTTTGAATATAGGTGCACTGTTTGGCGTTATTCATATTGTATTATTTGTCTCTGCATTCTTCTTGATCTGTCTTCTGCTTTTGACACTGTGGATCACTCTTTGCTTCTGGATTCTCTCTCCTCCTTTGGCTTTCGTGGGTGTGTTCTATTGTGGTTTTCATCTTATCTATCCAACCATACTTTTGCTGTCTCCTGGGGTGGCAACACTTCTCCATCTTTTTCCCTCGATCATGGTGTTCCTCAAGGGTCAGTCCTTGGTCCTTTTCTATTCTCTTTATATACTTCATTTCGTGCCCCTATAATTTATTATTTTGGAGTATCACACCACTTCTATGCTGATGATACTCAGCTCTTTCTTTCCTTTTCATCTTTCACGCCTGATATTCATCATACTCTCTCATCCTGCCTCTCTGCCATCAAATCCTGGATGAGCTCCCATTTCCTCACTTTAATTGCCCGGAAAGAGTGAAGTCTTATTCTTTCCCGCCAACACTCTCTTGTCACAGTCTCCTCCCTCTTCTATTTCTTTTCCTCCCTCCAGTGTTTCTATTTCTCCTACTGCCCGTAATCTTGGTCTTTATTGCGATTCTAATCTTTCCTTTGCACAACATATCTCCCTTACATCCTGCGCCTGGCAATTTCATCTCTACAATATTCACAAAGTCTACCCTTTTCTTACTTTTCACGGCACAAAACATCTTGTCTCTTCGTTAGTCTTCCCCCGACTATTCTACGGTTTTGTCTTGTTCTGTCTTGTTATTTGGTCTTCCCTGCTCACGTCTCGCTCCTCTTAAATCAATCTATCATTCTTCTATTCGCTCACTCTGCCTTCTCTCTTATCGGGACTCAATCTCTTCTTCTCTTGCCTCACCCGGCTGGCTGTCTTTCTACTCTCAGCTTAAATATAACTTTCCTTGTCTAGTTATTAAATCTCTTTACGGACTCGCCCCTGACTACCTTGCATCTCTTCTCTCATTTTATTCTCCTTCTCGCTCCCTGCGCTCTGCTGTTCTTTTTAGACTTAATGTTCCCCGTCCCTCCCATGCTCAATTCCGCTTTCGTTCTTTTCAGCTCCTTGCCCCTTTTCACTGGAACCTGCTCCCTCTGTCTCTTTGCTCTATTACTTCTTATCCTTTGTTCCGTTTCTCTCTAAAAACTCACCTGCTTCAGTGCTCCGATTGATTGCAGTTCGTGGGTAGGTCCTCAGGCGAGCAGTTTATGTGGTGACTGCAGGCAATTACGAAGAAGCATGACACCAATAATCGTATGCTCACTGTATATATTGTTGAGGCACTGTACACCTTTTTTGAACTCAGTGTAGAATACCATTGAAGTGGCAATAGCAGATTTGAATATTGTAGCACTGTGGGCACATTGTGTCTTTATTGCATCTGCCCACTGGCTGCAAGTAGTGTAATAGTATGTGTACAGAAGTGGTTAGGGTATGTGGCAGCCCACCGGCTGCAAATAGTGTAATAGTATGTGTACAGAATTGGACAGGGTGTGTGGCAGCTGGTTTATTAGAATGTCCTGAGGGTTATGGCCACTGGGCAGATTCTTGGGTGTATGGCTGTATTATGCTGTGTGAATTGTGGTCAGCTACTAGAGTCTTGGGCACCCAAGAGTCTGTCCACTGGGTGCAAGTAGTGTAATTATAGTGTAAGGTCCATCTTGGGTCCTTCCTATCATCTATCTTCCTCTCTACCTGTGGTGTTCCCCAGGGGTCTGACCTATCGCCCTGGCTTTTCAACCAATACCTGGCAACTCTCGCCCACTGCATTGCCATTTTGTGCTCAGATTTCCAGTGCTACGCTGACGACACTCAACTCATTTTCAGGCTGCCCTCTGCCACCTCCTCTCCCTCTCTCATTTCTGATTGCCTAACTGCCATTCAAGATTGGGTGCCGCCAATGATCTTTGTCTGAATGCCAGAAAAACGGAGATCCTACTCATCGGCACACCTTTACCATCCTTTCCCCTCACTCTCTGGCTGGCTTCCCTTGGCCCTCCTCCTACCCCCACCTGCGAGGCAAAGAACCTCAGGTCATCTTTGACTCCACCCTTTCCTTCTCCGCCCACATCTCTAAGGTCTCTAAAAAGTCAAACTTCCTACTGCACCTCCTCAGAGGTACTCTGCCTTTCCTCTCCTTTCCCCAGAAGCTCATGGTATCCCAAGCTGTGGTTATCTCTAAGTTGGACTATTGTAACAGCCTCTTTCTAGATGTACCTGCCTCTACCCTCCGGCCTCTGCAACTAATCCAGAACAGGACTGCAAGACTTGTCCTTGGTCTCAAGCCCTGGGATCGTATCTCTCCGGCTCTGAAATCTCTCCATTGGCTCCCAGTGGATACAAGGATTAAATTCAAAACCCTCTGCATTGTCCACAAGGCTTACTGGGGCCTGGGTCCAAAATACCTTCAGCTATTCCTCTACAATACCTCCCCTCTCGAGCTCTTCGCTTCTTGTAGTAGTTCCTTAACACGAAGACTCAGTCATTTAGTTATGTTTATAACTAGGTTTATTCATAATAACAGGGAGCCCCCGGTTGGAGCAACTTCTCATCTTGCAGCGCGTCGTGTATGATTCTGAAATGCCTTCCCGTTCCAGAATCATACACAGACACACGCGCATCAAGCAGAACATGAACTATGTACAGTGCCGTGAATTACATAAATATCATAAATATCATAACATCTCCCTTCCATAATGAATAAAATAAAATGTTTTATACCTAATATGAAAACATAGTAATATGAACTGTTGGTTGCAAATAAAAATGATATAAGCTAGAACATATGACACATGACGTGTTAAAACAAACAAATTGCAAAACTGTCAAACTTGAACGCATATTTTGTATTGAAAAAGGATATGATCACTGGAGCAACAACTTCAGCCGAATCTGGGACCAAAAGACCATCAAGTCAATGATACACAAAATCCTGCACACGGTTCCGAAAAATTCTTCTGTTCCTTGATGATGATACATCATTATTCTCAATAGACTCTGCCACAGACTTCCACATATTATCATTTTCTATACAGTCTCTGTGTTTTGCAATTATGTTATCATCCCTTGAAGACATGTGTTTATCCCCTGGGTTTCCCACAGTATCATTGTTAGTTGTATGTACAACATCATTACAAGACCACTTCTTGCCATCCTATAGGAAGACTGACTTTCTTGAACACTTCATCACTTTTTGAGGATCTCGAAACTTTGACTCCCCTATCAATACTTTTCTTGATTCTTTAATCCTAATCCAATCTCCTTCTCGAATCTTGCTTTCTGTCACATGTTTTTGCTTGTCATAGTATTTCTTGTATTCTCCTTGTTTTTTCTTAACTTTCCTTACAAGTTCCTCCATGTTTATTTCCTTGTTCTTTTTGTCATCAGCCAATCAGGTCTGAGTCTATTAGTAGCCAACCTGCCTCTCATCAATGTGAAAGGTTCTTCCTCTGTTGTAGAATGTGGGGTAACTCTGTATGTATTAAGTGCTTCCTTGACTGTTTCTTTCCAAGGTAACCTGTTGACGATTGCCAGTTGAATGATTCCTTTCATAAGACGGTTCATCCTTTCCACTAATCTGTTACCCATTGGATGGTACAACGCTGTGGTTCTGTGCTGGATAGCTCGCTCCTTTAAAAAAATTCTGCATCTCTAAAGATAGAAATTGTACTCCATTGTCCGATATTAATTCCTGTGGATCGCCTTCTCTGTTGAAAATTTCTTCCAAAAATGTCATTACTTTCAGAGCCGTAACTGTGCCCTCCACTATTCCACATTCTACCCATTTAGAGGTATAGTCCACCAATACTATGAAATATATCTTGTGAGACTCAAGCATTTCATAAGGACCAGTTATGTCAATAGCCAGTTTAGTCCATACCGATCTCGGTATTTCCACAGGTTGCAACAGTGCGATGCGAGTTATTTTACCTTTATCTAACTCACTCCACATGTTGGGCCACCAATAAGCCTCTCTCACCTTTCTTTTAGTAAGGCTTCTCCCCACATGACCCTTGTGAGCAGTCTACATTATTCTCTCTCTTAGTTTTAACGGTGGAACTATGTGATTCCCACAGTAAATACATGTGCTGTTGCTGGAAATTTCCTCCTTAATCCTTTGCCATGATTTGATGCACTCATCCACATTTACCCACCCATTCTCGACTGCTCTTCTCAACTGACTTTGTTCAGCATCTTCCTCCACCGCCTTGACCCACTCATCCTTTGAGAACCCTGGATGTACGTGTGCTATAAAACATTCCATGTCTTGATCTCCAGATAATTAATCATTATCTACGTGATCATCCTTATCTGCATTACATGGTAGGCGAGAAAAACAGTCAGCCACTACATTGGTCTTTGTATTTCACTCTAACATTATATTGTATGATGATCAAAGTCCACCTTCTATTACGCGGAGATGTTAAATGGGGATTCTTTGAATTGAACACATGAATGAGTGGTTTATGTTCTGTTTTAAGGTCTACTGGAATGCCCCAAATGAGTCCTTTAAAATGTTCCAAAATCCATTTGACTCCTAAGGCTTCTCGCTCAATGGTCGAATAATTTCACTCTGTTCCTCTTAACATTCTGGAGGCAAAAGCAATCGGAACAACAACGCCTCCTTGTACTTGCTCCAATACTCCTCCAGACCAACATTACTGACATCAACCGAAATCAGAGTCTTTGCACTATAATCAAACATCTTAAGGGTAGGTGCCTTATTGATTATCATCTTGTTGTCATTGAACTCCTTCTTACAATCCTCCGACCATGTAAATCTTGCTCCTTTGCATATCAAACTTCTCATCTGTTTTATTTCGTCAGCATAATGATCTGCACATTTTGAATAATACTCCGCTAGACCTAAGAAAATTCTCAGCTGGTCTTTGTTGATTGGATCTGGAATTTTCAACATTGTGTCCACCAAACCTTCTTTGGGTTTTATGCCATCGGAATTTATACAATGACCCAGATAAGTTACATAATTTTTTTATCTTACATTTTTCAATCTTGAGAGTGAGTCCTTTTTGTTAAATAACCTGTAAAACACCCAACGCTTTTGCATCATGTTTATCTTCCGACATTGCAGACACAAGTATGTCATCTTGGAAATAGTATACTCCTTGGAGTCCATTAAACAGATGCTGCATTAACCTCTGGAACACAGCTGCAGCTGATGCCGGTCCAAACGGCATCCTCTTATACCTGAAAGTTCCCAGTGGAGTAATGAAAGATGTAAGATGTCTAGATTCCTCCTCCGGTACCACTTGATGATAGGCGGAAGACATGTCTAAGGTTCTAAAAAACGTTGCTGGTTTCATTGTGGTGAGCATTTCTCCAATGTTGGGTAATGGGTGTCGATCAACCCAGATGCTATTGTTTAAGTCTCTTAAATTGTCATGACTACTGGGCCCCCCCCTCAAAAGAATGTCCAAAATTTCCTGGGTGGCCGCTTACAATTCCTGGTCTAAGGATAGGTAGGGTTGGGCTATGCTACTAGGGCTCTTCCTCATCAACCAACATGGCCGCCTGATGTTACAACCCTAGATTGGGCAAGCGGTCTAGTTTTCTGTCACTCTGGAGTACTTAAGCCCCTCCCCTTTGTTCAACGGCGCTTCGCGTCTTCAGCTGTGTTCAGCGGACGCTTACCGCGGTTCATCCCTCTGACAGGAATTCCTCAGTTCCCTTGTAATTCATAGATACCCTCTCTATAGTGCCATGGTCATTGTTTTCCCGTGCCATTCCGCAACTACTATTCCGTGAGCTCTGTGAGGAGTTGGCGTTTGTCAGTGAGGAGTTGGCGGGAGACGCATTCCTTTTGGCGTTTCGTCTGTGAGGAGTTTTCGAGACACTCATCCCTGTTCTGTCTCCTTTCCACAGCAAGTATCATTTACCTCATTAGCTGTCTCCACTGATTATCCGTTCTTAATGGCGAGTGCTCTGCTTGCATTCGTTCGCCAAGGGCAAGTGTATGTTTTCACTGACTAGTAATTGCATTGGTATTACGGAGTTGGGGGGTTTAGTGTGGAGATTTTGTTTCTAGGAACAGAGGTGTTCCGTTTTTCTGTCACAGTTAGGCACACAAATTCTACACATGAAGGTGCCTTAAAGGTTAAATGTTTGCGCACGTTCAGTTTTAGACACATTAGAGTGTTTCTTGCAAGGAATTCGTTACCAATATTATTTCTGGCCAGGAATTGTCAGGAATAGCACTTTTGAGGTAGTTCCAGGAGAACCGGAGAATAACCTTACCTCTCCAGTCACAGTTGTGTTGTTGGAATAGGTTGAATGTTTTTTCTACCTCACCATTAGGCATTTTCTCAACACCCTACATTCCATATAGGGCTGTCCCCTTGTTTTGGTCACTCCTAATCTAGCCCTTCTTCAGAACACGCACCCTGCGCAGAAGCAGGATGGAGAGCTAATCAAATCACCAACTAAGGTAATTGAGCAATACAGTTGCTGGGACTTTTTGACCTATTATTTTTTCCCTTCATTAGGACGCATGCCAATTGTTCTCGTGTTGTGATTTGTTTTCTGTGGTATAGAGTCCAGTTGGGGTAGTGAACAACAGATAACTGCGCACCCTAGAAGTTTCAGAATATCACGTGGTATCCCAGAGGAGTCTAAGGTAAGCGTTACACAAATAGACACACATTCTGATCGACCCATTTTGTTTTTGTACAATCACAATTGGTGATAACCATTCCGAGCTCTCAATAGGTTCTATTATATCTTGCTCACATAGTCTCATTAACTCTTTCTGCAATGCCTCCCTAGTGCCAATCGGAATGTTTCTTACCTTGTGAACAACTGGTTTGGCACCTCTTTTGAGTACAATGCAATGTTTCAATCCTTTTAACATTTCGATATTATCATTGAAAACTTTCGGAAAACTCCTAGCTAAATTCTCTGAAGTGTCACAACTGTTTCTAGAAATACTTAATATGGGTACACTTTCACCTGGGTGTATTCTGATTTTCAGTGTTGCTTGTTCCCACCATCCAACTATGGAAAATCCATTCTCAGCGGCATACAGCCTGCAAAAGGTTCTCCTACCCTCAAAATCTAAATTTACCAATGTGTAACCTATAATAAAGATTGCCAACGCTGACAGCTCAGGAAGTCTTCATTCTATTAAAGACAAGGAGGCAAGCATTATGCTTTATCTTTCTTTAATACTGCTACAACAGCTTTTCAAATTATACTTTTAAACATCTATTTTTGTGCTTTTTTTAATTTTTTTTTTACAAAAAAAAATAGCCAATCCGAGGTTTAAAAGTTTCAAACCAGAGTCTTACATCTCGAAAAACTCTCAAACTCAAACTCCCATGCACCTCTGGGAGTGCCGTAGTCCTGACCCTATCCCATGCTCCAATGCGGTGATAGGTCATCCTATAAGAACCCTACTGTCCCAGGTCCTTTCCTCTTTCTTTCTTGCCTTGAAAATCCTCTGAAACAAATCCAACTCTGTTCTGAACTGTCAACAATCAACTTCCATTTTATAACTGAAACAGTGTTCTTGGAACCAAATGCCGCTGCTTCTCAGACGACATAGAGCACTTCACCGGTCCCGTGATTGAGATCATGCTGCTTTCTGATCATCTCCTAGAAAAACAGAAACATATTCTTTTTAAGGGCAGGTGATAAGACAAAGTTGAACATGTGATATCAACATTATAACATCCACTTTCGAGTCTTTGGGATATAATGCTCGCCTCCTCCTAATCTTTATTCTATGACAAGACAGGAGGCTCGCATTATGCTTCTTCAAAGCTAGCCACCACTCTATTTGCCAAATCTGACACTGGCATGAAGTAAAAAGTCTTAAAAGTAGACTCGGAGGACCAGTCGGCCGCTTTCATTATATCTTGGAGTGGCACTCCCGCTGCAAATGCTCTAGATGCCATCGCCCCTCTAGCTGAATGCGCCCCAAACTGTGACAAGTCTATGCCTGCCCATTGCATTATCTCACATACCCATCTCGCAATTGTTGCTGTTGCTACTGCATGAAAAGATTTTCTACGCGCTACTAGCAGCTGCGTTACGCCTCGTGGTCTCAGCAGTACTGTGGCTGTTTCATAATCTTTGATACATTGGGCTACGCACAGTTTCTTATTTTCTGTAAAATAGGGGTATGAAATCACTCGAGTGTCTGTTTTTGTTCTTTTAGCTATTGAAAATGCTACTCCCTCTGGATAGAATATCTTCCTGTTTATCTCTAGTGCCTTTACATCAGAAACTCTTCGGCATGCTGTGAGACACAACAACATTGCCAGCTTGCCAGAGAGTTGCGATCGAGATAGATCTTTATTGTCTGGCCATGCTAGAAACAGCTGAAAAACTTCCCTGACATCCCATAATGTTGTATACTTAGGTTCTGGGGGCTTTCTTAATTTCATTCCTCTCAAAAGACGCAAGACTGACGGATGTTCTCCTATAGCTTTACTATCTACCATGTCATGACCTGCAGAGATCGCGGACCTCAGTACACCTATCATCCTGAAGGCACTACCTTCTTGGAATTTCATTGCTAGGAAGTTCCAATAATTGTACTACAGGGGCAGAAACGGGATCCAAACCATGCTCTGTGCACCAGTAAGCCCAACTCTTCCATGCCGTGTTATAGCTCCTGACGGTGGAAGGCGCCCATGAATCTCTGATACAGTCTGCAGCGAGTCGCGAAATGCCTGGCAATTCCCACTTTCTCCTGAAACCTTGCAAGCTATCAATCGCAGGGTGCCTGTCGATACTAGGGGGTGAATTCTCCCGATTGGGTCTAGTAGAAGGTCCTGCTGCTGTGGAACTATCCTCGGAAAATCCGTAGAAAGTTCCATCGCTACTGGAAACCAAGGCTGCAATCTCCAGAGGGGAAGGACTATTACTAGGTCTGCTCGCTCCCTGCGCACTTTCGCTAGTGCTCTCGAGATCATAAGAGGGAAGGCATAATTCAGTGTTCCGTTCCAAGGTTGGAGGAAGGCGTCTGTGCCCGCTGCCCCTGGGTCTAATCTCCAACTGAAATAAGTCTGCGTCTCAGCGTTCAGTCTGGACGCAAATAGATCTATATGAACGGGACCCCAGAGGTTCTGCAATCTGTTGAACACACTTGGGTGTAGTTTCCAATCGCTTGAATCTACAAGATATCGTGAATTCCAGTCCGCTCTCTCGTTGAGCGTCCCTGGCAGATACTCTGCTGTGACTGCTACTTGATTTTGAAGGCAGTAGTGCCAAAAATCTTTCGCTAGTTCTACTAGCATCTTCGATCTCGTTCCTCCCAGCTTGTTGATATAACGCACTGCTGAAATGTTGTCCATTTTGAGCAGAACACAACACCAAACTTTGCCCTTCGTAAATGCTTGCACTGCAAAGGACCCTGCCAAAAGTTCGAGACAGTTTAGGTGCATTTCTAGTTCCTGTTCTGACCACTTCCCCCCTGTCTCTAAGTTCTCGCATCTGGCTCCCCATCCGGACCTGCTTGCATCTGATTCTATGACGATGTCCGGTGAGTCTCCGAAAATCACACGGCCGTTCCAGGCCACCATGTTGGCGAGCCACCAGTGGAGTTCCGAGATCGCTTCTGGGTCTAGGGTCACTATCTGGTGATATCCTACCCCCTCTTGTAGGTGTCTTATCTTGAGCCTCTGAAGAGCTCGATAATGGAGCGGACCCGGACAAATCGCTTGGATCGAAGCCGCTAGCAGGCCAACTCTGCTGTGACTGCTACTTGATTTTGAAGGCAGTAGTGCCAAAAATCTTTCGCTAGTTCTACTAGCATCTTCGATCTCGTTCCTCCCAGCTTGTTGATATAACGCACTGCTGAAATGTTGTCCATTTTGAGCAGAACACAACACCAAACTTTGCCCTTCGTAAATGCTTGCACTGCAAAGGACCCTGCCAAAAGTTCGAGACAGTTTAGGTGCATTTCTAGTTCCTGTTCTGACCACTTCCCCCCTGTCTCTAAGTTCTCGCATCTGGCTCCCCATCCGGACCTGCTTGCATCTGATTCTATGACGATGTCCGGTGAGTCTCCGAAAATCACACGGCCGTTCCAGGCCACCATGTTGGCGAGCCACCAGTGGAGTTCCGAGATCGCTTCTGGGTCTAGGGTCACTATCTGGTGATATCCTACCCCCTCTTGTAGGTGTCTTATCTTGAGCCTCTGAAGAGCTCGATAATGGAGCGGACCCGGACAAATCGCTTGGATCGAAGCCGCTAGCAGGCCAACTACCCTCGCGAGAGCTCGAAGAGATATGACTTTCCTTGCTATAACTGTTCTGAGCTCTTTCTTTATAGCCTTCACTTTGTGATGTGGTACCTCTAGGGTTGCTTTGTTTGTATCTATACTTAAACCCAGGAATTCTATATTTTGCACTGGCATTAGCTGAGATTTGTCTAAATTTACTAGGAATCCTAGCGAGGTCAAGAGCGTGAATATCCATTGCACGTTCTTGGAAAGCGTGACTTTGTCTGTACCCATGACGAGAATGTTGTCTAGGTAAATGATTATGCGAATGCCTCGCTCTCTTATGGCTATCCCACCGAAACCTCAGATATTTCCGAAACTCTTGAGCTATCGGAATCGTTAGATACGCATCTTTGAGGTCGAATCGCGCTAACCAGTACCCCTTCCGGAGGAGATCTCGGAGTAGATGAATGCCCTCCATCTTCAAATGATTGTAAACCACCCATTCATTCAGTTTCTTCAGATTTATGACAGGGCGTACTTTGTCCCCCCTGTGAACAAGAAATAAATTGCTGACGAAGCCTGGTCCTCCTTGCGTATCTTTTTCTATAGCATTTTTGTCTGCTAATTGGAGAATTTCGCTGCTCAACAACCTTGCCTCTTCTCGAGGCATCTGAATAAAATGGGGTTCTGATCTCTGAAATGGGTTTCCCACAAATTCTAGCTGTAGTCCTGCTACTGCTTGCAGTACCCATGCATCGCGCGATAATGCTTGCCATGCGCTTAGAAACTGGAGGGTACTCCCTCCTACTCAAACTCTCATTGCACTCACCTCCTGAGGCATTTGGTTGCCGGTATGCACCTCTCCCTCTTCGTCCTCTGGGAAATCTGGACCTGGCCGGGAAGAATGTGTCTTGTTGTCTTCCTTCCCAATATTGGGCGCGTGGCCCCTGGGGTCTTCGTTGATAGTTAAACCGACCAGACGTACGACCCCTGTAACGTCCGGTCCCGGAAAAAACTCGAGTGGGGAAAATCTTTTTGATTGAACTTTGTGCTCGTTCAAGAGCTGAATAAGTTCCCACGAACTGTGCCATCTCCTTAGCGAATGCCTCGCCAAAAAGTAGGCCTCTTGCTCCTGTACCTGCCTCATACGACGCTAAATCGCTTAGCTTACTGTCGATCTTAAGAAGAACACCTCTTCTTCTCTCAGCTGATAGTGCGCAATTTGCGTTTCCCAAGATGCACACGGCTCTCTGAGCCCAACTGGCTAACATGGAAGCATCTACAGGAGTACCTGTGTCCTTCGCTTTCTCCGCGAGATCCATTATCTTTGCCAATGTGCCGGCTAGGTCGAGGAGCTTATCTTGGCACCCTCGCCAGGCTCGGTCTATGCCCTTACGTATGTCTTTCACCGTCTTTGTAACGAAGGTGACCATTTTGGGGTCAAGTTCAGGAGTGTCGACCAGCTTGCCTGGCAACTCCGGTCTAGGGCATTCTGACCGCATCCGTGATCTTATTTCTCTTTCCAGTGGCTTGCGTATACGTTGAGCCATGTAGGCTGCCACTCTGGGTGATGGGACCCACTCTGATGACTTAGGGTGTCTGATAGCTTCCGGGTCAAACATATCTATTGAACTCTCAGGTTCTTGAGGATCTATCGCCTCTTCGTAAAGGTGATCCTCTTCTACTTCATCACCCTCATCATCTGGCATGTAGTCTTCATCGTTGTCCCCTGAATTACTCACCCCTGGGGTAGGGGGTCTATCCTGGCTTCTTTTCTTCTCCAGGAAGGATCTTTTAAGCCTGGCAAAAGGGTCGCAATTCTCTTGGGGAGTGGAATCCTCCCTATTCAGATTGCTCGGGGAGGTCACAGAGTGTTTACTCTTGCGAGCCGCTTTCCTCCCCCTGGGTTCAACCCCATCTTCGGGGTGTCCGGCTGGCAGCTCTTTATCTTGGCATTCTGCCTTTCTCTTTTTTGCAAGCAGAGCTTGCTGCTCGTTAAAAACAGCTTCCAGTACATCCAGCTTTTGGGTAATAGGCTGCACTCCTTGAGACACCGCTTTGGTCAAGGAATCTCCTAGTACCTGCTGGAAGCTCTGTGACAGGTCTGAGTCCTGTTGGTAAGGACTTTCTTCCCACTCCTCTTCTGACCATTCTGGTGCGGTAGAGGGAATAGCACCGGGACTTTTGTAAAGACCCAAAGTGTTAGCAAGGCTAACTCCTGTGCTGTCAGCAAGGGATTAAAGTTAGTCACCTTTGACAATTCTAGTCTGAATGCCTTATTTTTTTTTTTCTCCGGTGGAAAATCTGATTATACTCTTTTTTTTTTTTGTTTAAGACCGTGTCACTCCACTTTCTTCTCACTCGGCATACGCAACGCAATGAAAACTTCGCGCTGCCGGCAAAAGACCTCCATGGGGATGACGGGAATTCAGCTCCTCTCGCTCCCCTGGGTCCTGTCGCACGTCGTGTTCGACTATGCGGAACCGAGGAGCGGGGCAGGGAGCCTGAGGCGAGCGCATTCGCTCGCGGTGCCTGCCCCGCCTCCTCTTCACAGAAGTATTTTGCGGCGCTCGACGCGAACGCGTGAGAGAAAACAAAACGAACGCAATGAAGTACACTTTAGTTCACTGTAAGAATTTGTTAGGATGTGCAGTGTTTCCAATGTTTACCTGTTAAACCATGAGTGTATAATATTTCCTTCACTATGTCTATTGTCACTTAGATACTATAGAACATAGAACTGCATCTTATGTAGCAGGGTTCCAAGGAGAGCCAGTGAAGAAGCAGGGCCTTAGTGGGAAGATTGTACTCCTCCTGCTGGGGGTCGTCTTATGTCATCAACTTGCAAATAAACGTTTCTTTACCTTTAAACTACTGGTTATGTGAAAGCCTCCCTTTGTACATAACATTTGGCGACGAGGATTTTGACTGGGACCCGGAGGACGACCCCCAGCGCCTTTTCTACAGATCTAGTGTGCTGGCTGTGGAGCGGAGCCAGCCTGACTTGCCTGAGGGAGGGCCTTGTTCAGTGGATTATTGACGGCCTGACATCCAGTGTGTGGCATCCACCGGAGGGACATTGCTAGCGCCATAGGAAAACCCCTGGAGGCTCTGTGGTCTGTGGGAGCTGGAATTGGACCCCTGCAATTTTGTTGAACTTGTGGAGACCGGGCTGGCAAAGACACGGCTTTGGCACTTTTATAATTGGATTTTGGGTTGTGTGTTTTAGCAGTGAAATGCAAATTCACTCACTGTCAGGATGAGCACTTGAGAGACCAGCTAATGATTAAATGTTCCAATGACAGTATTAGGAAAGAACTATGGAAAGAGAGGAACCCCACTTTGGATCGAGCAATTGAGATAGCGAAAATGGTGGAACACACAGATAAGTGCATTGAAGTTCTTCAATCGGATACTGTGAACAATGGTAAACCGAAGTTGGATGAGAGTCAGGGTTCAGTTCTGAAGGTGTCAAAGGTTGTTCAGAGGCAGAGTACGTGGAATCCAAGACGCGCCTCGCAGAATGCTAAAAGGAGCGAAGAGAACAGACCGGCAACTGGCAGAGGATGGCGTCAATGGGTTCCTGCAAAAGATAGCAGAGGGATTCCCAAAGAGATGGATTCTTTCAAGATGGTTAGGGATTCAGGACAATCCAGAGGTTTTCCAGGGAGAAGATGCTTTAGATGTGGAAGCTTGTCGCATATAGCCTCGGATAAGGATTGCTTTGCTATTCATATCATATGCAATGGGTGTGGTGTGAGAGGGCACATTGCCCGATGTTGTAGAAATTTTAATGCTGGGTCAAATCAAGTGCATGAAATAAGTGCAAGTTATGAAGATGAGTCATATTGTGAGGATGGCAGAGAAGTGGTATTTACAGTGAATGCTGTCAATGGCAGAGTGAAAATGCAGAAACCTTATGCTGAGGTTGTAATTCGAGGTGTACCCATACACATGCTAATGGATAGTGGTGCTGACTACACCTTGATAAGTGTGGAAGTGTGGAGGAACAAATTCGATAGTTGTACTCTGTGGGAAAATACTGTTAAAGCAAATGCTTATGGAGATGTTCCCATAGATATTATAGGTTTCTTTGATGCTGAATTACAGTTTAAGGACAGGAAGGCCAAAGGTTGTGTGTATGTTACCAACAGAGGGGGTGAATTGTTGTCATGGAGTGATCAAGCTGAATTGAAGATAAGGCTTGAGGCAAGTCATCCCGAGCAGGTAATGTCTGTTGCAGGAGGAGAGCCCACAGAGATACAAACCACGTTATCTGGGAAATTGGGGTGTCTTAAGGGCTTTGTACATGTAATTCGCCTAAAGAAAGGAGCTGTCCCTAAGATTGCAAAACTGCGAACCATTCCTCTTGCTCTTAGAGGAGATGTAGAAGAAGAACTCAAGAGAATGGAAAGAGATGGTGTCATTGAAAAGATAGAAGCTTCTGAATGGGTCAGTCCTATAGTTGTAGTCAGAAAAGGCAATGGGTCTTTGAGGCTCTGTATAGATCTTAGACATCTAAACAGCATGGTTGTGGCAGACAGGTTTCCTCTTCCCCGAATAGATGATTTGATGGTGGGAGTAGCTGTGTCAAAAGTGTTCTCCATACTAGATCTTAAATCGGCCTTCCATCAGGTTGAATTGCACCCTAATTCCAGGGATCTCACCGCCTTCATCACCCCGATTGGATTGTTCAGGTGTGTTCGCATGCCATTTGGTTTGGTCTCAGCCGCAAGTGTGTTTCAGAGTATTATGCATAAATTACTTGGGGGTGAAAAAGGGGTGATGTGTTATCAGGATGATGTTCTTGTATGTGGGAGCGATGAGAAGGAGCATGATGTTCGTTTGAAAAGAGTTTTGGATATTTTGAAGGAGGCAGGCTTCACCGTTGCCTTGGAAAAATGTACTTTTAAAACCAACAAAGTGGTGTACCTGGGTCATGAGATCACTGGGGAAGGGGTTAGACCCAAGGAGGAGGCTATTGAGGCCATAAAAAGAATGGAGGAGCCTAAGTCTAAAGGGGACATACTATCATTTTTGGGACTGGTGGAGTTTTACGGCAAATTTGTCAAGGGGTTAGCAGAAATGTCGAGGAATATGAGATTTCTCACTCGCAAGGGAGTCGTTTTTAAATGGTGTGACCGGTGCAAGAAAGAATTTTTGATGATCAAAGAGGCTATTGTCAATGCTCCCATTTTGAAAATATTTGAGGAAAGTAAACCCACATTGCTTTTTGTTGATGCCAGTGATTATGGTGTTGGGGCTGTTCTGATGCAGGAGGATCAGACAGGTTTACAGACTGTGGCTTTTGCGTCCAGGTCTTTGAAGGGCCCAGAATCTAGATATTCAGTTATTGAGAAGGAGGCTCTAGCATGCGTTTGGGGTGTCGAGAAATTTAAAAGATTCTTGTGGGGGAGGAGTTTCACCATTTGCACTGACCATAAACCCTTGGTTGGAATTTTTACGAAAGGTGGTTTGGAGGGAGTGTCAAGACGCATTATGAAATGGGTCACGGCATTGCAAGGGTTACAGTATACCATGCTCCACGTAAAGGGGGAGGTTAATGTGGTTGCAGACGCCTTGTCTAGATCTGTCCAGAGGGAAATTTCTGACGATAGTGACTTTACAAGTTCAGAGGAGAGTGCAGAAATATTCCAGGTGCATGAAACATTAAAGAAAAGTGAGTGGGATGTGTCTTGCACGGAGGATGTTGTATATCAAGGAGTACTTACTCTGGTTGCAGAAGGTAAAATTAAGAGCCACAGGGGCGAGATGAATGGTTTTGCCAAAGTGAGGGAGGAGCTATGGATTCAGGATGGTTATTTATACAAGGGTCACCAGATGGTTGTGCCAGTCGGTATGAGGAAGTCTGTCTTGGAGTTGGCCCATGTTGGGCATTTAGGTCTGGCCAGGACGAAGGGACTTGTGAGGTCTGAATTATGGTGGCCTGGTATCGACAAGGACATAGAGGAACAAGTCAAAGACTGTGTGGAATGTATTGAGGGAAACAAAAAGGCTTGAAAGTGCAAAAAGTTCCCATGGTAGTGAGGGAGTCCCCGCATGTCCCTTGGGACGAAATTGCGTTGGATCTCCTCGGTCCATTTAATATTGGTGGTGGCAGAGATAGCTACCTATTAGTAGTAATGGATTTATTATCAAAATGGCCGGAGGTATGTGTACTCAAGGACATATCCAGTAGTAGTATAATCAGATTTTTGGAACAACTGTTTTGGAGAGAAGGGTTTCCAAGAAAGTGTTTGTCTGACAATGGGACCCAACTTGTTTCCAGAGAGTTTAAATAATTCTTAGAGAATCATGGGATTGAGCAGGTGAATACTTCTTTATATCATCCCCAGAGTAATGGGTGTGTGGAACGATTTAATAGGACTCTGATGGAGGCTATTAGGATAGCGGTGGCTACTGGAGGAGATTGGGTGAGAACAGTGATGGAACGCACGTTCCAGTATAGGCTAACTACCCATAGTGTCACAGGCGTGAGTCCATTTGAGATCTTGAGAGGAAGAAAACCAAATACTCATTTATGTCCAGGTTGGATGGGCAAATCAAAAATGGTGGATGTGGATCTAGAGAGTGTAAAAAGGAGAATTTTTGAAGCTGGAGTTAGATCCAAGGAGAGGTATGATCAGAAGAATTGTTGTAGGGAACTCAAGGTCAAAGAGGGTGATTGGATTAAAGTCAATCTCCCCACCAAAGTTCGTAAAGGAGCCTCGTTGTTTTCTGAACCCAAGCAAGTTGTGAAAGACTTGGGTTCGTCAGTGTTGGTCAAAGGAGGAGCTATTTGGAATAAGGAAAGGGTGGCTTTTCCGTTTCAATGTTAATTTGTCTTCAGTTAGTTGGAGGCAGGGACTTTCTTGTGACTCTACCTAATCAACCACTAGATGTCATATATCTATGCTCTTGATTTGTGCCAGGACTTGCAGCGCATCCTATGTTTTACCTGTTAAACCACGAGTGTATAATATTTATTTTACAGGTTTCAATTTCAGTTGTTCAATATGTGTTTTACAGGTTTCAATTTTAGTGGGTCCTCACCCACACAGTTACTTGTTATGTTTAAGGAGGAGAGGTGTTAGGATGTGCAGTGTTTCCAATGTTTACCTGTTAAACCATGAGTGTATAATATTTCCGTCACTATGTCTATTGTCACTTAGATACTATAGAACATAGAACTGCATCTTATGTAGCAGGGTTCCAAGGAGAGCCAGTGAAGAAGCAGGGCCTTAGTGGGAAGATTGTACTCCTCCTGCTGGGGGTCGTCTTATGTCATCAACTTGCAAATAAAAGGTTCTTTACCTTTAAACTACTGGTTATGTGAAAGCCTCCCTTTGTACATAACAGAATTGTATTTACTTTCTGATAAATAGTTTACATTCCCACAGCTTGCACGCTTCTAATACAAAGTTCTATACTACGCTGCTATCGCTATTAATTTAAACAAGAGAGTGAATTATGATGTACTTATCTCATAGCAGCAAAAAGAAAGAGGAAAGGACCTGGGACAGTAGGGTTCTTATAGGATGACCTATCACCGCATTGGAGCATGGGATAGAGTCAGGACTACGGCACTCCCAGAGGTGCATGGGAGTTTGAGTTTGAAACTTCGGATTGGCTATTTTATTTTTTGAATTTTTTTTAAAAAAAATTGATGTTTAAAAGTATAAGTTGAAAAGCTGTTGTGGCAGTATTAAAGAAAGATAAAGCATAATGCGAGCCTCCTGTCTTATCATAGAATGTTGATAGGTGTCTTGCCGTAACCAGTTGCTCTTACTTTTGTGAGTTGCAAATCCGCCATTCTCCCTTTCAAATCCTTGACAAACGTTTCCACATCCACCATCGTATATGGGGATCCAGTATATACCGTTACCTGCAACAGTATTCCATTTATACACATGGATACCCTTGGACCCACACTACCATCTGTCAGCGTGAAAGCTAAAATGTGTACTTCTTCTTCAAAACCATCTGTAATTGCCAACAAATTACTTGGATCACCACCCTCCTGTAATGTTTTTATGCTCGACATATTGTTTCTCCTGAAATGACCCCCATTTCTCTGTATAGTGTTCATAGGCTGTGAATATGATCTGCATCTTCCTCTGGTATTCCGGCATACTTTACCAAAATTTCCAACTTGGCCACACTTGTAGCATTCCACATATTTGGCAGGGCATCTTTTTCTATATTCGCATGCCTATACCACCCACATTTGTAACATCTACCTTGTGACCTGTACATTGCCCCCTGTCTTTTCTGGAGCTCATACCAAATCCATTCTTTGTTAACTTTTTCACAATGGCAATTAATGCCTCCTCATCTTTGTCATTCTCTCCTTCATGTGAATCCTGTACCGACTTCACTTCACAAAATTCTGGTTTGTTTTGTACCTCCTTCATACATTTCTCTCCTAATTCTATTGATCTTGCTATCTCAATGGCTTGTTCCAACGTGGGATCTTTCGCTTACCACAAACGCTGCTGAATGCGGGGGTCTGCCACATGTAAGACTAATTGATCTCTTATATATTCATTTGCCACACCAGTGAAATTGCACGTTGATATGAGGCATAACCGTAATGCAGCTATGTAATTGTCAACACTCTCCCCTTTGTTTTGTTTCCTTGAAAATAATCTGTATCGCTCCAAAACAATATTAGTTTTATTTCCAAAATGTCTTGTTAACTTTGTCATTGCTGTCTCATATTTCCTGAGAGTGCTGAAAGAAGAGTCACCAGAACTATCCTCATCATCCACTATTTCCGGCAAAGTCCTAAAAATCCTCAAAGCTTCAGCACCCACACAATTCAATAATGTGGCCTCTCTCATGTCATCATTAAGCTAGGACCCTCTAATTGCCTGCAGATACACCTGGAAGCTATCTTACCATTGTTCCCAGGAACATATTGGGTTGCCAGGATGTGCCAGGAATTGCATATGAGCTGTAATATTTTGCATTTTTCCTGTGCAGTATTATACAATTGTCACACACAAAAAAACTAACGATGACTGTGCTCAATAAGTTCTGCAAGGGTATCACCTCATATGTGCAACTTCATGAGATGAAACAAAACTCATAGCCAGGCATAATGTCTTTCTTGATGGTTGCTATGTTTGTCTGGCTTAACGCTGAATATATTCTTTTTTCTTTTTTTATTGAACGTGGCTAAATTGGCCGTCACTTCTGCAAGGGTATCACCTCATATGTGCAACTTCATGAGATAAAACAAAACTCATAACCAGGCATAATGTCTTTCTTGATGGGTTGCTTTGTTTGTCTGCTTTAATGTTGCATTTATTCTTTTTCCTTTTTTATTGAACGTGGCTAAATCGGCAGTCACTTCATCCAACTTGACACAGAATAACAGCGTCGATGCAGCGCTAACATTTAAAAACGCATGACAGTTCAAATGCAATGTTGATTTCTGTATCAGTTCATAAACAATGTTGTCATGGCAACGTAACGTTGCAACCCAAAATGGCGGCATGTATTGCACGTATTCAGGGTGCTTTACTCTAATATTGAGTGCCATTGGCTCTTCAGTTCACGCACATTCATATGATGCCTTATGATCATCTACGGAGGTATTTCTACAATTTCTGCTCCCTAGTCTTGATTAGAAATGTTACCTTTAGTTCTCTCCTGTTCGCTTTGTACATTTTGATGTGCGCACAAATTTCCTCAGTAAGTGTGGAGGCTTGTTTTCACCCACCGCAGCCAGGGACTCCCTCAGAACAAAAACGCCTCGTCGCCAATTGTAGTATTTCCTTAACACGAAGACTCAGTGATTTAGTTATGTTTATAACTAGGTTTATTCATAATAACAGGGAGCCCCCAGTTGGAGCAGCTTCTCATCTTGTAGCGCATTGTGTATGATTCTGAAATGCCATTCCGTTTCAGAATCATACACAGACACACGCGCATCAAGCAGAACATGAACTATGTACAGTGCAGTAAATTACATAAATATCATAAATATCATAACACTCCTCTACCTTTAACTCCCTCAGGGTCAGTCGTTTTTCAAAGAAAGAGCTGGGGGTAGATCTCTGTCTTCGGCTGGGGTCTCCTTCTGGAACAGCCTCCCTGCCACTCTAAAACTTGAGAACCATCTCCGGTTTCGGAAGCACCTCAAGACCATCCTCTTTTCTTCTGCCTTTGCCCCCCCCCCCCGTCCCCTGCTGATCTGTTCTGTCTTGGCACCGTGCACCTGGCCACCCTCTGTCCTCTGGGCCCAGGTACCTGCTCACCCTGCCACCCTTCTGCACTGCCTCCGGGCCAACCCTTGTACTGGGGTCTGTATCTGTACCCATCCAGCCACTCCTTTTTCTCCCTGCACTTATCAGACCTACCCTGTCTGCTGGCTTAAACCTAGCACTTGCAAATTGCTGGCTGCACTACCACTGTTTGTGCCTTTATTATTTCTTTATTTATTATTATTTACCTGTTTCTCCTCTGCTTCGCACTTTCCACTTCTACCCCTTCCACGCACTTTTCCCCCTCCCCCTCTCCCATATACTTGTGTGTTCTCAATGTCACCGGGCCTAGTAACATCGCTGTTTTGTTCTCCCCTTTTCCCCTCCCTTGCCTTGTCGCGCTCTGAAACACTTGTGTACGAGCGCGATAGAAATAAAATATCAATATCAATAATAGTATGTGTAGAGAAGTGGATAGGGTGTGTGGCAGGTGGCTTATTGGACTGCCCTGAGATTATTGGGTGTATGAGTGTTTGTGCAGTGGGTGCAAGTGAACTGAAGTGGATAGGGCCTCGGGCGGCTGCGTTATGTGTGTGGGTTGTGGTCAGTGGGCAGATTTTTGGTTGCATGGCTGTATTATGATGCAGTGGTTGTGGCCAGGCCCTAGACTCTTGGGTGTAATGCTGGAGGCCGTAGGCCATACACCCAAGAGTATAGGGACTGGCCACAACCACTACAGCATAATACAGCTATGCACTCAAGAATGTGACACTGGCATATGGATTGCACAAATATGTGTATAGAAATGAATTTGCTGATTACAAAGAAGCATGACACCAATAATCGTATACTCACTGTATATATTGTTAAGGCACTGTACACCTTTTTTGAACTCAGTGTAGAATACCGTTGAAGTGGCAATGGCAGATTTGAATATTGTGGCACTGTGGGCACATATTGTCTTTATTGCAAGTGGAAATGCAGGAGAAATCTTTGTTTCATTGTCTGTGATAAAAGAAAACATAACATGGCAGGGAAGGTACTTCATAATGTCGTATTGCATTCCATTTCAGACATTTATGTACTTTGTGGACCCTCATAATTAGTGCATTACAAGTACTATGCTTTAAACAAGTGTACTGTGCAATGTGCTCAGTTCCTGTGTTTGTTTGCATAATCATTGGGTCTGTGGGAGAAAAAATCCATGCAGGATTTAAAAAATAAAAAACTTCTATATTCATTTGTCGTTATGTGGCACACTCTGTTTCATTGACGTGTGCAGTACTTCCAGGAATGTTTAAGGTGCATATCTACGTGGTCTTGCTGTTATACGCACTGTTGCAGTAGGAGGAATTGAAATGGTGTATGATTTTCCTTTTGGAAGTGGTGGTACTATGGTTGCACTTAGATACCAGTTGGCGTATTCAAACTGTTTATCTGTTTCCTCTTTTTAGCAGTATCTCGTTATGCATTTGATTGCTGTTTTCTAAGTACTGTAGTATTGCAAACTAATATTGCAGGATTGTGCGGGCAGTTAGATACCTGTTGGCGTATTCTAACTGTTGGTAGTTTGAAAGTTGTTGAGGGTATGCCTGTAGCGCTGTAATTGCTGAAGGCTGATTTTGGCAGTTTCGCCACTGGAAGTAATATTGTAGTACTGCGGGTGTAGTAAGATACCAGTTGGTTTATTCTGTTTGTTTATACTTAATACATGTTGAAGGGTTTCCTCAGAAGCACTTTCATTTTTTTGTGGTGGATTTCAAATTGTGTAGTAATGGGAAATAATATTGTATTATTATGGTTGCAGTTAGATACCAGTTGGTGTATTCTAACTGTTTATAATTTCACAGTTTTGCAGGGTATGTCTTCAAGCACGTTCATTCTTGTTGGTGTATTTCCATTTTTCACTATTGTCAAGTGCCTTTGCAGTATTATGGATGTAGTTACATGCAGTTGCGTATTTACTGCAGTGGTATGTGCATAGTTAGACAGATGTTGCCTTATTCTAAAAGTTGGTCGTTTCACAGGTCATTGAGGACAGTTTGTAGACACTCAGTACTTTTCTTTTTAAGTACTTTGTGGGAAACAATATTACTGTGTCCTTTCACAGTTGTTCTTTCTGTGACTATAATTATTGGGACAGTGGGGAAAAAACTGTATAGTAGCGTAACTGATGTTCTCATGGGGCAGTTGGTGTATGCTAAATTGTTCCAGTTTCACAGGGCAGACAGTTATTTTTTGTTTACAGTTACACATCTGTTGGTGGGTATTGGGCAGTAGGCTATGCTACTTTTGTAGATCAGTGAGTACATTTCGGTTTCAGGAATAGTAAGTAGGCATTTGCATGATTTGCTGGTATTCTCTGCTTCAGAGTAATGGAAGTGTCATTGCATTCAAACCACCCACATTTTTTTAATGTATGCAGTATAGTGAACTGCAGTCGTTGTGATGCCCATGTGGTAGATTATGCCTACTGTTGTGAAGGTTTTCTTGCCAAGTGATTCTTGCCTGTGTGTGAAGCTAATAAGCTTGCAGCTGTTTTTGGTACCATCTGCATTTTATTGTAAAAGCTTACTATTACGTATTGGCTATGTGACTGTATCTGTAAGGTGGAACAATTGTCTGAATTGCAAGTAGTACATAATATTCCATGATTTGCATTTTGTACCAGCTATTGAAATGGAATGGATTCACAGTTAGTTATAGATACATACACAAAGCGCTCGTTAGGGACTTGTTCATGCCCCACATGGCTGCAGTGAGTGCATGTATGTTTCCACATGTATGAAATCTAGAAGATTTCATTTATATGTATGTTTTTGCTTTCCATTACTTGCAGTAAGTACATTAGAAATTCTTGTGGATCTTCGTGTGTGTTTATAGTGAA
This sequence comes from Ambystoma mexicanum, assembly GCF_040938575.1. Taxonomy (NCBI): domain Eukaryota; kingdom Metazoa; phylum Chordata; class Amphibia; order Caudata; family Ambystomatidae; genus Ambystoma; species Ambystoma mexicanum. The sequence continues at coordinate 77,750,914 of NC_090940.1, read as the reverse complement.
TCTCACCATTCCCACACAGTAGTCCAATTCTTGCCTTATTCCTGACACACTGTAAGTGTTGTCAGGATTGTTTGTTGCATTTCTATGAAGGAGTAGCATTTTCAAACACAACTGGTCTGCATCATTTAAGTAAATGTTTTCAACAATTGGTGGCAATTGGAATAGAACATTGATTGCTACATTTGCACAGCAATTTACACCAGTTGTGTTGTGAATGTGAATGGACCAGACAGTTCTGTGTCTGATTCATTTGATGGAAGTCCACATGCTTATTTTGAAGAGGTACTTCTGTTTGTTTGTGCAGTTGGGTATGCATTTGCCTTTTCAGTACATCCTTCTGTGGTTGTGGTAATTGATAGAGTAGCAGCTGCTTTCAATTTCTTTGGTGGTACTGTTTGGACATCGTGTATAAGTTTTGTTTGCACTTGTTTTCTTTTACAAAGCTTGCCTTTTTGAGCAACAGGGTACATTTTGAGATGGGATGTGTAGAGTGCACGTAGTATGTTGTACTCTACGATGCAAGGAATATCAGCCTTGACTGTGCTTGCATCACAATTGACTAGAAATAGTCCTTCAAGTGTACGTAGGTGTTACAGTTCTACGTAACTCATGCCTTCTTTAAAGACTGTGCTGCCAATGTCAATCAATGCTTGATCTAGAGTTAGACCTTAGAATTTATGAATAGTGACTGCGTATGCAAGAGATAGAGAAAACTGTTGTCTGCGTAAATACATGTGTTTGAAAAGAAGAAATCGGGCTGTTGAGCGTCCTATCCTTTGAACAACTGAAAGTTTGTCAAAGTGGATGTTGACAAACTGAATGCTGTTGTCACGTGGGTATGTTTGGAAGCCAACAACTGTACCAAGTGATCCATTAACTAAACCTTGCTCCAATGTCAAGGTTGCGTTTTAGCATTGCTCTAAAGTTCAAACGCAATGTTAACATTTTCTCCAAACAAGCTTTGTTGGAGAGTTTTCTAAGCTATTTAGTCATGCTGTGGCTTGTTGACACAAAGGTACCGTCATACCGTGCACGTCCAACATTGTTTCATTGAATTGTGCACAGCTTGCTAGGGTTGGCATTAAGGACATACAGTTTACATTTTTGTGTGCTACTTTTTCATAACATCAGTAGCACATGTGTTATGCCCATATAGCTCATGGGTACATCTGCTATTTAAGATAGACTGTGCTTCCTTAGAAAGCACACCAATCCGAATGCTTTTCAAAATGTTAGCATAGGTGAGGTCTGCAGACTGATGCATGTTTTCAGTTAGTTCTCTGTGTCGCAAATGTTGCCAGAGATTTCTATTTCCTGTGCTGCCAAGTGTGTTACGGCACAGTTTGTGTCCTAAGGTTTTTTAAAAAAAAGGTTTACCTTTCACTGGTGTTAATTGAAGAAGATCTCCGAAAACAATAACATGTTTTCTCCAAAGAGTTCTTCGTAGTCCGTTTTAAGGTCCTCTTGCAGTCTGAGGTGAATCAAAGCCAGCATTAGATTGGAGACCATGCTCACCTCATCTATTAGGAGCATTTTCATTTGTTTCAAAATGCTGCGTAGCTCCATAGCAGCTTCTGTAGAAAGTTTGTAATAGTCTAAATTGTTTTGGTGTTCTAATGGAAGGAGTAGCCATCGGTGTAAAGTAACACCAGTGTAGGCAGCTAAACGTGTGGGGGCAGTTACGACAGCTGAAAGCTTGTTGTTTGTCAATTGTTGGAGGAATTTGCTGATGATTTTTATTAAGAATATTTTGCCTGAACCACCTTGACCACCTTTTGACAGGTCCAAGTTTTAGTTTTGTGCCGCACACCATGTCCAATTTCTTTAGTTACTTTTAGGAAAACGCTACGCTGTTCATCATTCAGTTGTGATTTAAGTAGAGCAAGGTTTTCTTCAGATTGGTTATACTGACACATGGTGTTTTCACTTCAGTCATGGCTGATTCTGCCTCATTTACTATGAGTGGCTCTCCAACTGGGTCTTGGCTTCCTGTAAGAGAAGGTTGAATGCTCTCAGGAGTGTCTACATTTAGTTGTGCTTGAAGTTCTTCTTCTTGTTGGCGTTCATTGTCCAACATGTTTTTGTACCGTTTAAAGTTTATATCTGTTATAGTTTTTTCACTTGCATTGAAAGCATCATAGGAGGCATGGGTGTCCAATAAATCTTCTTCTTTTCTCTATGGTTTAAAATGTTGCAGTAGGGACATGTAGTAAAGTTCTCTGTGTAGAGGAGTTTTAAATGATAGCTTCATATGATTAATCAGGCTGTGTTTGGTAAGTTTAACGAGGTTGCCCTCACAACTTTTGACTATGCATTTTCCTTTTTTCTCATCTGCTATAATATTATTTTTGTATGAGAAGTTTTGGGCTATGTAGTATAGACACGTGGTTTCCAAAGCAGTACGCCTGTTTGGGCATTATGTGTCTAATAAATTGTTTTTCAAAATGTTCTGGCTGTTGGGATAGTTTTTGGCTATTGTTTCTATGTATTGGTACAATTTGAGAACTCTTTTCCTGGATGCAGCAGGACCAAGGCTTTGCCAGACTATATTTTCAGATTTCCCATACAAGGGTGAGCCGGTTAATCGGTCTGCGGCTTCATAGCAGCCACATTCTCTATGGGAGAGCATGTTTATGCCAAAGCTGTATAATTTTTGTGACAGTGTTTTGTCAGATTATATGTCATCCCAGAGGTCTTTTAGCTCGGTTTTCTCAGCTTTGGTTAAGTAGGCTGTGACATATCGTGCAACTGCAGTGGAATTGTCTGCAATGTACTGCACATCTATGTTTGCATTCCACAGGAGGGCAATGATTGCATTGTAATCATTGATATACTTTGATGCTTCGGTTCTTTTTATGCAGTATGTGTTCTTAGGCGATTTGCCTTTCACACTGTGTCTAACAGTTTACATGTCCTTTTGCTGAAACTGGTCTAGGGAAACCAAAGCGGCATTTGGTGTAGTATTTGCCTTTGTTTTTATATTTGCACCGACAATACTTGCCACATTTGTATCTTTGAGACTGCAAAATGTGTGCATGTAGGTCACTATGTGTGCTTTCTGAAGGGAGTTCGCAAGTGACATATTTGTGAATGAACTGCAAAACAGTGGCATCACTGTCATGAGCAAATTTAGGAACACCTTTAATTCACAAAAGCATGTGGATGTGTAGTGCTCCTCTGGATTGATATTCTTTTCTCCAAAAGAAGTGTTGCACTTCTCAGAGGAGAAGAATAGTTTTATTACTGATGAAGTGCAGCATGGCAATAAAGCGGTGATGGAAGTATCTTGACACATTTACAGGTTCAAGGCAGCAGAGTTCTGGTGTTTTCATGTCTATCCCTGCTTTGTTTTCGTTTGCTGTGCGTAGGAAATCATGAAAGTCTTCCCATGCATATTCTGCACAACTTAAAGTGACAAACCATGTGGTTGGGCCAAGGTTGTGTAGCATACACCGTACATCTGTGTGACGTCGAAACCAGTATTCTTTCATACCACGCATGTTTGCCAAGAGATTTGTAATACTTGACTGTAAAACCTCATATTTCTCTTGTACCTTTTGAAGTAGCTGTGTAGCAGACATGTTTAAACAAATTGGAACCTGGTTTCAATGTGTGTGCCACTCCGTAACATAGAGTTGCTAGTTCACTTTCAAAGAAGAGGTGAAATATGTATTCAATGTTTTTTGTCTGAATCTAGGGTCTTCAGAATACATTCATAAAGAGTGGTATTCTGATGCTGTTATTTGGGTGCATCTTTCATAATACCTTCCACCTTTTCCAGTAGGAAAGAGTAGAGGAAAGGCTCATGCTTCTACACTTTTTTCCTATATGCTGATTGGAGTTCCTTTGGATTTCCGCTTTTAATATGTTTCTAGTGCATCGTCTATGGTGTCTTTGAAGTTCAGTGGGTGAATTGTATACTGGTCTAAAATATTGGAGGCTGTAGTATGATGTAGGAGTTCAAATTGGCCAGTTGAGGAAGGATCCTGAATTATTTTGGTGGTTTCTCTCAGGTTTTTTTCAATGTTTATTTCTTTGTAGTATTCATTTTTCTCCTTAAGATATTGCAAGGCTTCTCTAACTTTGTTGAAGTCTACTCGTTGCTGCCAATTTTTGTGTCCCTTTTGTAGGTACACCATTCACTAGGATAATCAAAGATTGATCTATTGGCCGTTGCACTCCCCGAGTGTCTACATTTTCTTTAAGATCTAATGGCAAACAAACTACTTTGCCACAAATGCCTTTCAGTAATTCAGAAGGAGGCAACTTGGCTGTTTTCAGTTCAAGGCGTATTATTGCTTGAAATGGGTGCACAGTTTGGATTACAATGCTCTCATACAAATTAAGCTGTTGGAGTGGTTTTGGCAGTAGGAATATATTTTTTTTAATTTTTGTTCGAATTGAATTAACAATTTTTACAAAAACGAAAAACATTTCAAATCCGTAAGTCCATGTCGATTCCTAAAAAAAGGAAAAAATAGAAACATCCCTCCCTCCAAAAAAGTAAAGGATAAAAAGTCCCTCGCTTACAAAGGTCAAAACCAGCTGTCCATGTTATCTATAGTACTTCAAGGTCTCTTTTTAGTCCTTTCCAGGTTTCTTGAATAGTGTTCTTTCTGGTTGTTCTCTTTAGGCACCTGGTTTTATGAATTCAGAAGGCCTAAAGACATATAAATCCGAACTCTATAGATCTTTCTTTCATCTTGACCTTGTAGAGCTTTCTTCATTCCTCCGACTTTTTCTGCAAGTCGATCATTTTAAAAAACGAGGTTACCCCAATCACACATTGCGTATCATCGCCACTTGTCAGGATTCTCTACCAGTCCGCTTCTGTTAAAGTTGTGAAGGCTGACATTATTTTTCCCAAAGACGTCTTTCTGGCTTGGCAGGTTCCTTCACAACCTAGCAGGAGATGTCTGCTTGTTTCTGATTCGGTTTCCTTTTTACAGAATCTGCATTTGTTCGTTATAGTTTGTTTTCTTATGAACAAAACTTAATTAGTTTTGAGCTGGTTTAGGCGGAATCTTAAAAAGGTCCTGCTGCGGGTTTTGTCCGGAGATTTTTCCAGATAGCTTCTCATCACATTTAGTCTTTTTGACGTTGTGGGGAACTGTTTCGTTAGTCCGTAGCTGTTGGCAGTTTCACCGGTGGTAATCCAGTCCAGTTTTAAATGTTTTCTAGATACCCTGTCTGGGTTTCTTAACAACTGGTCTGTTGTGGCATCAATCTCGTTCAGTAGTTTAATGTTTTGATTTTTCCACTCAGTCAGTTGTTTAATATTGTCCTTTTCCATTTCTCTCCCAGTCACCTCCAGAGCCTTTGGCTTGTTTTCCTGTATGATCTTCCGATACAGCAATAGCATGTTTCTCTCTTTGATCACTTTCAATGATGAGAGACATAATTCCCGTCTAATAAGTGGCATAGGAGTGCTCTGCGACAGTCCAAGCCTTGCCTCCAAAAAAAGCTCTCCAGTTTTATCCACAGGCTTCCCGGGTGGGCAGGCATGTCCTCCATTCCATACAGTACTGCACGGACCACCTTTGCTTTGTAAAAAGTTATTGCTGCTTTAAGCGAGAATTTCCCGTATTTTTTGTCAATAATCTTTGCTTGTGTGGTTAGAGCTTTCATTTTGGTCCAAATCTGCTCCTGAATCGGTTTCTCCTTTGGATTGGTGCTTAACATCACTCCCAGGTATTTAAAGGTGTTTACTCTTTCCAGCTTTTGATTGTCTATAAACCAATTCTGTTTTTGTTTAGTTCTGCCAGAGGGTTCCGACGTCATCACCTTGGTTTTTGATATATTCATTTGCAGATTGTTTTCCTTCAAGTAGTCTGCCAAGTTGGTCAGTTGCAGTAGGAATATTTCCACGTTATTAGTGATAGTCTGTGAAGGCATTTGGTTATTGTCAAGTTTTCCAGTGCAGTATGTGCAAAGTATTAAGGGTTAGTAATTTCGTATTTGTTTTCTGCTATTGTAATTGGTAATTTATAACACGCTTAATACCCAGAGGTTTCTAAGCGCGGACCCGGGGATCGAATCTGTGTTGCTCTACGTCGTCTTGCATCCAAGGCGAGCCTGTTGCCCCTGGGCTATCATCCTGACACAATATGTATGCTTTAAGATAGAGATCTCATTGGGATTCCTCATTGTCTTCTATTTTGTACGTTATATCTACAGGTTTGGTGCTATTTGTATAAAGTATGAAAAATTCTACGACAACACACGCATACTTGGTTTTGTACTTCAGCAGATGTGCTTTTCAACTTTGCTATTTCTTTTTTGTACGTGTGTAATAGAAGGTTGTGTAAGTGACTCCAATCAAGCAATCCCACTAAGTCAGTGCCTTGTCTGGGATGCCCAAGGGAAGCCCTTATTTATGTATTTTCATGGCAAGTTATAATCCGGATGATGAACCCTTGTGTAACACCCCTCTCTTAGAATCCCCCTTGACCCCACTGAGCCAAGAAGTAGGCTTGTTTTGCAAATTTAAAAGGTTTATTTGAAAAATTAAACAATATATATATATCACACTTCTATAAATAAATTAATAATGGATAGTACACTTGTGAATATGAGCAGTAATCAGCAAGAGGTAATCCTACAGTAGCACAGTTCTTGGTTACTTATGAATAGGAACAGAAGAATGAGGTGGTAAAGAATGCTTTATATGGTTCAAGGAAACGCAATGATGAATGAAATGCAGTACAGAAAATAACTTGATATGGCTTCAACAAAAGACAATGTAATCACTTTTCCTTGACAATTCACCCCCCCTTTATGCAATATAAGGAGATGGAAAGAAAACACACAGTTCTCAGGAATGCAATCAAATATAATTCAGTTCCCCCCTAGCAAGCTTAGAGGAAAACAGGTATGAGTTTTAACACAGGCAAGATACTTTGATGTGGTTGCAATTAAGTGAAAAATATGCTAAAAGGGATTTTAATTCCCTATAGGGGGTTCAGGGTGGGTGATATCTAGTTTATATTAGTTCAGGCTCACTTTAGCAATACTCTATGAGTAACTAGCAGGTTAAAACGAATTTTAGCAAAGGAAAGCAAGGAGCTGCTGATTTTTACATGTGGCTGAAATTGTGCAAAATGTCAAACCGCGGCAAATTTAATCGTGTACGTCGAGCGTAATTACGGAGGCCCCATAAGGAGTAGCAAGTCGGTCCTTTGGAAAGCCTAGAATCTTAGCTTTAAGATGACAGTTAAAACTCGCTCCTAGCACAAACAGTTCCGGAGATACGGCCGATTTAGTCAAGGTAGTTTTTCGGATTTTAAATTTTAAAGCTCAGAATGACAGATGACAGTTTTCAGTTTTAAAGATGACAGAATGACACGATTCTAGGAGGCAGTTCTAATAGGCTAAAATAGCTTGGATTAGATTATTTTAAACTAAGAGATTGGTTTTGGCACAGTGAGTACTCACACTATATTTTTGAAATAAGCCGTCAAGGTCTGATCAGGTTGGACGGGACTTCCGGCAGGTGGTTCCGAAGTCCCGGCTATCTGGGTCAGCTCTGCTCTCTGGGTCTGTCAAGCACTGGTTCTACTGACAACGGTCTTGTTTGTGGTTCTCTCTGGTTCCGGATACAGCACTGCTTTCTGGATACTGCTACAGGTTCTTGCAAAAGTTCTTGGCAAGAAATTCAAACAGCTTGCCCGGCTGTTGAATAGTTTGGTTGGTTTTGAGGCCTGCTGAAGAGGATTCAGCTTGTGGATTCAGGCTTCTCTGCTACACATTCTGGAGTTAATTTCTGCTACAGGTTCTGGAGATTGATGGATTTGAAGTCTGGATCTCTGGATGTGAAGTCTGAAGTCTCCCGGCAAAGCGTCCTGCAAGAAAGTGGAAAGTGAATGTCCCTACCTGTCCTGCACTGTCTGCTTTTATGTGTTTAGAAAGTGGGTGTGTGCGTGGCATAACTGAGCCTGCCCCTCTCTACTTGTCATTGGCCCAATTCTCCCCTCTCCCATGATTGGGGGAAGGAAATGGATTGTCATCATGATGAGGTCTGTTTATGGGTCAGAGGATCCTCCCTGGTCAATTTGCCCACAAATCTATATTTGATTCAAATACATATTTCCCAGATACACAAGTGGTTGACATTACATGCACATATTACAGATGAATTAAGACTGGTCTCTGTTCAAGCCCCATGTTCCTGCGAGCTGGGATTCAGAAGTGACAACATTTTACGCTTTTTGATCGGTTTACCAATATCGGACATTTACCAAAAATTACACAAATGTGCGCAAGGAGTATGGACATTAATTGATGAAGTGTCAGATTTTTAACATGCAGACATTTGGAGTAAGACCCTATTTTCCGCTAGCAACCCCCCAGAATACACCACAGGGTCCTAACACCTCTTAAAATGTGCACAGAAAAATCACAAGAATAATGATATTACTTATATAATTCTGACTAGTCCGTACTATGAATTATCCATCTTTTTTTAAAATTATGCTCTGGCCCAAAGGGGTGTGGTTTCCCCCAAGCACATGGTGGAGTTTCTGGTTTGTCCACTTCCCCCAAGCTCAGCTTGCTAGCAGAGGCACTGCCCCTCCCAGTTTCTCCCAAGAGGAAGCCATTTTACGACCCCCCCAATATAACATTTGCCTGAGTCCAGGACAAGGCTTTGTTCAACTTCCTGCAGTCCCCAGGTGCTCCTCCCCTTACCCAATCAGAGAGGTGTCATCTCCTTTTGGCAGGGGCAGCAGGATGCAGCTAGGCCTGGGAAGAGTGGCTGAGCCGGTTTCTTCTGTCGGGGGTAGTTGTCAGGCAGAATTCAGCTAAATGTCACTTTAGTTCCCAGTTTTCTACATTCAAATCCAATTTACATGCAGCTATTTTTTATATATACATTAAATAATTACTTCCGTCATTTCAGAATATAATTTTGCATTGTATCCACCTCTTAGCAAGTCTTTCCTTGGCCTGGTTTGGGTTCATTTGTTCAGTTTTACACCAAAGTCTGGTGGTTTTAAAACGCCGGCTTTCTGATAGAGGTGAGCACCGGTATTGCATCCATTTTTGACATTAAGAAAATGAATTCCCCACAGTTCTGGGTTGCTTTTGGCAATCAGCATTGCCATTCCCAATGGTTTCAGGCTACTGTGTGTGGAGCCCAATGGTGGTTTTAGGCAGTGCCCTCCTGTGCTCACAACATAGGCAAAAATGGGTGGCAGCCTATTCTTCATGTTATCCCTGTGCACTCTCTGGGGAGTTCTGGCCATCATGATGTTTTCAATGCCAGTAACACACAGTTTTATGGTAGGGCTTGGATGCATGGGTAAAAACATCCCACAAGCCCCCCCTCTTGCGATGGCCATTCTGATCTTTCACTGATGGAACTCGCAAGATCTAGGATGTTCGCCTCATCTTCTTCCAATTCTGTAGATGGCACAGTTCAGCATCTTTTCCTCCCTCCAGTCGATCAATCAGTTCTCCTTGCTGGTCCTGATGGGAGGATTGGGTGGTACCCTGGGCCCCTCGGATCTTTGCTCCCGGTCCCCGGTCGTCCTCCTTGGCCAGTCTCCAGGTTTCATCTCTCCTAGGATGATAAAGCAAAGTGGCAATACATATTCCTAGACCTTTTTCCACCACTATTAATGGTGTGGTGAACATATACATTTTATAAATCAGAAGATATGAACATATACATTTTTTTTTAAATTAGGAGACAAGGACATATATATTCAAGAATCACAGAATTGTATATGCTATATGTGGAATATTTTAGGGTTGGAACTGAATTACTCTGGAGCGGCCCCCTCTGGGATTCCAGTGGATTCCTCCAGTTGTTGCAGAGTGTGCCTGGGATGGCACACTTCAGCTGATTAATATGGACCCACTTATCTTACCCTTCCGACAAATTACATTTGGGGATGCGGATTTTGTAGGCAACAGTGGAGATCTTGTCTATAATTTCAAAGGGTCCCTTCCATGTAGGCAAAAATGTTCGCTGTTTGGCCTGGTTCCTTTGGAAATTGTATAGATAGACCCGGTCTCCTACATCATATTCCTTCCTGGTGGTTTTCAAATCATAGTGCGTTTTCATACTCTCAGCTGATCCTTCTAGATTCCGCTGAGCATAGGCAAAAGCATGTTGGAGGTGTTTCCTTAAATTCTCCACATACTCATGAGTTGTGGAGGCATTTATCAGTGTCTGCTCTTGGGTCCTGTAGAGCAAATGCTGAGGAAGCACCATCTTGCGTCCAGTCATCAACTCAAATGGTGACATTTTAGTTGCAGATGAAGGGGTAGATCTGATGGCCATTAGGACCAGAGGTAGTCGGATATCCCAACTTGGCCCAGAATCTGCCACAAACTTTTTTAAGATGCTCACAATGGTTCGGTTGTATCTCTCCACTGCTCCAGAAGAAGCTGGCCTGTAAGCAATATCTAGCTTCCTTTTGACCCCCAGTATCTCCCACATCTTTGTCATTACTTCACTGGTGAAGTGGCTACCCCTGTCTGACTCAATCCTTTGAGGTAGACCAAAATGGGAAAAGAAGTGGTTAATCATCAGGGCAGCTGCTATTTCTGCCTTGCAGTTTGGGGCCGGGAGACAGTCCACCCACTTGGTAAACAAGCATGTGACGGTCAACATGTACTTGTTTCCTCTAGATGAGCAAATTACAGGGCCTACAAAGTCGATTTGCAAACCTGACCATGGCAGTGTCATCCCCCTCTTTTGGAGAGGCGCCCGGTGTGTGAGGGATGATGGCTGAAATTGTGCACACACAAGACACCCCTTCAAGTATTAGTCGAGGTCCTGCCCCATGTGTGGCCAGTATGCAACCTCTCTTAAGATTTCCAGTGTTGTGTGAAACCCCCTATGACTGGCGGTGGCTGCATCATGGGCGTGACTTAACATCAGGCTTCGGAAAGAGGTAGGGACCACCCACTGATCATGGCCAGCTTGGGATTTCCTTACCAACAAACCGTCTTGGATTCGGAACATCTTTGGACATTTCATCAACACTCTTAGGTCCTCTTTCCCAGTGTAATCGGTATCCATCAGGGGAAAGTTCTCAGGGTCCTCAATGTGTTGGTAAAACTTACCAATTATTGGATCCCCCTTCTGAGCTGTAATCAAATCAGCATCAGGGATCTCCTTACTCCATTGGGCAGTTGAAAGATCATTGTGAGCATTTGTCTGGGACCTAGTCATAGCAGTGACCTGGATTTCCCCCAACAGGGACTCTATTTCAATTAGCTCCCCTTGGGTGGCCCCGGTTTTGGCCACCTGATCAGCTAAGTCATTTCCAGTTTTGTCTGGTCCCTCTACTTTGGAATGACCCTTGATCTTCTTCCAATAGATTGTCATCCCATTCGAGTTGACCAGATCATCAATGTTTTGGATTAGCTTCCCATGTTTCAGGGGTTTGTTATTAGCACATGACATGCCTCTGGTTTTCCAATTGACCAGGTGCTCCACGAACCCGTTCCGTACATAATCCGAATCTGTGATTATGACCAGTTCGTGGAGTTGATGTTGGACAGCATTGAGGATGGCCTGATGCACAGCCATCAATTCTGCTACCTGACTACTTCGGGGACCAATTTTTTATCCAGTGGAGGGTTCTGGAAACTCCTTCACCTATGCATTCCCTAGGCCGGCCACCAGTTCTTTCTCCCTGTTGTTGTCAACCTAGTAGGAGTATCCATCCACATAGACAGTGGGCATTCCCTCACACTTGTCTTCTTCAAAGACTTTGTGCAAGCCTGCTAGAGCTTGCGCGAGGGGACTCTTCTTGTTTTGGCCATATCTGACCTCCACAGGAAAGCCTTGCATTGACAGAATCCAGGAAGTAATTTGGGAATTATTCACATTTCCGGCCCGGATTCTGTCACTTTGGAGGTATTGCAGAGGCTGGTGTGGAGTCTCCACTATGATGTGTTCCCCCTGGATAAACGGGCGGTAATTCTTCAATGCCCACACCATTGCCAGGAGTGCCTTCTCACAATCGTTGAATTTCTCCTCCACAGAGGATATAGTTTTGCTCGCATAGGAGATTACTTTATTGACCTTGTCATGCTTTTGGTATAATACTGCCGTAAAGCACGTATTAGAGAACCCTGTCTCCAGGAAGAACTCCTTGTTTCTGACAGGGTAAGCTAGGCAAGGCGCTTGTGAGAGGCTTCTCTTGAGTTGTCTTACTGCCTCGTATTGTTCTGGACCCCATTCCCACTTGACTCCCCCTTCAGAAGATGAATCAGGGGTCTACTGATCTCTGCGTAGCCCTCAATGAACTTTCTGCTGTAATTAGTCAGTCCAAGGAGGCTCTTTAGTTCCCGCAGAGTTGTGGGATCCTTCAGTTTCTGGAGTGCTTCCACTTTCTTTTCTTGGGGACAGAGACCCTGCGGAGTAATCTCATGCCCCAAGAAATTAACACGGGTTCTACACCACTGTGCCTTCTGAAGGGAAAGTTTTGTTCCAGCGGCCCTCAACTGCGTCAGAACATAACGGATCTCCGTTATGTGTTCCTCCACAGATGAACCTTTGATGAGAACATCATCTACATAAGCCAGGTTACCCCTCGCACCCAGGTCGGACATGGTTTTATGTAGGAAAATGTTGAATTAATTGCCGGAGTTGAGGTATCCGAAGGGAGTCCGGGTCCATGTGTACTGCTGGCCCCCAAAAGTAAAAGCCAGTTTGTATTGGTCCTCCCTACTGACAGGCACGGTCCAGTATCCATTGGTCAGGTCTATTGCAGTGAATACCTGTGACCCCTGGATCTGGGCCAGCCCTTGGTCAATGTAGGGCAGAGGCCATCGGGAAGTATGGACCCGTTTGGGGAGCTCCCTAAGGTCGGCGCAGAGTCTCCACTGGCTGTTGGGCTTCAATATTCCCAGCACCAGATTATTGAAAGTGCTGTGGACTGGACGGATTATTCCCCGGTACTCAAGGTTCTTAATTATTTCAGTAAGGGACTCCATGGGTGCGAGAGGCAAGCGATATTGCTTCACAAACACTGGAGTCATGCCAGGGTCCGTGGGAATTGTTGTTGTGTGGATGTCGGTGCGACCACAGTCATATGAGTCTACCGCAAAGAGATCTTGGAAATCCAAGAAAACTTGTTTCAACTTTTGCTTCTGTTCCAGAGTCACGCAGGCATCAGCTAGGTTGACTCTCTCTTCCACCATCTGCCTGAAGCCTGGAAAGACTTCTGGTTTGGCTATCTCAGCGGCCTCCTCCAGCTGGGTGGAGAAGTCCCTGGTCAAAGTGCTGATTTGGACTGGAGGCTTCAGGTGGGAAAGGCAGCCCTCATGGACCTGAACAATCACCTCGTCCCCTCTGAAGTCACAAGACACATCTTCCTTACCATAAGGGCAAGAAGTGTACACCAGGAAGTTCCCCCCATGCCGGGTGAAAATCCTGTCTGGTGTTGTATTGTCCTCACTGTCATTGTCAAAACAGTCCTTGAGGATTGGTCCTAACACTTCATTTCCTAAATCAATGGAGAAATGTCGGTCATCAACCGCCATTCCAATAATGGTGCCTGCAGCTAGAGTAATACTCTGTAAGTCGCTGTTATCCACCTCTATTGGAATGGTGTCATGTTCTATGTTGACTAATGGTGTTGGGTTTACCCCCAACCCTTGCTGTTGGAGAGAAGCATTTAGATGAATATAAGCATCAGGGTTTTTGAATTTTTGTCCTCTTTTAACTTTCACTTCCCGGGAGAATTGTCGGGTCCTTTCTGGGATGGTGACTTCCTCTTTAAGCTGAATTTCAACTGCATAAGGTAGCAATTGAGCTGACCTAAAGGCTTTTTCTTGATCATCAAAGCCCATGGGATTATCCGCTAATCGGGACCAAGCTTTGAAGTTTATTAGGTCCAAACTAATGGCGAAGCAATTGAGAATGTCACTGCCTAAGTAAAAGGCGGCAGTGACGTCTCGCATGACCCAACAATTATGGACTATGCTCTTGTTGCCAATGGAGATTTTGAGCATACACCTGCTTGGCAGGAGATGTTTGGAATTGGGTGCTTCCAGGTCCATTTCCCATTTATCTATCAGTTTGAATGTGGGAATGGCTGGATCTTTTGGGAGTTGGCGGAACATGGCTTCGCTAATGAAGCTCTTATCTTTGTTCACACACACTTGAGCGAGAACAGAGTCCTTCCCATCGTTTAACTGAACAGGGATGAACAACTGATCTCCAATTTGCTGAATATCAGCCAGGCTCTGAGCTGATTTCACATCTTTCTGGACTATAGGAGTGGGAGTGTCTGATTGTGGATTGGTAAAGAATTTCAGAGTGTTTCCTTTCGGTGTGGAAGACCACCATAAACTGGAAGGAAGGTTGATTTTCAGAAATAGAGAGGACCCCCCATCACCAGTCTGTTGTCCTACTGCTATTACTGTCACGTCTGGAATTTGGTTGTTCTGGAAGTGAAATTCTACTTGGTCTGATTTTTGTTCAACCATGTGGCAGGTGCCGTTTAAACTAACATGGTTGACACTCTGTTTTAATTTTATTGGTCGGCTAGTCTGGGTCCAGAGGACCTTGTTTACACAATCTATTAGGGGTGACAACCTTCTCAGGAGGTCATTCCCTAGTAAACAAGGGGTGCCCTCTGGAGTCAGTACTATGACCGGGTGTTTCACCTTGTGTCGCCCAATTTTAATGTCCAAATCTGCCGTCTCCTCGACGGGAATTTCCTTCCCGTCAAAGTTCTGGAGTTGTCCAGGAAGAGAGGTGAGAGGAATACGATAATTCTCTCCCCTTCCTAAATTCAGTTCATCAAAGGCCCTTTTGGACAGAAGGGTAGCTTGGGATCCAGTGTCCACCAGTGCCAAAATTGTACCCTGTCCCTGTACTTGTACAGGGGCATAATATCTTCCCTCCTTCTCCTCAAGGGGGCACAGATAATGCACATTTTTGGCAACTGGTGGGCCAATATCCTGGTTTTGGACATTGCAAGAGAAGAGATTTGGGCAGAATTCTGTGGAGAGCCTTTGGAATCTAAAAGAAAAAGTTGGCAACTGGAGATCAGAGCCATTGTGGGTTCCCCTGGTTCCGGCTCTGGGCCGCCCCCTCCCCCCTTTTGGAGTCAGTCACCAGGATGGGTTTGAACCAGGGGATTTCGGTATTGTGGGTTCTGGGATGAGATGATGGGTGGCGGTAGCTCAGTCTCCATATCTCCCCAGTCTGGATTGGAATCCCTTGGGACCCATTTCTCTTTGGGAGGAGTTCCCCCATCTCTAAAGGAGAGGATCCTTTTCCCAGGATCCTCTGAGGATCCCTCTCCCTCAAATTGGAAGATCTGTGCCTCCTCCACAAACTGGGCCTGTTTGGGTACTTTGTTTCTCCTACCCCCCCTCTGCTCCTTTGGAGGCAGACTTTTAGGGTCAGGAGATTTCGTTTCCGGTTCCTGGGTTTCCAGGGGCTGTTTACAAGTGAGGAAGGAAGCGTCCTCCAAGGCTTTACACCCCCCTTCCCTTTGTGCCTCCTCCCTGGGAACCGGTGGGTTATCGGGGTGCTGCCCCCGTCATTGTTCTGGAGAACCAGGTCCAGAGTTTGGGGCTTTCTGTGCCGGCATGCCCATCTGAGGGTTCTGTTGCGCCCTCAGCATGTGACCCAGATCCCGTGCCATGTTTTGGACCTGGCGCTCAAGTTGTGAAACCCGCACAGGCTGATACGGGGTTCTGTTTTCCCCCCTGGGCTGATCCCGGGAAGGGTAGCTATCCGTTCTCTGGTAATACCCCGGGTTGGGAAGATTTGGGTACCCCTCCACCCTTGGCCACCCCTCTCCCGGATTAGGTTGTCTGTGCTCAGGGAATTGGGGAAAGAAGGATGGATGATTTTGGGGCTGGAAGTTGGGGGGATACCTGGGGAAAAAATTCTGCCCAGGGTTTGGTGAATTGCTGCCCTCCTGGGGGAAGTTAGGAGGGAAATTCCCTGGGTTAGGTGCTTGGCCGGATCCCCCCCCTTGGGCTGGAGGAGTCCACACATAACCCAGGAATGGTCGATTTCCCTTGTAGCTGAGACTTACATAATCAGGGGAGCGAGGGACCCCATTTGTGGGACTACCTCCTTGACTCCCTGTCTGTGACTGGCCCGAGGGCCTTCTGGTGTTAGAGTTATTTGGTGCAGGCAGGTTTTTCGGCCCCCCCATCTCCAAATCTAAAACGGGGGCAACCTTTACCTCTGCCACCTTGGCAGCAGCAGGGGTGCTGTTGGTTTTGGGGTTTTTCTGCACATTATTTTTATTTTCTATGGGCTTCTGCACCTCATAGATCCGGGTAGCCTGTTCAATGACCCAGTCTAGTGACCTCTTCTCGTGAAAATCTCTCACTAGCTGGGTCATGATGTATTTGGGCAAGACATGGAAAAAAGTATTGACAAAATCTTTGCTGTCTGTGCGCACCCTTTTGGTGGTCTGCGCAAAGGCACGCTTCAATTCTTGCACAAATTCTTGTGGGGCCTGATCCTCCTCACAGTGCAAATTGTAGGCTGCCTTGCGAGCCTCTTGGGGATTTCTATGAACAGAAAAATGTTTCAAGATGGCCGCCCTATATGCGGACCATCTTAAATGGTTTTGGTCCTCCAGCCCTGCAAAGAAACTGGAGTATTCTGGGGAGAATGTCCATTTGACGTACTGGATGCAGCTACTGCTGTCCTTCAAATGGAATGTCTCCATCATTTGCTCATAGAGCTCCAAGTGTTCCCAAACAGAATACTTGGCGTTCTTATGATAAGGCGTGATGACACTCCTTATTGCCTTTATTTGTTTCAATGGGTCCTTAAGCAAGGCCCTTTTTGCCTTATTGGCCTTTTTGGTTCGGGTAACCCTGGTCCATTCATCCTCCGACTCAGAAGCACTGCTCCCAGAGGTGACCGTCTGATCTTCCAGGTTTTCCCGGATTCTGTGAGCCTGGGAATGGCTGGCAGAATATGGGAACCTGGTCTCCCGTGTCCTGTGACGCTCAGAGGAGTTTTCAGATCCCTCCTTGCTGCCAGGATTTGATGGGTACCCCCCCACTGACCTAACTGGGCAGAGGTTTTCAGGATGCCCTTAGTGGGCCTACTCTCCTGGGGTTCCCCACTAAATTGCACTGTGCTTGGGTGCCCATACCAGGATGCCCGCCCCTCCATTCCTGGGTGGTACTGTGGCCCCGTGCTCATGTGCGCCAGGGAACATGGGGGTAGCAGAGTCCAGGGACTGGTAGGACTGGTAGAGATGAAGGCCTCTGGTACTAGGGACTGGTAGAGATGAAGGCCTCTGGTACTAGGGCTCCTGAGGTTATGCTCAGGCGTTTCCCTTTCCCAGCGAACTCCATCTCTATCAGCCCTTGCTCCCCTTTGCAATGCCTTACTCGACTCTATCAATCTCTCCTGCATGGCTCCCATATATAGATACAAATATGCCGCTATCTTAACAATCTTATTGTGTTCATCTTTGGCTTTAGGGGCCATATATAATTCACTCAGGGCCACATGTAATGGACCCTGATCTCTCCATATATCTGACCCTGTTTCAGTGACCTGTTGCGCGATTGCCTACAGCCAGACCGTTTGGTCCTGATGAGTCCACTCACCTCTCACAAATAGCTTATGTAAGAAGTGCTCTCTGGCTATTTTGATGTCTGCCAGTGTCGTCATTCTGGAGATTTGAGTTCCTTCCTGACTTACCGAAGTTTGTATTTTATTTAGCAAAACAGACCTTCTCCTTAGAGCGTTCCTTTGAGGGGTGCTTTCACAGTGTAAAACAGCATGGTGATCTAACCGGATATGTGTATCCGGTCAGTTGACACACTGTATTAAGCTGCACAAGTGGTAAATCTAATCCAGAATATCCCGGCTACGAGCCCCCACTCTGTAAGTGACTGCAATCAAGCAACTAAGTCAGTGCCTTGTCTGGGATGCCCAAGGGAAGCCCTTATTTATGTATTTTTATGGCAAGTTAGAATCTGGATGATGAACCCTTGTATAACACCCCTCTCTTAGAATCCCCCTTGACCCCACTGAGCCAAGAAGTAGGCTTGTTTTGCAAATTTAAAAGGTTTATTTGAAAAATTAAACAATATATATATATATCACACTTCTATAAATAAATTAACAATGGATAGTACACTTGTGAATATGAGCAGTAATCAGCAAGAGGTAATCCTACAGTAGCACAGTTCTTGGTTACTTATGAATAGGAACAGAAGAATGAGGTGGGAAAGAATGCTTTATATGGTTCAAGGAAACGCAATGATGAATGAAATGCAGTACAGAAAATAACTTTATATGGCTTCAACAAAAGACAATGTAATCACTTTTCCTTGACAATTCACTCCCCCCTTTATGCAATATAAGGAGATGGAAAGAAGACACACAGTTCTCACAGCTGATTTTTACACGTGGCTGAAATTGTGCAAAATGTCAAATCGCGGCAAATTTAATCGCGTGCGTCAAGCGTAATTACAGAGGCCCTATAAGGAGTAGCAAGTCGTTGGAAAGCCTAGAAGATTAGCTTTAAGATGGCAGTTAAAACTCGCTCCTAGCACAAACAGTTCCGGAGATACGGACGGTTTAGTCAAGGTAGTTTTTCGGATTTGAAATTTTAAAGCTCAGAATGACAGATGACAGTTTTCAGTTTTAAAGATGACAGAATGACACAATTCTAGGAGGCAGTTCTAATAGGCTAGAATAGTTTGGATTAGATTATTTTAAACTAAGAGATTGGTTTTGGCACAGTGAGTACTCACACTATATTTTTGAAATAAGCCGTCAAGGTCTGGTCAGGTTGGACGGGACTTCCGGCGGGTGGTTCTGAAGTCCCGGCTATCTGGGTCAGCTCTGCTCTTTGGGTCTGTCAAGCACCGGTTCTGCTCACAACGGTCTTGTTTGTGGTTCTCTCTGGTTCCGGATACAGCACTGCTTTCTGGATACTGCTACAGGTTCTTGCAAAAGTTCTTGGCAAAAAATTCAAACAGCTTGCCCGGCTGTTGAATAGTTTGGTTGGTTTTGAGGTGTGCTGAAGAGGATTCAGCTTGTGGATTCAGGCCTCTCTGCTACAAATTCTGGAGTTAATTTCTGCTACAGATTCTGGAGATTGATGGATTTGAAGTCTGGATCTCTGGATGTGAAGTCTGAAGTCTCCCGGCAAAGCATTCCGCAAGAAAGTGGAAAGTGAATGTCCCTACCTGTCCTGCACTGTCTGCTTTTATGTGTTTAGAAAGTGGGTGTGTGCGTGGCATAACTGAGCCTGCCCCTCTCTACTTGTCATTGGCCCAATTCTCTCCTCTCCCATGATTGGGAGAAGGAAATGGATTGTCATCATGATGAGGTCTGTTTATGGGTCAGAGGATCTTCCCCTGGTCAATTTGCCCACAAATCTATATTTGATTCAAATACATATTTCCCAGATACACAAGTGGTTGACATTACATGTACATATTACAGATGAATTAAGACAGGTCTCTGTTCAAGCCCCATGTTCCTGCGAGCTGGGATTCAGAAGTGACAACATTTTGCGCTTTTTGATCGATTTACCAATATCGGACATTTACCAAAAATTACACAAATGTGCGCAAGGAGTATGGACATTAATTGATGAAGTGTCAGATTTTTAACATGCAGACATTTGGAGTAAGAACCTATCTTCCGCTAGCAACCCCCCAGAATACACCACAGGGTCCTAACACCTCTTAAAACGTGCACAGAAAAATCACAAGAATAATGATATTACTTATATAATTCTGACAAGTCCGTACTAAGAATTATCCATCTTTTTTAAAAATATGCTCTGGCCCAAAGGGGTGTGGTTTCCCCCAAGCACATGGTGGAGTTTCTGGTTTGTCCACTTCCCCCCAGCTTAGCTTGCTAGCAGAGGCACTGCCCCTCCCAGTTTCTCCCAAGAGGAAGCCATTTTACGACCCCCCCAATATAACATTTGCCTGAGTCCAGGACAGGGCTTTGTTCAACTTCCTGCAGTCCCCAGGTGCTCCTCCCCAAACTCAATAAGAGAGGTTTCATCTCCTTTTGGCAGGGGCAGCAGGATGCAGCTAGGCCTGGCAAGAGTGGCTGAGCCGGTTTCTCCTGTCGGGGGTAGTTGTCAGGCAGAATTCAGCTAAATGTCACTTTAGTTCCCAGTTTTCTACATTCAAATCCAACTTACATGCAGCTATTTTTTATATATACATTAAACAATTACTTCCTTCAAGTCATTTCAGAATATAGTTTTACATTGTATCCACCTCTTAGCAAGTCTTTCCTTGGCCTGGTTTGGGTTCATTTGTTCAGTTTTACACCAAAGTCTGGTGGTTTTAAAACGCTGGCTTTCTGATAGTGGTGAGCACCCGTACTGCATCCATTTTTGACATTAAGAAAATGAATTCCCCACAGTTCTGGGTTGCTTTTGGCAATCAGCATTGCCAATCCCAATGAGTTCAGGCTACTGTGTGTGGAGCCCAATGGTGGTTTTAGGCAGTGCCCTCCTGTGCTCACAACATAGGCAAAAATGGGTAGCAGCCTATTCTTCATGTTTTCCCTGTGCACTCTCTGGGGAGTTCTGGCCATCATGATGTTTTCAATGCCAGTAACGCACAGTTTTATGGTAGGGCTTGGATGCAGGGGTAAAACATCCCACAGTTGGCAACTGCAAGGTTGTCGCTACTCTCTTCTAATGTTACTGGGTTTTTTAAATGCTCTTCATGTCCAAAATATTTGCTTTGGATGTGGTCTATTTCCTCCAGCAGTTCTTTGGCTGTACCATGCAGGAGAATGTGATTTAAATGGTCCAGTTCTAAAGCAGGATTTTTTGCATGGTACAGTCTCTGAACGAGATTTTGTATAGTAGAATGTGTGTTGGCAACATTTTGATGTGGTGGAAGGCACTTTTGCAAGCACGCCTGGAAATGCAGGTTAATGAATGTCCTCATAGTCCTGTGTGTTTGTGCACTGGACAGGAGTCCATGATTTTTAATATTTACATTTTTCATTTGTCTTTGGCTTTCACATACTGATTGAGGTACTGCAGCTAAGATTTGAAGGACTGTATTCATACGTTACACATTGAGGTGCACAGCCATTGGTAGACAGGAAGGATCAGTTCATTGCAATGGAGAGTTGATTGTAAGTTTGTTGGGGATATTCTTGCAATCAGCATTTCTTCTGCCATAATGGTACTGTCTACCTTTTCATACCCTCAGCCACTGCTATGTATGGAAAATGGATTTGTTTGCTCTTGTTTGTAGCAAAAACAAAGAGGTGATGGCTGGAAGGTTTAGAATTAATCTTAACCACTGGCAATGCTCTGGGCAACCCTCCAGACCACCGTTCTTCGCCTGCCAAGCCATTACAGAAGGGAAAGACCATATGCAAATCAGGCTTGGCCCCACCCCAAAAGGGGCAGTCCAGCCCGAACTGCTAGGCCACATCCCTTCTGCACGAGACCGCAAGCATCCCCAAACATGTTTCGCCCTTGTTGGGGCTCATCAGTGAGGAGTAGCTTGGGTCTCTAGGCCCAGCAGGCACGGGACCCACGTCTGGGCATACCCGTCCCACTCGGGGTGACATAGCAAAAACAACGAGGTGATGGCTGGAAGGTTTAGAATTAATCTTAACCACTGGCAATGCTCTGGGCAACCCTCCAGACCACCGTTCTTCGCCTGCCAAGCCATTACAGAAGGGAAAGACCATATGCAAATCAGGCTTGGCCCCACCCCAAAAGGGGCAGTCCAGCCCGAACTGCTAGGCCACATCCCTTCTGCACGAGACCGCAAGCATCCCCAAACATGTTTCGCCCTTGTGGGGGCTCATCAGTGAGGAGTAGCTTGGGTCTCTAGGCCCAGCAGGCACGGGACCCACGTCTGGGCATACCCGTCCCACTCGGGGTGACATAGCAAAAACAACGAGGTGATGGCTGGAAGGTTTAGAATTAATCTTAACCACTGGCAATGCTCTGGGCAACCCTCCAGACCACCGTTCTTCGCCTGCCAAGCCATTACAGAAGGGAAAGACCATATGCAAATCAGGCTTGGCCCCACCCCAAAAGGGGCAGTCCAGCCCGAACTGCTAGGCCACATCCCTTCTGCACGAGACCGCAAGCATCCCCAAACATGTTTTGCCCTTGTTGGGGCTCATCAGTGAGGAGTAGCTTGGGTCTCTAGGCCCAGCAGGCACGGGACCCACGTCTGGGCATACCCGTCCCACTCGGGGTGACATAGCAAAAACAAAGAGGTGATGGCTGGAAGGTTTAGAATTAATCTTAACCACTGGCAATGCTCTGGGCAAGCCTCCAGACCACCGTTCTTCGCCTGCCAAGCCATTACAGAAGGGAAAGACCATATGCAAATCAGGCTTGGCCCCACCCCAAAAGGGGCAGTCCAGCCCGAACTGCTAGGCCACATCCCTTCTGCACGAGACCGCAAGCATCCCCAAACATGTTTCGCCCTTGTTGGGGCTCATCAGTGAGGAGTAGCTTGGGTCTCTAGGCCCAGCAGGCACGGGACCCACGTCTGGGCATACCCGTCCCACTCGGGGTGACATAGCAAAAACAAAGAGGTGATGGCTGGAAGGTTTAGAATTAATCTTAACCACTGGCAATGCTCTGGGCAACCCTCCAGACCACTGTTCTTCACCTGCCAAGCCATTACAGAAGGGAAAGACCATATGCAAATCAGGCTTGGCCCCACCCCAAAAGGGGCAGTCCAGCCCGAACTGCTAGGCCACATCCCTTCTGCACGAGACCGCAAGCATCCCCAAACATGTTTCGCCCTTGTTGGGGCTCATCAGTGAGGAGTAGCTTGGGTCTCTAGGCCCAGCAGGCACGGGACCCACGTCTGGGCATACCCGTCCCACTCGGGGTGACATAGCAAAAACAAAGAGGTGATGGCTGGAAGGTTTAGAATTAATCTTAACCACTGGCAATGCTCTGGGCAACCCTCCAGACCACCGTTCTTCGCCTGCCACGCCATTACAGAAGGGAAAGACCATATGCAAATCAGGCTTGGCCCCACCCCAAAAGGGGCAGTCCAGCCCGAACTGCTAGGCCACTTCCCTTCTGCACGAGACCGCAAGCATCCCCAAACATGTTTCGCCCTTGTTGGGGCTCATCAGTGAGGAGTAGCTTGGGTCTCTAGGCCCAGCAGGCACGGGACCCACGTCTGGGCATACCCGTCCCACTCGGGGTGACATAGCAAAAACAAAGAGGTGATGGCTGGAAGGTTTAGAATTAATCTTAACCACTGGCAATGCTCTGGGCAACCCTCCAGACCACCGTTCTTCGCCTGCCAAGCCATTACAGAAGGGAAAGACCATATGCAAATCAGGCTTGGCCCCACCCCAAAAGGGGCAGTCCAGCCCGAAATGCTAGGCCACATCCCTTCTGCACGAGACCGCAAGCATCCCCAAACATGTTTCGCCCTTGTTGGGGCTCATCAGTGAGGAGTAGCTTGGGTCTCTAGGCCCAGCAGGCACGGGACCCACGTCTGGGCATACCCGTCCCACTCGGGGTGCTCTTGTTTGTATGCCTCTTCATTGAAATATGGCTCTGTGCTGGTTATGCAAATCCACTCACCTTCAAAGACATTTGCAAAGGTATGTATGTTGATACTGCATTTGTTGCGAAGTACTTTTTGTAGTTTACTAACTAATTTTGTTAGTGGTTTCATTCTGTTTAAAATTAATAATAATAATTTATTTGTGAGGAGCATTGCACTGTCTGTGAGAGCTTGCAGGATCCGTTTTCTGCTGCAAGTTTTAAGGGTTGAGTGTGATTTCTCCCCTGTTTTATAAGGTTCTGAGGGATTGTATGGTGGAACATTTTTGTAAAAATTTATTATTTTTTGGAATGCTTACTTGTGGCTATGTTAACGTTGGTAGATGTAGTGTTAGCAATACTGGTAGTTGCATGCTTCTTAATACATTTAGTTTTAGTTTTACATTTTGGAAGAGAAGTCACACTTTTTTCCTACTACCTGGTTCCGTTTTGCTCAGTGACCGTGTTAGCTGTTTTGTTTGAACTTTTTGTATAAACTCTGCTAGAGGTGGATGGTTATTTTGCATAGTTTGAGTATTATCTGCTCTGTTTCTGAGTTGTTTTCTACAGAGTTGCTTTTTGGTAGGCATTGTCTTGTGTCTGTTGGAGAACAAGGGAAAGTGTGGGTTTGGAAGTTGTGCAATGTATTTTTGTGTACTGTGCATGAGTGTTTGAATATGAGGGTAAGTATACATAGAGGAGTGTGATTGTGCAAAGGGCTGTTACATTTGGTTGGGAAGGTTGTACTGGTATGTGTGTGTGTTGCTGTGGGAAAGGTTTGCTTCAGTGTGTATGACAGTGTAATGTGTTGAAGAAGTAAGGACATTACAATGTTTTTTTAATAAAACTAGTGGGTATTAACATACTGGTGTTCTGCTGACAACAGAAACATTGGACCTGGCAAGGTGCAATGAGTTAGGGTGAAGCAAGTTCTGTGGGGTTGGATAAAATTGTCTAGGCTACAATACAACAACGCTGCAATGTCTGAGTAACAGGCAGAATACTGCAACAGTACTGCACTTACTGTTGGATATGAAGAGTAGGTTTTTTCTGGGTTTTAACCTCAAGCTGATATGTCATTGGCTTTTAGGAGGCGGTTCTTCACTGCAATTGCAAAAGAAGGAAGTTAGTGGGTATGTGTGTTAATGGTACAGTAATAACAGTAGGAAAACACATTATTTTAGATTGTAGGCAGGAAGAGTTGTGTGTGTGTGTGCAATTGTACAGCACTGCATATGAGTGGGGACTTGGGAGTATTGGCATTGTTGGTATGGGGGCCAGTGCTGCAGTGATAACTGTGCCCTAAGGGGCTGCACTTTTGAAGTGTGTGAGATGTTGTTGCACTACTTGTTTTGGAAATGGATTAGTGCAAGTCATAATAGAGTGAGAAAAGGGCAGAAAGATGTAGAGATTGGAAAGGAGAATGCTACTGTGTGTGGGATTTGGTTAACTTTCTCACACATAGATGCATGCTACATGAGTGCAGAAATCCTTTTCTGTTTCATTTATTTATCAAAATTTACAGATAGGTCTGTTTCCAATGTACATGTGCATTTCTTTGCTTTTCTTTCAATGGTGCATTTTGTCAATTGTGCAATGTATGTACTTGCCATGCTTTCCTAAAATACATGCAGTTTCCCTTTTTTGTGTGCATTCTGGGCATTTCACATAGGATCTGGCACTTGAATGTGCTGTGCAAATGTTCCCAATATGGTTTAGTATAAAAGAATCACAGGCAGTGGTGCTGAATTTGAAATATGTGGTTTGCAGCTGTTATGCTAGTGGGCAGTACAAGAAAACTGTGAAAGCAAACTGCATTGTAAGTAACTGTCAGTTAATGTGAGGAGATGGTACAAATGAGAGTATGATTATTGCGTAGGTTATGCAGAGCAAGTGGAAGACACTCTGTTCATATGCATGCAATCTATGTACTTGCTATGCTTTGGTAACATACATTCAGTTTTAATTTTCTGTGTACATTACAAAACATATGCATACCTGTAGTTTGTGTTGATGGAGGTTGATGTGGATGAATCAGGAAGTAGAAATCTTGGAGAGTTTTACCGTACTTGTGTATGCAGGAGCTTGGGAATCATAGTAGAGCTGTGCTCCGAGTGTTGAACAGTACATTTGTAGTGTTGTACTGAGTTGATAGAGTTAGATGTAGAGATGATAGATGTGATTGGTGGATGGTTGTGAGGCTGCTTACCATTCGCCAATGAGAGAGTGCTGCAAAGTATGAAGTGGAAAGGGAAGAAAGGCCGCCCCTGTGTTACGAGATCCACGAACACTGTGGTAGTTCACGGATCACACGTGCTACATCCGGGGCTTCTCAGCATACCTCACATGGAAATGGGACTGTGGGGATTAGCCAATCAGGTGTTAAGGGTGTGCTTTACAGGAAGGGAGGGTAATACTTTTTTTCATTGCTGTGTTGGTTGTGTAGTGAAGATGGCTGGAGTTATTGTATGGATAGTGGGAGATTCCTTTGTATGTGATCTGGAGAGGTATGCAAAGGCAAGAGATGTTTCTGCAGATCTTGGTTTTCCAGGTCTTGTAACGCTCACCTGATTCCCGCAGAGGCGCCGGTCTTGACTGGGTGAATGCCGTATCTTCAAAGGTGATGTGTAACACACGGTTGACTCTTTGGGCTGGACCTCTGTGCACTGTATGTCTGACTCGAAGAGTAAGATGTCTGCAGATAGAAAATATGGGATTCATGAACTGGGTTTATTGGGTGCCTCTCTTCTCTTCCCTTTCTCTTCTCCTGTAGACCCCCAAAGGTTAACGCCCTCACCTTAGGTAAGTGAACGCCGAGCTCTCCATCTGCCTCGGGGCAGGGTGCCGTAACCAGTTTCTTCACTGGATAAGGGTGCAGGCCTCTTGACCTCAGAGGACTGCTGTCCGTCGTTAACTGCACGAACGGTAAGTTCTGGGCACTTCAAATGTCTTAAAAGTCTTTTGTAATGATATCTCTTGTTTTGCAGGGTTCCGCGATGGCGGATGGCGGGCTGATGAGAGTTGAGGATCGAACCCGCGTGAGGTATAGAAGCGCCTGGAAGCACGTAAGTAAGCGCTTGTAGCCTGCTTCACGATGCGCACTAACTGTCCCTTTTATCTTGCAGGTACAAGTTCGGAGCTTTAGAGAAGCTGAAGGGTGCTGGAAAACCCACTGGATTCGGCGTGGGAAGGAGTAATGGCACGTGAGTAATAAAGTTGCCCAATGTCTTTAAACGCACCTTCTTTTGTCTTTCAGATGCGGGATGCAGCGCCGAAGGCCTCCGGAGCGTGCGAAGAGCTGGTAAGCTTTTGTCTTTCAGATGCCGGAATGCAGTGCGAAGACCTCCGGAGCATGCGAAGAGTAGGTAAGCCTTTGTCTTTCAGATGCCGGAATGCAGCGCGAGGCGTTGGTGACAGCCGATGGACCAGGTAAGAGATGCGCTGCCACTGAAGACCGTAGTGCTAACCTGTTCTTTCTTTGTCTTTACAGGTGCTGCTGAAGACTGGATTCCAGGATGGTAAGCCTTTGTTCCCCTAGGCCCAGGATCAGAAGCAGAAGACACGATGAGCGTTCTGCTGCAGAGAATTCAGAATAACGCAAAGCAAGATTCATCCTTCGGGTGTGGTTTAAATAGCCTCCTGTAGTGCTTAGGTGTCTCCTTCCACAGCCACGCCTAGGTAAGAAAAGAGTTCCTGCTTTCCAGAAGAGTTCCAGTGTTCTGAACCTAGGGAGTGGCTCCTGCCCCACCCAACAGGAAAAGTAGTCCCAAACAGAAGAGGATCAGGGGTTCAACTGGCAGGTAAGTAAGCAGCATGGTCTGCTGCAGGTAAGTCCACCCAAGCATTATGAGCCCGGCGCTTCCAGCGCTGGGACTGGGCATCTTTATGAGCCTGGCGCCACTGGCGCCAGGACAGGGTCCAAAAGGTCCCAATTGGGACCGGCAGGCACTCGGAACCGGGGTTATGGGTCTGCTTCCAAGGGAGTCGGGCAAGTCCTGATCTTTTGGAAGCAGAGATCATGACAGCACCCCCCCTCAAGGCCCCTCCCAAACCGGGCTTCTCCGGGGGTTTGGGCTTGTTAGGAAATGTTCGATGAAATCTTTTGATTAGACGAGGCGCGTGGACATATTCTGCAGGTTCCCAGGATCTTTCTTGGGGACCGTAGCCTTTCCAGTCAATCAGGTAAAATAGTTTAGATTTGGAGATCTTGGAATCCAGGATGCTTTTGACTTCAAACTCGAGTTCTCCATCAACTAGAATAGGTTTTGGAGATGTAGTTAGTCGGGTTTGAGGTTGCACGGGTTTTAATAGAGAGACGTGGAAGACCGGATGTATCTTCATGTGAGGGGGCAAGTCCAACTTGACCGCTACTGGATTTACTATGGTAGTGATGGAATAGGGACCAAGGTATCTTGGGTTGAATGTGCGTGGTCCTTATAGAGGTAGATATTTGGTGGATAACCAGACTTGATCTCCTACTTGATATTGGGGGGCTTCCTTCCGATGTTGGTCTGCTCCTTTCTTGTATTGTTCTTTAGCCCTTTGAAGGTGAGAAACGGCTTCCTTAAAGGCTTGGGTGATTGTAGAATGCAGGTGGTCTACTGCTGGTGTTCCAAGATCTTGGAGTGGATCCAACTCCGAGGTTCGAGGGTGACTACCGTATAAAAGAAAAAACGGGGTCTTCCCAGTTCCCGAGTGGACAGAGTTATTGTAGGCATATTCGGCTATCCAAAGGATATCTTTCCAAGTTTTTTCAGTTTGTTGTAGCATGCAGCGCAAATACTGTTCCAGAGTTTGATTGGTCCTCTCGGTTTGTCCGTCGGTTTGAGGGTGGTGGCTGGTCGAAAGTCTCACATCAATTTGAGCCGACCGACAGCAACTTCGCCAAAAATGAGAAATAAATTGACTACCTCGATCCGAAATTAGAACTGAAGGAAAACCGTGCAGTCGGACGATGTTTTCAAGAAATTCTCGGGCCAGAGTTGCTGCTGTTGGTAAGCCTTTGAGTGGAATGAAATGCGCCATCTTGGAGAATAGGTCCACGATTACTAGGATCGTATTGTATCCGGAACATGGAGGTAGATCGGTGATGAAGTCCATAGAAAGCGTATGCCAAGGGCGAGGCGGGATGTCAATAGGGCGTTAGAGGCCGGCTGGTTTTTCCTTTTGACTCTTGTTTTGGGCGCATACTCCACAGGACATTATAAAGTCTCTGATATCTTTTTTCCAAGACGGCCACCAGAAGTAGCGCTTGATCTTTTCCGAGGTCTTGGTCATATCGGGATGTCCTTCCATTAAAGAATCGTGATAACAAGAGATTACCTTTTTCTGTAAATCTGTGCTGGGCAGGTATAACCGTTCTTGGAAATATAATAGGTTGTCCTTCACCGTAAAGTCCTTTCCCTGCAGATGCCAATTCTGTATGTCTGCTGGAGTTACCAGTAGCCTGGCTTTATCCTTAACTTCCTCTATGGATTGTGTGGCGATTACACCTAGAATTCTTTGTTCTGGAATGATAGGTACAGGTTTAGGATTGATCAAATGTTCTTCCACTCCCATCCGAGAAAGGGCATCAGCTTTACCGTTTTTTGTACCAGGTCGATAGGTAATTATGAAGTCAAACTCGGCAAAGAATAGTGCCCAACGGAGTTGCCTAGAGGATTGAGCTTTTGCGGTTTTCAAATATTGCAGGTTTCGGTGATCTGTAATCACAGTAACGGTGTGTCGGGCCCCCAGAAGATAATGCCGCCAAGCCTTAAAGGCAGACTTGATAGCTAGAAGTTCCTTATCAGTAATAGTGTAATTGATTTCAGGAGGCGAGAATTTGCGGGACCAAAATGCCACGGGATGCAACTGATTGGTTACTGGGTCCTTTTGTGATAGAACTGCCCCCATGGCAAGGATCGAAGCATCAGTTTCAACGATGTAGGGGAGTTCTGGGCG
Source organism: Ambystoma mexicanum (assembly GCF_040938575.1). NCBI lineage: Eukaryota > Metazoa > Chordata > Amphibia > Caudata > Ambystomatidae > Ambystoma > Ambystoma mexicanum. Next base: position 77,721,476 of record NC_090940.1, on the reverse strand, counting down.
AGGATGTTTTAAGATCGGTGCAGAGATAAATCTAGTCTTCAAATTCTGGAAAGCTTGTTCCGCCTCGGTAGTCCATTCAAAATGTTTGTTTTCCTTTAACAAGGCGGTGATGGGCTGGACTATTCGAGAGAATTCGGGGATAAACCTGCGGTAAAAGTTAGCGAAGCCTAACATGCTTTGAACACCTTTTACGGAGGATGGCGATGGCCATTTGAGAATTGCATCGACCTTCTTTGAATCCATACGCACTCCGCTAGGTGATAATATGAATCCCAAGAATTCAACTTCAGTCACGTTGAAAACGCATTTTTCCAACTTAGCGAAAAGTTTGTGTTGACGCAATCTCTCGAGGGCCATTTTCACGTGTTTCCGATGTTCAGTTTCCGATGAAGAATAAACGAGGATGTCGTCAATGTAAACAACAACACACACATCTATGAGCTCTCTGAGGACATCGTTCATAAAATATTGAAAGGCGGCCGGGGCATTGCAAAGTCCGAAGGGCATGACCTGATATTCAAATAGCCCATACTTGGTGCGGAAGGCCGTCTTCCATTCATCGCCCTCTTTTACTCGTACCAAGTGGTAGGCTCCTCTAAGATCCAGCTTTGTATATATGCATGCTTTTCTGACTTGGTCCAGGAGTTCAGGGATCAAAGGTAACGGATATCTATTCTTAACGGTGATCTGGTTCAGGGCGCGATAATCTATACAAGTTCTAAGGTCCCCTTCTTTTTTTGGAACGAAGAACAAAGCTGAGGAAGCAGGGGACTTGGAAGGACGAATAAACCCATTCGCTAGGTATTGATCCAGGTATTGTCGGAGGTGAAGATTCTCAGGCTCGGTGAGGGCATAAATTCTACTACAAGGAGGAGTAGATCCAGGTATCAGGTCTATCTGGCAGTCATAAGACCTATGAGGAGGAAGAGAGTTAGCCTGATCCTTCCGGAAAACATCTTGGAATTCTAGGTATTCAGGAGGTAACTGGGGAGCCTCCGAGGAAATTGCTGCCAGTGCAACACCAGGTCGAGGGTGACAAGTAGAGACACATTCTGGAAACTGAACCGTTCTTGCTCGCCAATCGATCTGAGGATTGTGCTTCTCTAACCAAGATATTCCTAGAATAATCTGGAACTGAGGGGCCTTGATCACATCGAACACGATCTTCTCATGGTGTCCATCTTGACTTACTAGCGTCACTTCTTGGGTGGTATGCGTTACTGGTCCGGAGGCTATCTCCGTACCATCCACCGTAGTAATGACGTCCTTTACAGCCTTTGGACAAAGAGTCAGATTCATCCTCAAAACCATTTCATGATCCACATAATTGCCGATGGCACCGCTGTCGACGTAAGCTTCAATCGCATGTAATCGATCCGGATGTTCAGGGCTAATGAGGACCATAGGTATCACGAAATGCGAGGTCACGGAACTGGTTTTAACGCTCGGCAAGAGGACCTCTATCCTTGTCGGGCGAGGTTGTTTCCCTGCTCAGAGTTTGTGACCCTGGTAACTGCAGCTCCTACTGCCTTCTTGGCTGGTTTCACCGGACAGTCTCGAAGAAAGTGCCCCGAGTTTCCGCAATAGAGGCATAATTGCAGCTGTTTTCTCCTTTCCCGCTCCTTTTGTGTTAGTGGTCCTTTCAGGCCCCCTATTTGCATGGGTTCCCCGGAGTCTACTCCTTTGGTAGGAGTTGGTGGTTTGGAAAATACTCGAGCATCAAACTTGGAACGATCGGCCTTCCTGTTCTGCAGTCTGTGGTCAATTTGAATGACTAAGTCAATATAGTCCGAACAGTCTTGTGGGGGATTCACTACTTGGGCTAACACATCTTTGAGCTCTCCACGTAGACCTCTATAAAACAGCGTAATCCTTTTGTCCTCAGGCCATCGAGTTTCCACTATCAGTCTGTTGAAAGACGCAATATAAGCCAAAAGGTCTTGATTACCCTGTCGCAATGAAAGGAGCTCATTGTCCAAGGCCTGCCCCTGTGAATGTCTTGCAAACAGTTTTTCCATACTGAGCTGAAAAGCTTGAAAATCATGGAGAACCGGATCATCTTGATTAACTAGAGGGATCGACCAGTCTGCCGCATTGCCACTAAGGTACGAAAGCACGAAAGCTACCTTAGCTTGATCAGTTGGAAAGGCTGCTGGCCGGCATAAGAAGTGCAACCGGCACTGATTAATAAATACTGCAAACCTCTTTGGGTCACCAGAAAATCGTTCGGGCGGAGCCAGAGGTACATTCCCAGGTAGGTTGATCTGCACTGGGTTCGTAGAGGATGTTGAAGGAAGATTTGCCCCTGATGCGGGTAACGGAGTTTGTCCGGCTTGTGACTGTAGCAATTGTCTAGCGAGATCGTCTGTTCGCTCCTTGGAAATAATCAGTTCCCTTCTTAGAGCATTCGTTTCCTGACGGGCTGCATGCACTTCTGCTCTTAGTTCCCCAAGTAACTGGGCTAGCTGGTCGGTATCCGAGGTTTCCATAGCACCTGGGTGGGAGTTTTGCGGTAGGCTTTGCGTTCTGTAACGCTCACCTGATTCCCGCAGAGGCGCCGGTCTTGACTGGGTGAATGCCGTATCTTCTAAGGTGATGTGTAACACACGGTTGACTCTTTGGGCTGGACCTCTGTGCACTGTATGTCTGACTCGAAGAGTAAGATGTCTGCAGATAGAAAATATGGGATTAATGAACTGCGTTTATTGGGTGCCTCTCTCCTCTTCCCTTTCTCTTCTCCTGTAGAACCCCAAAGGTTAACGCCCTCACCTTAGGTAAGTGAACGCCGAGCTCTCCATCTGCCTCGGGGCAGGGTGCCGTAACCAGTTTCTTCACTGGATAAGGGTGCAGGCCTCTTGACCTCAGAGGACTGCTGTCCGTCGTTAACTGCACGAACGGTAAGTTCTGGGCACTTCAAATGTCTTAAAAGTCTTTTGTAATGATATCTCTTGTTTTGCAGGGTTCCGGCGATGGCGGATGGCGGGCTGATGAGAGTTGAGGATCGAACCCGCGTGAGGTATAGAAGCGCCTGGAAGCACGTAAGTAAGCGCTTGTAGCCTGCTTCACGATGCGCACTAACTGTCCCTTTTATCTTGCAGGTACAAGTTCGGAGCTTTAGAGAAGCTGAAGGGTGCTGGAATACCCACTGGATTCGGCGTGGGAAGGAGTAATGGCACGTGAGTAATAAAGTTGCCCAATGTCTTTAAACGCACCTTCTTTTGTCTTTCAGATGCGGGATGCAGCACCGAAGGCCTCCGGAGCGTGCGAAGAGCTGGTAAGCTTTTGTCTTTCAGATGCCGGAATGCAGTGCGAAGACCTCCGGAGCATGCGAAGAGTAGGTAAGCCTTTGTCTTTCAGATGCCGGAATGCAGCGCGAGGCGTTGGTGACAGCCGATGGACCAGGTAAGAGATGCGCTGCCACTGAAGACCGTAGTGCTAACCTGTTCTTTCTTTGTCTTTACAGGTGCTGCTGAAGACTGGATTCCAGGATGGTAAGCCTTTGTTCCCTTAGGCCCAGGATCAGAAGCAGAAGACACGATGAGCGTTCTGCTGCAGAGAATGCAGAATAACGCAAAGCAAGATTCATCCATCAGGTGTGGTTTAAATAGCCTCCTGTAGTGCTTAGGTGTCTCCTTCCACAGCCACGCCTAGGTAAGAAAAGAGTTCCTGCTTTCCAGAAGAGTTCCAGTGTTCTGAACCTAGGGAGTGGCTCCTGCCCCACCCAACAGGAAAAGTAGTCCCAAACAGAAGAGGATCAGGGGTTCAACTGGCAGGTAAGTAAGCAGCATGGTCTGCTGCAGGTAAGTCCACCCAAGCATTATGAGCCTGGCGCTTCCAGCGCTGGGACTGGGCATCTTTATGAGCCTGGCGCCACTGGTGCCAGGACAGGGTCCAAAAGGTCCCAATTGGGACCGGCTGGCACTCGGAACCGGGGTTATGGGTCTGCTTCCAAGGGAGTCGGGCAAGTCCTGATCTTTTGGAAGCAGAGATCATGACAGGCCTGGAGGCTTTATGGTGCAGTGTGCCTGGTCGCAATTTGCAGACACTGCTTGCTCTTTGCAGAACATAGCTACTTTTTGGTAGTCCTGATGTTTTGGTAGTGGGTGCACTGTGGAGGAGAGCATTTGGACTACATCAGTGCTCCAGGTTTGGTTCCTGTATTGAAGTTGTTGGTGGAAGAACTAATGCTGCCTTTCCCCCCTGCTTCGTTGCTGTATCTCAGGTGTCACTGCATGGAGGTAGTCCCATAACTGTACAGCGGAGGTTTGCCGCGACTGCCACTCATTGCAGGGAACCTTGGCCACACTAGCCTTGGGATTACCACCAACGATGGCAAAATGCCTCCACACCCAAGACTCACGTCCGCAGCTGGTAGTGGGGACCTCCAATACCTAATTCTCCTCTTCTTCCTCTGCATCGTCACACCTGTTCCCCTCCCCAGGCTCTTGGGAAGGTGGTGGTGGTGTTGGTGGGGGTGAGGGGTGGCGTTGAGACAGAGGCAGCAGATGCAACAGCAGTGGATGCCATTATTCAGGTAATCCAGCAACTCAGCAGCCTAGCAATGCAGCAATCCAGCAATTTGGTGCAGTACTGCAGCAATCCAGCAATGTGAAATAGAGAGGCAGCAATCCAGCAATCTGGCAGAGTGCTCTGTTCAGGAAATCCAAAAACAGAATGAGAAGCAGCACTGGGGTGTGGGTTTTTAGAGGGGTGCTGGGAGCACTTTGCAGACAGTCACACACTTCGCGGACACTTCAAACCCCAAGCTGGGCTCAAAAAGATTAAAAAACTGTCCAGATCACCTGGGGCATGATCTGGGACCTCTGCAAGGGTGACGTTTCACAGTAAAACACCTTCGATTGGCCCAAAAAGTGGTGTTCGGGGGCCTGGACCCTGTTCGCGAATAAGGGCCGACACTCAGTGTGGGTGCGGTTACATGGTGACATCGCGAACGTTGGTGAATGGGACGGCTGTCCATAAGAGACCCATTGCACGGGATCCATTGTGCGCATGCGCATAGGTGTTCTAAGGACAGGGTTTGGGTCCCTTAATTAATTAAAAGAGCGACACACGTGCGGCGGACAGTTCCAAACAGTTGCGGTGTTCGTAGGACCCAGGGGTTGTGATGCGCATGTGCCAGGTGATTGCCAGACATGGGTGGGGTCCCCGAACTAATTAAAGTACATCACCGCTTTGCGGACAGGCCCGTTGTACGTAGGACCCGGGGGGAAGAGATGTGCATGTCCCCAAGTGTCTGTGTACAGGGCTATGGTCCCCGAACTAATTAAAGGTACGTCACAACTTTTTAGACATGTCGGACAGGTGCGTTGTCCGTAGATAGGCAATGGGATACGCGTGCGCCCAGGTGTCCGCAGGACAGGGGTGGGGTCCCCGAATTAATTAAAGGTACGTCACAGCTTTGCAGACATGCCGGACAGGCGCGGAGTCCTGCGGACACCTCCATTTTGAATGCAGACTTCCCAGACAGGCGCGGTGTCCATAGGACACATCCATTTTGATTAATTGCTGACATCCCGAACAGTACCGCGTTCCGTGGAGTCCTAATGGGGATTTAAAAAAAGAAAACACACACACACAGCAACAGTATACACATAGAACTTTATTTACACACATAAATACACACAATTAGGAAAGGGGAGGGGTAGCAGAAATGAAAACATATAAAGTGGAATCAGGGTTTTCCACAGTTTGGTCATCAGGGAGGAAGGGATTGAGGTCTCATCATAAAGTCTTTGCCTGCAGGAATTTGTGGGGATGGTTGGCTGGGACAGGGGCAAGCGGTACAGGTGCAGGTGGGGCAGTGGTATTTGATATTGCCCATTATATGTCCCTGTACAAATTCTTTTAAGTTGCCAAAACCCTTCATCAATTGGCCCATTTTTGCCTCCAGGCTCACTAGTTTATTTTGCACATTATTCATTTGGTTTTATATGTGCCCATACACTTGTGGAGGAGCTGCTGCTTGTGGCCCATTTCCTTAATTTCCCATATGTACTGTTAAACAAAAAAACATGTCTCAGGTACACGTGAAGCAATGTGTCTTACTTTTCCTACTTTTCAAACTGCACTGTGTACCATTGGAGTTACTGTCTTCACTAATTTCATCACGAGGGAAATTCTCCTCAAGCCACTCCACGGTGCTTGACACTTCTGTATAAAAAAAGATAAATCATTTTCACTAGTATTGTACACAGAACAAACTGCACAGTTATAGGAAAGAATATAGTGTTCTTACCACTTTGTAGTACGCTTCTGCTGTCACTACTTTGTACCTGTCCCGTGCTGACAGTTGCTTCTCAGTTTGTATGTAAAGCAGCACTGAGGTAATACTGTTGGAAGCACAGGTTATTTTCCTGCTTGGTGCATTCCATTCTGTTGCACACTCTATGCAATTGCATTGCTGCTTTTATAAGTACATAGTTTGTAGACCTATTTAATGTTTCCTTACAATTCACTTATGTGTTGGTCTTCAAAGATGTTCAGTTTCTTTGCTGTATGCTACCATAATGCGAAACAACCCCTGTGCTATTGGGCAGTGTGGATGCTGCCCGGTATCCGCAAACAGTTGCATAGTCTGCAGACCCTGAGGTTATCAGCATGGGGCCAGGGGGTTCAGTATGCTGTATGGTACATCTATACAAATTAAGGGAATCCTGGTAAAAACCTATACAAATTCAGTGAAAAAACTTTGTTAAAGGAATATTATGGTTAAGTTGCGCTAATAAAAACCTATGAAATTCAGTGAAAAAATGTTGTTAAAGGGTCGTTATGGTTCAGTTGCCCTGATAAAAACCTACCAAATTCAGTGCAAAATCTTTGTTAAAGGGAGGTTATAGCTACTTTGTACTAATAACAACCTATCCATATTATGGTTACAAGTAAAACCGAAAACCCCCAGAAAAAAGATAAGCAACCATAACTCGTGCCACCACTGTGCACTGCTAAGACTAACACCCATGACATCAAAGATGACATCACAAATGCCTTTGATGACATCACTGATGACATCACATGTGCATTTACTTTTCATGAAAAGCCTCCACAAGGGATTGTCATTGGTTATGGTTGCTTAGCTTACCATAACTGGCGAATTTCTGGGGCTTTTCGGTTTTACTTGTAACCATAATATGGATAGGTTGTTATTAGTGCAAAGTAACTATGACGTCCCTTCAACAAAGTTTTTGCACTGAATTTGATAGGCACAGCTCGGATGTTACTTAAATTTACCAAAGGATGCTTTCACTGGAAATATGCAGGTGTGATGAAGCTATCCCCTCTCGGCCCAACAACCTCCAGTCATTTCTACCCTGAGACATATGGGAAGGAGGCCTTCTAGATATCCTTTGATCTGTAGCAGAAAAGGGTATTATTCCACCTCCACTTTTACATTTGCCTTATTAAGTCTCATGCTGGTCCACACGGATCAGGATTCTGTCTTACATTGACTGTCTCATGACAGTATTCCTGTGAACCATATCTGCTTTTCCTGCACTAAAAACCAGAACGCGCAGTCTACCGAAATCCATGGGAAATGATGGCAGCCATGTTTGACATGGCGGCTGCCATTAATGATTGCTGGCGTGCACACATGCATACATGCATGACGGAGCTCGCTCTTGGCTTGCTGCGTCTATGCAATAAAAGGCTCAGAAACGCAGGAGGTCTCAAAGTCCCATGTCTTTCAGCACCCGCATGCATGTGGGGGCTCTTTGGTGCGTCCCCACCCAGTGCAGAGAAGGATCAGAATGAGCGTGAAATATCCTGCATGTGCAGTGGCACTAGTGGTCAGATGTATATGCTGTTGCCTATAAAGTAAACACCCTAGTGTGGTAGGACCAAGCCCTGTATAGGAGGATCCTTAAAACAGCACAGAGATCTCAGGGATTAACTGGCAAGCAGAGCGCCCTGTATGCACTCTCACTTATTGCTACCTGCAGCCCCTTAAGGTGGGGATTTATAAATGTCCTGCATGACCCTCTAATCTGAAAACATAACAGTATAAAATGCAGCTATGATTCTCTCTATGTAATATCACACAGGCATTTCACTGATACTAAGGGTTACATTGTTCCAACCATGGAGCCAGGAATCATTGGCCCGCCTTGTCACACATATGCATCAAAAATGCTTGGAGGTCCTCAACTCTGTTTGGAGTTACTTTCAAACTGTTTGCTCAAGTTCTGCTAAGAGTTGTCAAGGGCAGCACGTACCTACTCCTGGGATCCTTAATTATTGGAGGAAGAGCAAAGATAGGGGCGGCCCTTCCCTGAGGACATGCTTAATTGCCACAACATGGACTCTAAACAAGAACCAGGAGACAGGCCTCTACAGAGGAAAAAGCGTGAGACACTGAAAACCTTCTGCTGGTGATGTGAGGATCTGTAGTAAAGAACTCAAGAGTGGCAGCTTAGCAGAAGAACGCAGAACAACCTACCCAGATCCTTCCTCCCTTCTACCTCCCGTCAACATGCTGGCTAGCTCTCCATAAACAGCTTCTGCCTTTTCAAGTTCCTTCTCCACGTCTACAAAGCTATCAATGCTCTTGCTCCTCATTACCTGTCTGCCTGTACCTCTGTTTACTCTCTGTGTCGATCCCTCCACTCCTCCTCTGCACTCAACCTCACTTGTCCTATTCCCCTCCCTGTGTCTCTTCTCGCTTACGCTCTTTCGCTCTACTCGCCTCCACTGGCACTCTCTGCATATGACAAAGGCAGCTCAACTGTGGGTCTCTTCAGGGTTCAGCTTAAAATTAAGTTCCTTACTAAAGAGGGAGCACCCCTGCCCTCTCCCCATCCTGCCTACCTGGCCCCACCGCGCCCTCCAGTGACTCTTAATAATGTCATTTTGTATAATTATGTAGTACTCCTCTTTAGTTTGAAGCAGTTACCCCTTAGGTTAATGTTACCTTTGAAAGTACTTGTTTGTTATATATAGATATATATGTTTCTGTTTGTTTTGTCCCAATATATAAGTGCCCCGCCCATGTATTTAACACCTTTGCAACCTGGCTCACCACTTGTTCTCATCTTTGCACTATTATACAAGTACCCTTCGTGGCAATGCCTCCGACATCTGTAAATTCAAATAAATACAAAAAATACAAATAAGAGGGGGCAAGTAGCAGAGTAAAGCACCATGTCGAGTTGGGTTAATGAGTTGGAGTAGTGGTGGAAATGGAAAAAAGATAAAGGGGGATCCCACAAGGGCCGGGGTGCAGTGGAGATTGGAGGAGGGGGCAGAGTTCTGAGGGGGCCGCGCCAGCAGTTGAACGCCTCTCAAAGGAAATGTTCAAAATAGTTTTAAAATGGTGCAATTTCTTTCATGCTGCTTCTTTCCAAACTCCGCACTGTACATCAATTCCACTTTAAATCACTTCCATGGCAGTGGTGCACCCAAAATACTCAACCTTGACTTGAGGAACTTTTTGGTGATATCACTGTGAGACCTACGCGACCAGTTTCAATTGCAATTCAAATGTGTTGCATTGGTGTGTGAAAAAACGGAGACTAAGAGTTCCCCTACTCCGTTTGTCTGTGAGGAGGTATGTATTTTTAACACACCTTGTTACTGCACCACAGTTGTATGTAAATATGTAAATAAGTTCCAAAATGCCATCTATTGGTGATCCAAATAGGTTTATTATTGGCCCTTTCTGATTACACGTGTTTCGGCCTTATCTATGCCTTTCTCAAATCAGGGCATATCTGTAGTCCTTCGCCGTTTTTCATATATGCTTAGTTGCAGAAATTGTGGATTAGTATTGGGGTAATCCCATCTGAAAATGTGTGATTCTCGCGGCTCGCGTCGGGTAATATGGTGCAAAAAAAAAAAGCCATTGATAATGCCGAAACACGTGTAACCAGAAAGGGCCGATAATAAACCTGTTTGGATCACCAATAGATGGCATTTTGGATTTTATTTACATATAACTGTGGCGCAGTGTGTTAAAAATACATACCTCCACCCAAAATACTTCTGGTAATGCAGTGATATTTAGTACATTAAGGGCTCCTTAGACATGCTCTACAGTAGGAGGCTACCAGGGTAGCTCAGCAGGTTGAGAGACAATTGCTGAGATCTTATATATTAAAAACTGGCTTTATCGCATGACTTTTTGCAATCCCTTATAAAAAAAAACAAGTGCTATAAAATGTGTTTGCCAAGGGAATCGGTTGGGCTGGCCGGTTGTTTGCTTATAGTCAGGGTGGGGGTATTCCTGCCCCTGTAGGGAAAATCAAAGGTTGGCATGTATGAACCCAGTTTAATTTCCTAATAACTGCTGTCAGCACAACAGAAGCATTTATTTGGGATCAAGCATTTTGACAAGCATATACCATATTTATAAATATAACCTGTGATAAAGCACAAAGGAAGGGGCACAACAAATACAGGGCATTTGTGTTGCAGTCCGACAACACATTTCAAAGGAAACAAATGAATGCAAGTTCAAGCAGCATTTTTGAGTTTGGAAATTACTTTTTTTCCTGTGGCAGTGTAAACTGCACATTTGGAAAACAGTAGAGTGCCCGGCATATAGAAAACCTGCTTTTAACAGTGATGGCCCCACCCCAGTGATAGTCATGGCCCATTGATTCCCGTGGTGTCCCTTTCAGTCCAGAAGAAAAGAAACTGACTGAGCAAATATAACCTGCAAACGATCAAATGAGGGATGAAGAAAGGATATTGATATTGATATTTTATTTCTGTCGTGCTTGTACACCAGTTTTTCAGAGCGCGACAAGGCTCTGGGGAACAAGGGAGCACAAAACAGCGATCTTACTAGGCCCAGTGACATTGAGAACGCGCAGGTGCATGGGAGAGGGGGAGGGGAAAAGGGCATGGAAGGGGAAGAGTGGAAAGTGCAAAGCAGACGAGAAAAGGATACATAACAATCGATAAATAATAAAGGCAACACACCGTGGTAGAGCAGCCAGCAATTTGTAAGTCCTAGGTTTAAGGCAGCAGACAGGGTAGGTCTGATAAGTGCAGGAAGAAAAAGGGGGGCTGTATGGGTACAGATACAGACCCCAGTGCAAGGGGTGGCAGATTAGATCGCTGAGGCTGAGCCCCCCAGATTCACTCAGCGAAGCTGGAGGCTTGGTAAAGCCTTGTCAGGGCTGAGGCAGGCTGGGTCTGAGATCCAGGGAGACGTCTGATGGCGGATCTCGGACCCATTGACCAGCGCTGAGTAGAGGGTGATCTAAGTAAGCTGGCTGCACCAACAGTCCAGCGTTCTGCAGTTAAGGGAAGCAATGAGAGTCTTAGCAGAGTAACATGTTTTGAAAGCTGTGGATTGTACGGGAAGGACTTGGCAGCTGAAGTGGTGGAAGTCATGAACTAGAGTCATTTTAGGTAACTTTTAAGGAAGACATCAAGGTTGTGAGCCATTTGGGATGGGATGAGGGCCTTAGGAAGAAAAGAAAGAGTGGGACTAGGGGGCATTAAAGAGGCATTAAGCATCAGGCAGGGTAGCTCCCTCAGTGGCATATGACAACCAGTCATAAGATGTGGGTTGATCGCTCTGGATTGAAGGTTTGGAGGGGGAAAAAGATGCATGTGCCATCGCCAAAGAGTTGAAATGAAGATCAGTCGAGAAGATGAGTGCTCCTCGGTACGAGTTGTGGAGAATGAATGGGAGAGGACTAAGGACAGATCCCTAACCGATCCTGACTGGACAGGGGATGGCAGAGATTGTTCCAATCTTGCAGAAGATATAAAGGAAGCAACAAGTTAGGAAGGAGACAATTCAGGCAGGTAGTGTCCAAGAATCCAAGGGGAGTAAAACTAAGCATTGAAGGTAGCAGAGAAGTCAAGGAGGATGGAAAGGAGGATAAAGGGGTGGGTGAGGAGCACTAGTGAGGAAGTTAGAGACACGGATGCCCTGTAGTGATGAAGGTATAGTCTAGACTGGAGGGGATTACTGAGTTCATTCATTTCCAGGTGGGTGGTGGAGTGGTTGGGCACTGCCCACAATTGGATGTTTTAATAGTGAGTGAGAAGGAAAAAAGGTGGGTAGTTGTCAGGGCTGTTAAGGACTGCCATGCTTCTTTCTTTTAAAGAGATATGATGGTGGCCACCTTATGGCAGGCTGTGATGATGCCAGAGGAAATGATGCGGTTGAGGAGTGGGGAGCACTAGGTGCAGGGAAGAGGCGCAAAGTTGTTAATGGGGATTAAAGAGTCTGCAGGTGCGTCAGAGGAGTTGACAGACTGGAGGATAGGTGCCAGTGGTTGGGGAAATCAATCGGAGTAAATGGAGGGCATAAGAGTGGGGGTGGAAGAGAGAAGGAAGGAAGAGTGCGGGGAGGGAGAGAATAGTAGTGGGGGTGCCACTTATTTATGATGTTTTGCTAGAAATGCAGCAGGCAAAGGTACTGACAGAGAGAGAGCAATGGGTCAAGAGTGGATCAGGGTGTACACATGGAGTAGAAAGGTCCTTGATAACTTGCAGGGGGGAGAGCAGAGAGAATACATGAGGTTGGTGTAGAAGAAGCACCTGGAAGAGGCATGGGCGAGTGGAGAGGGTGTGAGCGATTCCTTACAGGCAGCAAGGAGCGAAGGGAACCCCTGCTTGCGCTAGTCTCGTAAGTTGAGGCTCTTATGTTTTCTCAGGTAGTGGATGTTGGGGAAACCCATGGTTGGGGGCCGCAATGATAGAATGAGTGAGACTGTGGTGCTTGAAGTTTAAGCAAGTCCTGGGTTGAAGTCTTGGAGGGCCTTTTCAGTGGAGTCAGCAAAAGGTAGAGATTGGGTGTGTGTTTTTGTATTTGTTTATTATTTATATTCGCGCAACGAACCCTAGGGTAACTGGGCGCTTGAGAGACTTAAGTTAGATACATGGTGAGGTTGTATACATCTACAGCAGAGTATAGAAACATATAGCAACATGAGGATGGACCCTGGTTACAGATGGGTCATGTAGGAGGGATTTTATTCGATGGGCACAGGTTGGCATTTGCCCTTGGTAATCAAGGAAATGCGAGCAGAATGGAGGAGAGGCCGATGCATTTAATGAAGTGCAAAAGGGAGTGGTCGAAGCAGGAAGCGCGAATGGATGGGGTTTGGGAAAGAAGAGAGGAGGAAAGAAAGATGAGTAGCCACCTTATGGCAGGTTTAGAATGAGTGTTGACTGGTTGTGAAGAGGGACCAGATTGTGCTGTGAGAGGGGGGAGTCAAGTTGAAGAAGGTTGGCCTTAGTCATGTTGGAGAGGTATGGTGTGAACACGTACTGAAGGTAAACAATTCAGAAAGATATGGTACCTGCTTGTAAAGTATCTGTCAGATAGAAATGGAGGCCTATCATGCCTAGGAAGTCTGAAAGCCCTTCCTTTTTTAGTTTTAGTTCATAGGTTGTGCTATGGTATCATCTAGTGAGGCAAAACTATTGGCGTAGGACTGCTGGAGGGGGAGTGATGGTATTCAAGGTGGGGCACACAGCCTGCAGAGACTCGTTTTCTACGTAGCCACCCATACGGGCGTTGGGCATTCCCACCCACTTTCCACCCACACCTTCCTAAAACATGCCCATGCGGATCTCCTTTAAGTTTCTCTGTGTTTTATGATGCGCCTAGCCATCTTTGTCTGCATTGACAATTGTTTCCCTGCTTCCTGTGTGATGCCATGTTATTCAGTATGTATACTGCACCCATCAGCACTGTAGTGGTCTTACAGCGCCTGACCTTGTCCGAGAAGTGGTGTATTGTGACCCCAGCAGGGTATCGTCAGACCTTGGTCTGTGTGCCTGGCCCTAACATGGACGCCAGTGAAGTATTCCTGGTGTGGGTTATTTCTGTTTACAAATAGTTGCTATCAAGTATTACCTCCTCCACATTGAACATTTCAATTGGCTTAAATACAGAGGGAAGGAGGGAGGGATTTAATATTAAAACGATAACGTCTTGCCTGATTCTAGCATGACTGTGGTGTCAGCTAAAATAGGTGGGTAGCAGCAACCCTCGTGCACATAAAACAGTGGTCATCATTTGCTGATCTCCTTGCACAGAAAGGACAAACACACGTGGGCTAAGGTAGAGGTAAGTATGTTCCCTTTGAAATATCAAGAGTGGAGGAACAAAATACACATTGGCATAAGAATGTTCTAACTTAGATTCAGCCAGTCGACCAGGGGCAGGGCCTGCTAAATACATGATATCAGGAGATCAGTCTCATAACTGCTGATGTCAGGTAACCAATATAGCTGCATGAAGTGGCATCGCAACCTTGAATACATGCAAACTTATTGATCTGGTTTTATGACGGGCTAACATTGAGTAATACTTAGATACATGACAACGTTTTATGAGTCTGTATATTAATTAAAACAAAATAGACCCCATCTAAAGGTAACGGAAGCTCGTGACTTATGAAGAAAAGAGAGGATAGAGAGGATAGGCTTCCCGATCAATCATGGTGTAATTAGATGAGCTGAACTAATGTTATCATTGTCATTAACATGGTCACTACTCATTGTACTCTTTAGGGTAATATGCATCCCACAATTTGAACTTAAACACCAGTAATGCAATGGTAAACAATAGATTTAAACAGTCAATCCCCGTCATTTAGCATAGATAAAATACCGAAGTATACAATATGCAAATAAATAAATAAAATGAGTTAACAAATGATACACACACACACGCACACATATATAAATATGTGTAAACATTTTGTCTCCCAACATTCAAAACCTTTTCCTTATCTTTCTCATTTCTGATTATTGTTTTCATTTATGTTTGAGTCTCCTTTGTTTATTGTACTTGTTTTATCCATGTGTGCATACAGCTTGTTTGTTTAATGTATGCTTTGCTTGTATGTTCCTTATTCATTACTTTGGATGTCTTTATGATTTGGACCTTTATCAGAACTCGCCTGTCTCAACCTAGTTATTCTCATTCAGGTATGGACTATTTAAGAACAGTATTGTATTGCCATGAAGAATCGTGGCTGCACGAGGCGCATGTTGGCACAAGCAAGATGTGACCCAGTTGATTGTGACTAGCATGCAGTAGTAAAAAAACATACATGGTTACACAAGTTAAACATCTTGAATGTATGCAATATTGCGTAACTGACTTCATTCATATGTCTGGTACTTTCACATGTTGGCCCTTTCCCGTGTATGCCAAGTTATATAGTCCCAGGGGGTGCTGCTGGCCCACATATGATATCAAGCATTCGACCCTATACCATGAAAATTACAATTTGCTTAAACACCGAGGAAGGGAAGAAGTGAACACTAAAACCAGACGTGATGGAACCTTGCATTACGGTGGTAACCAGGCGCAATGGAATCTTGCATTTCTGTGGTAACTAGGCGTAATGGAATCTTGCATTACTGTGGTAACTAGGCGTAATGGAACCGTGCTTTACTGTGGTAACTAGGTGTAATGGAACCTTGCATTACTGTGGTAACCAGGCAAAATGGAATCTTGCATTACTGTGGTAACTAGGTGTAATGGAACCATGCATTACTGTGGTAACCAGGCGTAATGGAATCTTGCATTACTGTGGTAACTAGGCGTAAGGGAACCTTGCATTACTGTGGTAACCAGGTGTAATCGGACCTTCCATTACTGTGGTAACTAGGTGTAATGGAACCTTGCATTACTGTGGTAACCAGGCATAATGGAATCTTAGATTACTGTGGTAACTAGGTGTAATGAAACCAGGCGTAATGGAATATTGCATTTCTGTGGTAACTAGGCGTAATGGAATCTTGCATTACTGTGGTAACTAGGCGTAATGGAACCGCGCATTACTGTGGTAACTAGGTGTAATGTAACCTTGCATTACTGTGGTAACCAGGCAAAATGGAACCTTGCATTACTGTGGTAACCAGGCGTAATGGAATCTTGCATTACTATGGTAACTAGGCGTAATGGAACCTTGCTTTACTGTGGTAACTAGGCATGTGGTAACTAGGCTTAATGGAACCTTGCATTACTGTGGCAACTAGGCGTATTGAATCTTGCATTACTGTGGTAATTATGCGTAATGGAATCTTGCATTACTGTGGTAACTAAGCGTAATGGAATCTTGAATTACTGTGGAAAGTAGGCATAATGGAATCTTGCACTGCCATTTCATGCTTAATGTGTGGGGGTGTTTGCCAGGGCTCTGGCACATATTCCTGAGCCCTGGCACTTATTTCGGAGCCCAGTTTGATTAAGTTGTGGTATTTTGGCAACGTTATTATTTTAATTGTTAGTCAGTCATAGTAACACAACAAGCAACAACAGTGTGGCCTAGATTGGCAGTTCATGGCTAATTATCCATTATTTAACAAAGAGTTGGAGGATGACAATGCTGGTCACTCCTGCTAGTCATGCCTGCACACTATTCCACTCGGCCTCAATGACATTGGTGCAAAGTATCTACCTTAACCAGCAGCACTGCCACACCAGGGTGGGTTGGCAACAACAGGGAGGTCACCAGTGAGCAGCCCCAACACAGGGACAAGGTCAGTGAAAAGGCCAATGTCGAAAAGGAGTGCTGGTCACGAGTGACGTCCTATCCAAGAAGACCTTACTGCAGTGTCTGACAGGAAATAGAATTAGTTCAGTAATTATTGTGCCTGTATTTGTCCATTAATTTGTCATGGGAGGAAAGCATGTTAGTTCTTTTTTCTGCGGTCAGATGGTCAGTATGTTCCAGAATCAGAGTAAGTTATTAACAATGTGTTTTAAAGAAACACTTAAACATTTATGTTATTTTGAGCCACAACTAACATGTTATGTCGACACTGCCAGAGTCAGATCATTCATCACCTTCAATGAACCGGTGGGAGTTGCAGCTTAAACCCCAAATATGTTGACACTGTATGGAGCAGACATGGGTGGTGTCCACCCCGGTGTGTGACAGGCGTGCCTGAAAATATTTGGACCTGGCACTTACTTTATTACAAATTAAGCACTGCCTAAAAACATAATTGGAAAAAGAGTGATGTTTTTAGTTTTTTCTGAAATTTCAGGACTACAACCTTCCTGACTGGTTTGAGTACATCCGCTCAACAATCCAATGGTGACGGAAAGCCGTACCTTTGCTTCAATTGAGAGGAACCTTGTGACGGGACCCACCAGCTTAGGCCATGTCTGTAAAAAGGACAGATGAGTTCCATAGACGGCTTTATGGACTAGGCATAATGCTTTATGCAGACCCTTTTTATCAAGAGCATTTCATTAAGTGGTTCGGATGCTCTGGGAAGGGGATCCTGCTAGCGTAGCTTATATAGAAGCCTGGTGGCCAGAGTGTACACTCACTGGAGTCTAGGAATCTTCTTGTCAGATAGGGATCCACATGTTTTCGCCGCCATTTTGTTTCACGTTTGCATTTTATTCTTTCACTTTTTACTGCCGTTGTTTTTGCCAAATTTGTGTTCTTTAAACACATTTAGGGTTCCCCCAGTCCCCCATCTAACCCATCACCTCAACCTGCCACCCATTAGCCCCCAATCCCCTACCCCAAATACACAACACATATACAGTTTTGTCTTCTTTTTTTTTATTGAGTTCAAATTGCTTTAGTTAATCTGACTCAACTTTTTCAATTAATTGTCATACATTTGAGTTTGCAAACATTGATTTAACTGTTGTATACCTAGTACTATATTACATCTTGGAGTTTATGTACAGCAAGATGATTGATACTTGTTAACAATTGCAGAATGATCATTCGGAGTGTTCTTGCTTCACCAGAAAGACAAATAAATTAGAAAATAAAATCTGTTTCCAATTGTAGAAAATTCACAAAATCCAACAATAATTATCAAAAAAGCAATACATGTTGAAGAAAATATATATCACAACTTATCTAATTGATAAAAACTGTAACAAATCTAAGATCTATAACACATAAATAAATACTCGATAAAACTAGCTCGTGATTTTACTAAAATATATATCTGAGTAAAAAAAAAAATGATAAGGTCATTCTAATCAATAAGATTTAGTGATAATAAGAATTGTACAGTCGCAATATTCATCGATACATTTTTTGTATTACAAATATAGTTCCACATTTCCTCTTTGGTCAATGAACCATAGTCTCTTAAGTACTTATAAAATGACGTTTTTGGTCTATCTCTTAGCGAAGAACATTCAGCTGCAATATGCCGGATAGTTTCATTGTGCTCAACCATGTTACAGAAACGACAGGTCACATCAGTTGTGGTGTGGTTTGAGATTCTTGCGGTTTTTACCTTTGTCGGCCATAGGTCCATTCTAAAGCACAAAAGTGCATTTGCATATATCCAATTTGAGAATATTAATAGATAAGGTGCAGTTTGATTAAGTGATTCATTGAGGAATGCACCTGCCTTAAAGTTTTCATTTTTTTGACATGCATCCCAGGTGAGTATGCAATCATGGAGTCAGAGCTTCTTCTTTGCCTTATCAGGAGTTTCTAATAATGTTTCAAGCGAAATATCGGCTTCTTTGAGAATATGTTGGCATCTAGTCTTCCAGTAATGCATAGTAAATGGGTGTTCTGATATTAGGGCAGGGAACAAGTTAAATTGATTCTCATCAGAGATGATGCATTTCTAATAGGCTGCTAAAAGATTCCAGGCTACTATCCCAGCTAACGATGTTAACCCTAGCTCAAATCGGATCATAGGCATTGGGAAGCTGGGATGGAGCGATAGTACCGGTTTCCAGAAGGCGCCTTTAAGAACCTCCCATGTAGGACTATTTGATAGATATTTGGTTTGAGCACCATATGTTATTATGGGAGTTACCTTTTGTTTATTGCATTGTATTGTATTGTATTTTGTTATTTATATAGCGCTCTTTCCCCACTTGTGTGGCCTCAATGCGCTTTTTCCTTGGTTGAACGCCCTTGGTGACCGTAGTCGATGTCGTTAGAGAGTTCTAGGGGTTAGTTTAGGACATGTGTGTGTGCGTGTGTGCATGTTGCCGTTCTAGGACTTGGGTGGCTGGCAAGGCTCGACTAAGCAGCCCGAGAGAGGTCAGACACATGGGTGGGTGCTGTTGAGGGTTGGAGATAGATTGCTATTGTTGAGAGAGTTAATGTGGGTCAGCTATACCAATTTCCTTTTGGGTGGTGGTCGCCGCATGCTAGTGGTAGATGTGTTGATGTACGTCAAGTGTTTCAATCTGGATGGCTATGTGTGCACTAGGCCGGATGTGCTTATTCTTAGGCATATTCTATCATGCATGGATGCTTGGCCGTGCCTGCGGCCTGTGTCCACACTAGTGGTGTGAGATATACATACCGTAGATTCGAAAACCCTGTATAGTGGGAGAGAGGCCTACACCCAACAGGGCAATTTGAGAAAAGGCTAAGCACAGCCAGATTTGAGAGTCCTGCATAGTGGGAGAGAGGTCTACACCCGACAATGCAATTGAGTACAAGGCTAAACAAGGTAGAGCCTACACTAACAGTGCAATTTGAGTAGAGGGCTAAGTAGATAGTCCTTGCGTTGCGAGTCCCGGGTATCCCCCTGCAGTATGTTTTAAAGTAAGCCAACAGAGGCTGAGCCTAAATTGAGAATCCTCTATGGTCAGCAGGCGGCCCCGGTTTCGCAGTTCTGGGGGTCTCCATATAAAATGAACAAAATGAGGGGGATACCCCTTGATTTGTGTAGGTGGAGGGGGGCCGAGGCATGAAAGGCCGTAGGTTGCAGCCTATTGTATACTAAGTATCCGTAATGTAACAGTCATCAAGGGCTTGTTGGACCTAGCTTGGGGCATAGGGGTGTGGTGGGGGGTTGCTAGTGGTGGGAGCTTCCCAGGGTGAGCGTAGTGGGTTAACAGTGGCAGAGAATAATTAATGATGTGCGTGTGCTAACCAGGGCCCTTATCTCAATGTTAATTGTCTCTAATGTGGACTGGCGGGCAGGGTTTTGCGCTGGGTGTGGTGCGAGTGTAGCCACAGCGAAGGCTGCTGGCTTAGCTCGGGTGCTTGTAGGGTTAGATTGTTGTTGTGGGTGGGATGATGGTGGATCAGGAAAGCCACAACGAAAGATGCTGGTTTATCGGGAGATTTTAGATGGCGGGCAGTGTTGATTGAGCGGAGAGTGGTGGTGTGTCAGATGAAACTGCTGCGAGAGCTGCCGGCCCCTGAGTTATGATCGAGAAGCGGAGGGGATTATTAGCGGAGTGTTCACGGGGTGCAGTGGCTTAGGAGAGTATTGAAAAAGCCAGGTTTTAAGGGCCTTTCTGAATTTCAGGTGGTTTTCGATGTTGCGAATGTTTAGGGGGATGGAATTCACAGATGATTGGTGCTTGGACGGAGAAGGAGGAGCCGCCAAGTCTTATGGAGCTATGCAGTGGGATCACTAGGCAAAATGCATTGTCCGATCTGAGGTTCCTGGACGGTTGGTAGGGGACAATTTTGTCTCATAGGAATTCAGGGCCAGTGTTGTGGATTGCGCGATGGGTGATACACATGGCTTTGAAGATGGTGCGTCAAGCAATAGGGAGCCAGTGGAGGACTCTCAGGGTAGGGCTGATGTGTTCTATGGTGGGAAGGTTGATGAGCAGGCGTGCTGCCGCATTTTGGATTCTTTGGAGTTTCCGTAGTTGGGATGCGCGGCTCCTAGGTAGAGGAAATTTGCATAGTCAAGGCGGGAGAGGATGATGGAGTTGATGGCCAAGAAATGGTGGGGAAAGGTGAGGTAGGGGAAAATCCGCCTGAGGATATTTATATGAAACAAACAGGTTTTCGATACGTTGGTGGTGTGTTTGGTGAGGGATAGATCTGAGTCAAATTCACATCCAATGTTTTTAACTATGTTTGAGGGTGCTGGTGCTTGTCCTAATGATTTGGGCCAAGGGATAGGTTGGGGGATGAGGGTTGTTTTCCCGCAGAGTAGGATTTCGGTTTTCCCAGGATTGAGGATGAGGTGGTTGGTCGTCATCCAGTGATCAATATCAGAGAGGCACAGTGATAGGTCCGGGGCTTCCGGATCCTTTGGAATTTGGGATTTTGAGGATGATCTGGGTATCATCTGCATTGTTGTAGCATGTATGGTTGTACGAGCGGATGATTGCGGGAATGGGTTGTATGTAGAAATTGAAGATTAGCAGTGACGTGGATGCTCCTTGGGGAGCGCCTTTGCAGACTGGACGTGATATGGATGTGAATTGGTCGAGGTGCATGATTTGCGACCGGTTGGAGATAAAAGAAGAAATCCATGACAGGGCTGTGTTTTTGATTCCTAGTGTTTGTAGTCTGTCTAATAGAATGGTGTGATCGATGGTATCGAAAGCTGCGGACAGGTCGAGAATAATGAGGACCGCACAGCCGTCTGCATCGGCTGTTCTTTTTAGGTTATCTCAGATGGAGACTAGGGAGCTTATGTTCCCCTTAGTGGTCTGAAGCCTGATTGGGCTGGGTCTAGGATGTTATTGGATTCAGCAAATTGGCCAAGCTGTTTGTAAGCCACACGGCCAATCAGTTTGGCGATGAAACGCGTATTGGAGATAGGTCGGTAGTAAGAAGTGGGTCAAGCATCAGTTTTTTGAGAATGGGTTTGGTGTAGGATGTTTTTCGGGCTTTCGATAAGGTTCCTGAGGTGAGTGAGTGGTTAAGGATTGCGCAAGCGACGTTGCCTGCACAGGTGGCGCTTTATATTTTCTTGAGCAATGTGGGCGGGCATGGGTCTTCCGGAGAGCCTGACGTGCGGCTGGTCGCAAACAGTGAGAGGAATTCTTGGTGTATGATGGGAGAGAAAGAGTGGAAAAAAATGTGAGATTGGGGTGGGGAACTGAGGGCGGATGGACGGTCATGGTAGGATTTTTAATTTGGCGATGATGGCGTTGTGTCTTTCATTGGCTGCGTTGTAGAAATGGAGCGAGAGGGTGTTGCATAAGGCTTGGGAGCTTGGGATGGTCAGGTGAGAACACGATGGTGATTTGAATTCTGCTACGATTTTGTGTAGTTCCTTACTTGGATTGCGGGCCTTTTAGATTCGGTTACCATTGTGGAATCAGAAAAAAATACATTATTACGGCTGTTACACCAAGCAAAGGAAAATACACCGACACAGGCTTGTAAAGATTCCCAGAATCTTTATTACAAAACTGAACATTATTCAACAAAGTACACAAATAGCTATTTGGCTGTCAATACATCACAGAGACCACCAGGAGGGTTCAATGTGAGCAGTGAGCAGAATTTCCTAGCTGGACATCGACGTATTTATACAATCTGTAAAAATGATGTCCAGCCTCTTACAAGTTAATAATACATTGGGCTAGGGTCGCGCCAGGTTCACTTTACTAATTTACATATCTCGTGCATGCGGTTTACTTTTGAATACATTTACTAACACACTCCATTATTCTTTAATTTAACGTTACACTCTTTACGTATCGTTTTAATACAGATCAACCAAATATTTCACATATCGTATTTGGATAGCTTTACTGTTCTTGTATACTTGTAGTTTAACATTGCTGATTCAGGTAATCCCCTGCTCCCGAGGTCAACAACGGACAATGTATACATGACCCTAACATGTAGCCTGAAGGCAGGTTGGACATTAACTCTCCTACAGAGGTTGAAGAGGTTAGGGCAAGAACAAGAGCACACGAGACGGCCATTTTAGATTATAGGGTGACTTTGTACAAAACCCCCAAAATGGCAGTTCTAACCTAAAATGGAGGCTTGATTCAAGATGGAGGCTTACATCAATTTCTAAGGTCAAGACCTTGCCGTAGAGAGTTTATTCGCGTACAATTTTAAGCAACTTGGCGTAGGCCAATATACATATAATCGTTACAATAGGAGGCATAATTTAATATTCCAGTTTGACAAACCCTCCTTTTGGCCTATGCCAAGTGCTAAAACTTCTTCTGATCTCCTTGCAAGTAACTCCATACGTCATCGTCCATACACCCTGAATCATTGTCCAACATATCTATTGCCATTAGGTCTGACAGCAGGGTTTCTTTTAACACATACTCTTTGGAAACCTTCTCTGGGGCGTATATTTTATGCCCTAGTACACTTGTTGCTTGCGCGCAACATCCCCCTAATACTGAGCATATACCAGGGAGACACTGTATACAACAGCAAAGAAACAGAAAACTTCCCAAGATAATCAGCAGGGCCGAGAACAACTTCCATCCCCATGACCGTAGGAGGTCCCAAAACCATGTACTAAGTTCCCAGTTTCCCTCAGGAACATGTACTTCTGATTTTGGATAGCCCTAAAGATTGTCGGAGAGGAGTCTGGTACGTAAATGCAGCAAGTAGACCCCACTAATTTACATACTCCTCCACGCTCGGCCAGAATGACATCTAATGCCATCCGGTTCTGAAGAGCCACTAATCATATCGCTCTCTGCTCTAACATCATATTATAGAGTATGTCAGTGGTCCGGTTGATGGTTCTCTCCAATACCCTCGCTAGTCCCCTAATATCTTCTGAATTCGTAATTTGCCCAAAAAATGGCACAAAGGATTTCATAATATCTCCTAGAGTTTGCGCTGGTGTATCCCCTTTCACACCTCGTCGTGGACGAGTGTTCGAAATTTCTACAGTACTGGAAATAAATACCCCAGGTAATAGAATCCCTAAATAACAGGTTCCTTGCCAATCCCTGGGCAACCATGGAAATGCCACATTATCGCAAACAAAATAGACAGGTTCGCCTACGTACAGAGGTCTGTTTTCACTAGTCAAATTCGCAACGTTGGCGCACTTTCTAATATTACCCATTGACCGCGTTCCATTCCTCTGTATGCAGAAGGATACTGAATCGGGGCTATGATTAACAGAATAAAATGGAGGCGTGGCATCCTTATTGCCCATAGGAGCCATTTTGAAAGAGATTAAAGACTGAAAGGGACGAGACAATCTATCAGAGGGCCTAACAGAAGCAAGGTTTGGCTTACTCCTATTTGCAAAAAGCGAACATCCCAGGGGCATCAAAACATTCTTTTCAAAGCTATTTAAATTTGTACCATCAAAGTTCCCTGAGATGCTGTCATTCCATCGACCAAAAAAATAGTGCTCTAAGAGAAGCGTAACAGGCAGTTGTCAAAGGTAAGGGATAAATATACCAACCTAGCCCCTCATCCCCATGTTCCGGTAGATGTGAGCAGATCCAGCAATTGGTCTTATTAAAAATTGCATGAGTGGCATTCATTATTAACAAAAGAGTGTTATTCTGATAGTTCGGTCTATGTGAAGAATCTCTAGGCGACAAGGTATGTAATTGCACGGAAGGAGTGGGAATAACAGATACATTTTCAATAGGTAAAAAGTCCTCTAACGGATATGCTTCCTCCAGGTACCATAACCCAAACCCAACAGTTACTAAAAATCCAGTAACTATCACAAAAAGGCAACAATACACTTTGGGGGTCCCCTTACATGCTTGATCATTGTCTCTGCTAGTCAAATGTTTATCTAAAAGTTCGGTACGAGCGGTAGCTGGTGCAGGCATTGTCATCTTCAACCGAAAAAACAACAATTGTTTGTTTGCTGGCGACTCCAGTTGCGCGTCTTTTTAATGTCTTTCCCACAACCCTTAGCCAACAGAATCTTCCCGTACAGTCGGGCCAAAAGGCAAGCCCTCAAATGATTTTCTCAATCGCACAGTCAGACCATGCTGTACGTTTACTTCCTTGGGCGCAAATTATATTTTGTAGTTTCTGGTGAGGACAAAGTGTCATCACTTCCTCCTGGAAGTGGGGAAATGGGATCAGAAAAGGATTGATCCGGAAGTTCCACTGTTGGGGAGTACGGAGACAAGATGGCTGTTTTGTCCGGCTTTGCGGATTCTGAAGCGGTCTCCGATTCTCCCTTGTTGGTTGTTGCTGTTTCAGGTACACTAGTTACAACAGTGGGAAGGGATTCTGTGTCTTCTGTATCGTATGGCACGGGCTGTGGGATCCGTTTGGTGTGCATCGCATGATTCCAGTTTTTACGACCCGCTACCCGCACAGCATTCTGGGTGACTAACAGGACTTGGTAGGGACCCCTCCACCGAGGTGCAAGGCAAGACGACCTCTCAAAAACCTTTGTGAGGATCCAGTCCCCCGGTCGTAGACTGTGACCAGGACCCTTGTAGCGCACAGGTAATGCCTCTCGCACCTGGTGATAAATTGAAAACAGATTTTTAGTCAACTGGTTACAGTAATCTGAAAGAAGCACATTTTCAAAGAAGCACATTTGGCATACCCCAAATATTAGCAGGTCTCCCCATTACCACCTCAAAGGGAGAGAGCCCAGTCTTAGTTTGAGGGGTTGTTCTCATCGATAGCAACACGATTGGTAAGGCGTCCGGCCATTTTATCTTGGTGCCAGCACACGTCTTAGCGAGTTTGTTCTTTATAGTGCTGTTGTGCCTTTCCACTAATCCGGCACTTTGGGCATGTCTAGCTGAATGGAACCGCTTGTCAATCTGTAATCCTTTGCAAATTTGTAGGATTACAGTGGCAATAAAGTGTGGCCCATTATCTGACCAGATGACTCTCGGCAGCCTGAACCTAGGAAAAAACTCTTTCAACAGAGTTTTTGCCGTGGTTATGGCCATTGCATCTCTATCAGGGAAGGCCTCAACCCACTTACTAAAGGCACAAATGACAACTAACACATATTTAAGATTCTTACAACGTTCCATTTGAATAAAATCAAAATGAATAACCTCAAACGGAACAGAAGGTGGAGCGAAACTTCCTCTAGGAGTCAAGGTACCTTTTCCTATATTGTGCTGCAAGCAGACCATGCAGCTTTGGACAAAACGCTCTGCAGTTTTGAAAATCTTATCATTGGCCCATACACTGTGTGGCATTTTAATCAATTTTCGCGCACAAACATGTGTCGGACCATGAGCCATAATAACCATCATTGTAATGTAGGCGTCAGGGAGTAACCATTTCCCTTCAATGTTGTCTACCCAACACCCATCTCATCCAATCTCCCTGCACCCTCGATCCATCTCTTAGTTTCCTCTATGGTAGCATCTGCTTGAATATCTTTTACAGCATCTATACTTTCACCCAAAGTGCAAACGTTTACAATTTCTTTTACAGCATACATTTCTGAACTGAAATCAGTGGCAGTTTGTTTAGCTATCTGATCGGCGAAAGCATTCCCTTTTCCTACATCATCTGTAACCTTTTGATGTGCTGAACATTTTATGATTGGTAACTGAACAGGGAGTGCGAGCGCTGAAAGTAATCGCACTATTAAAGTGCCGTGCTGGATTTTCATTCCGTGCAAGGTCAAGAAACCTCGTTCTTTCCAAAGTCTACCGAAATTGTGGGCCACCCTAAAGGCATATTTACTATCGGTATATATATTAACTGTAAGCCCTTCGGAAAGTTCACAAGCTCGAGTTAACGCTATAATTTCTGCGGCCTGCGCAGAGTTATGCATATTTTTTTTAGTTTCCACAACCGTGCTTAAAGTAGTAACAGCATAAGCAGCCGTGGATGTACCGTCTGGAAGTTTAAAACAAGAGCCATCACAAAATAGCTCTCCTTGTGGGCTATTCAAAGGCTTGTCTTTCAGATCAATTCTGCCTTTAGTCTCCTGTTCTGTCATAAAAAGGCATCGTGTGACGTATCATCACCATCAACAGTATCTTGCGAAACAGGTAAAAGTTCAGCCGGATTTAATACACAACACCTCTGAATTTGAATGTGGGGGGGAAACAAGATTAGTTCATATCTTGTCAATCGTGCAGAAGTGAGGTGTTGCGTTTGAGTTCTATTCAATAGAATATCTACAGAGTGAGGTACCATTAGGGTTAACGCATGACCCAGGACCATTCCCTCACTCTGCTTTACAGACGCAGCAGCAGCAGCACGCAAACATCTTGGCAAAGCGCATGCTACAGGATCAAGGGCGGAGGAATAGTAGCCGCAAGGCCTATTCTTCCCTCCATGTTCCTGCGCTAATACAGCCAAACCACATCCATCACGTTCATGCACAAACAATTCAAAGGCCTTGTCATTATTCGGAGTTCCTAAAACCAGCGCTGAACACAGCGCGGATTTGAGAAAATCAAATGCTGTCTGGTGTTCCAAAGTCCATGGCAATGGCAAATAAATGCCCTTCTTTGTCAAAGCCAGCATTGGTTTAATCGTTAAGGAAAAGTTAGGGATCCACAATCTACAATAAGAAGCCATACCTATCAGGGCTCTAACTTCCTTTTGTGTATTTGAGACAGACATGCCAGAAATAGTCTTTATTCATTCAGGTGTCAACCGTCTTCCCTCCTTTGACAGGAGGTAGCCGAAATAGGCGACCTCCTGACAACAATATTGGAATTTTTTAAGTGAAGCTTTGTGGCCATGTTTTGCTAGATGACAAAGCAACAACACGGTGCCTTCTTTACAGGCGCTCTCAGAATCAGCAGCCAAGAGGAGGTCATCTACATACTGCAGTAATGTGCAAGTAGTAGGCAACTCGAGAGTATCGAGCTGCTCTTTCAATGCCCTACTATAAATACTTGGACTCTCAGTGAACCCTTGTGGTGCACAAGTAAATGTAAACGAGCGTCCACCTAGGGTAAACGTGAACAAATACCTGCTATCCTTTTGTATGGGAATACTGAAAACGCGTTTTTAAGATCAACAACGCTAAAATGAGTGGCAGAAGCCGGAATCATGGTTAGTATCGTTGTAACATCAGGTACAATAGGAAATTGAGGAGCCACAATTTTGTTAATAGCACATAAATCAATTATAAAACGAAAGGGAATCGCATTATCACCTTTTTTGTAAACTGGGAAAATGGGGCTGTTACATAGGCTACCCGTAATCTCCTTAATTACTCTACGATGTACAAAATCAGAAACTATACATTTCAAAGCCTGTTCGCCTTCAACTGAGATCTTATACTGCGGGATGCGAGGCAATTTTACTCCATGTTTCAAGATAATTTTAACAGGTTCAATTTGAAGAATGCCCACATCATTATCATCAATTGCCCATAAGCACTCTGGAACATTACTAAATTCTGGCGGTAAAGTCAAAAACTGAGAGGCGAGTGATTGCTGAGGTGAAATTGTTAACCGAACTCCGCCCGGAGAACAAAGTATTACTGCATGCAATGCCTTCAACAAATTTAGCCCCAGCAAGTTCTCCCCACAGTTTGTGGTAAGTAGAAATGGACACTGTTCCGTGAAGGGACCCAGTGTTATCGGTACCGGCAAAGAGACTGGACAAACTACAGGTGTGCCTGAAAACCCTACGGAAACGTTGGACTGCCCTGACAGAGGAATATTTGGAACCCGTGAATGATCAATGAAACATTTCTGTGCTCCCGTATCTACTAAAAATAGATGTTTCCTATTTCCCACCGCCATCTCAACGTAGGGGCCTTTCTGATGAACGGGAATAGGCATAGGTTCCAAATCCTGCTTTGGGCAATCCTAGCGAAACAGAATATTATCAAAGGAAGCTCTTCAGCGAGGTACGCGGCAGAAGGGTGATCAAAAATGTTTCTATTATCCACATTCAAAACTTGCTTATCTTGTGAAGGAAGTTGCTGTGATTCTGGTGCAAACTGACCTCTGCCAGGGCCCCCTGCACCTGGGCGACCTCTGGATCGTCTACCCATGTTCCCAAATGACCTTTGCTGAAAGGTCGGACATTGTGCGCGCCAGTGGCCTTCCTGCCGGCAATAGGTACACTGGTTAATAGTTACCGGAGCCAAGGGCGCACTTCCCTGTGGAACGTACTGACCTCTAAATTGATTACCCCCTCTAGGGCTTCTAACAATCTGCTGTAATAAAACTTTAGTTTTCAGGTCACCCTTTTTTTTCTCAAGTTTTTCCTTTTCAGTATTTACACGATTTTCATAGTACTGAGCCATATGCAGTACTTCTGATTGAGACTTCGCCTGCCAAGCGCTTTCAGAAGACATAATCTGTAACTGGATGTTAGGCAGCAATCCACGTACAAATTTGTCGACAAACAGCCTTTTCCCTGACTCTGTGCCTAAGTCTTGTCCACTGAAATCTGAGAATACCTGCTCGAACCGATTGAAGAAATCGGTAGCACCCTCAGACTTTCCTTGGACACAGGCCGTAAGCTTGCCCCAAATGATTCTTTTTTCTGGAACCATACTTTTCAATTTTACAATAATTCTATCAGGCAAGGTTAATATCACTTGAGGTGGTCGTTCGCCAGCTGGTCTTTCTCTGTCTAGCCTAACCATGTTATCCCATGTATCTCCCACCCAGGTATGTCATCTATAGTCCTAATCTGTTTCCACAAATCAACTGGCAGGAGTACGGGAAATAATAGGTCAATATCACTTAATGTGAATACCGACGACTGTAAGATCGACTCTATTTCTTTATAGAATCCGGTCGGATTCTTTTTTATATCGGGAATAGATTGCTTTATGGTGTTCACTTCCTGTCTTGAAAACGGGACGTGAACAAACTGTGATACATAATGTGCGGGAATGTTCACAGCGAGTATACCCTGTGCAGCATCGGCCGCAACCTCAACCTTTGGGACAAATGTCAGAGGGACCTCTCTCACAGGCAACTGAGATGTAGGCAGCTCCAAACGCTTACTAAGCAACAGAGCCAAATCAAGCGCTAAGGCAGTCGAAGAAGTAACAATCGAAAAGGCTCTCTTATAAACACTCAACAATTCTGCGGGACAACAAATCTTCCTTCTTACACACTCATTCTGCAGGTGCTCTACCATCACCTGTATCACTTTCTTTTGCATTTTTAACGTATACTGACTATATGTGTCATATACTTCATCTGGAGTTATCGACAAATCCGAAATCCATCTTATCGCATCCGTTATACAAATTCGCGCTTCCTCTCCTTTTAATTCTCGGCGAGTAGAAAACCGTTTCTGTAAGTACATAATACCTAAACTGCCACCATCTGCTTCCTCATTCTGTAACTCTTTCAACTCCTTCCTATACTCAGAAATCCTCTCAACATGCTCATATACCTTCTCCGCAGTATCTCTGGACAACGCTAAGGAGTTCAAATCCCGTAACCCTTGTGGGAAATATACATAATTTAGTCTATTCCACATTATACTCAAATGAGTCCCTAATCCTTCAATAAAAACATTTTTCTCAGGAATACTTTTTAAATTTTCGAGTGTGGAAAAAACATCGGCTTGTTCACCCTTCTCCATACAATGTTTAACCCAAGCATTCAATTCACTCTTTTTGTCTGGGGATACAGTATTACGAGTCACAACCCTTGGTCTCGCTCCCTGGTCTACTACAAGTGATACAGAATCACTTGGAAGAGGAAGAGTAGGCACATTCTGAATAGCAACAGGTGAAGGCAAGGGGGCAGGCAAAGGAGCGATGGCTGGAAGAACAACACGAGGTACAGCAGGGAGGACCGGAGGAACTATAGGAGGGGGAACAACAACGGGAAGGGGCAAAGCGCCAGGAGGAGGGACGTACGGAGATGGCGCGGAGGCATTGGGCCTTCGTTCATGCAAAAGTTTATTAATCAATTCATCTGACGTATGAAAATCTTTTGAAGGGTAGATTTTCTGAATGCCTAATTAAAACGCCCTGTCTGTGTTCCTAACTGACTCCAATTGTTTATTTTGATCATATAACTGTGCCTTTTCGACACTTGTCATATGTCTACGCATATGTTTCTCTCTACTCTTTTGTTGCTGCAAAGCTTCTGTTTTCCAACTGTGCAATGCATCAAATGCTGCAGGTCTAGCCTTTTTCTTTACTAATACAGACTCTAAATATTCTATACAAGGGATTTCAAAACTACCATTGGTTGGCCACCGAAGATTAGAATTATGTCTGGTCTGTCTGTGCCAAATGTCATTAAATGCTATACTGCCAAAGCCTTTCTTACAGTACATAGTACATGCCAGCGACCCCTCCTGTGGTGCGGGACGGCTATCTTCCAAAGATTGTCTGTCACTGCGGAATAATGCCCTAAAGCAGGCAGACAATTTCCCAGGCATATCAAAGTTCTGGTGTTACCTGGTTAAATAATTGTGCTCGCGAGTACAATGCTCCAAATTCAAATTGTCAGGGTTAGATTAAGAATCGGGACACGATTCACCTGACCAAAGGACTGGGAGGCCCAATCGGGTTACTAAGGACAATGCTAAGGACTCACGTGTCTGGTGATTTTCGGCAAATTTACCCACCTCAAATATATGGACCCTCGTCAAGACGTCGTCTCGGGCTACAGCTCACTGTTCAGGGATCGGATCGTGCAGTTTCGTCGAGGAATTAGCTTCTCGTCTAGAGTGGCCGTTTCTGTTGGCACCGTCTGATCCCGGTCCGATAGCCGAGCCAACCTTCAACGAGACAAAGTCAATCTTGAGGGTCCCTATTCGGGCGCCATCTGTGGAATCAGAAAAAAATACAATATTACGGCTGTTACACCAAGCAAAGGAAAATACACCGACACGGGCTTGTAAAGATTCCCAGAATCTTTATTACAAAACTGAACAGTATTCAACAAAGTACACAAATAGCTATTTGGCTGTCAATACATCACAGAGACCACCAGGAGGGTTCAATGTGAGCAGTGAGCAGAATTTCCTAGCTGGACATCGACGTATTTATACAATCTGTAAAAATGATGTCCAGCCTCTTACAAGTTAATAATACATTGGGCTAGGGTCGCGCCAGGTTCACTTTCCTAATTTACATATCTCGTGCATGCGGTTTACTTTTGAATACATTTACTAACACACTCCATTATTCTTTAATTTAACGTTACACTCTTTACGTATCGTTTTAATACAGATCAACCAAATATTTCACATATCGTATTTGGATAGCTTTACTGTTCTTGTATACTTGTAGTTTAACATTGCTGATTCAGGTAATCCCCTGCTCCCGAGGTCAACAAAGGACAAGGTCTACATGACCCTAACATGTAGCCTGAAGGCAGGTTGGTCATTAACTCTCCTACAGGGGTTGAAGAGGTTAGGGCAAGAACAAGAGCACACGAGATGGCCATTTTATATTACAGGGTGACTTTGTACAAAACCCCCAAAATGGCGGTTCTAACCTAAAATGGAGGCTTGCTTCAAGATGGCAGCTTACATCAATTTCTAAGGTCAAGACGTTGCCGTAGAGAGTTTATTCGCGTACAATTTTAAGCAACTTGGCATAGGCCAATATACGTACAATCATTACAATAGGAGGCATAATTTAATATTCCAGTTTGACACCATAACATGATTTCTTGCATTTTTTTATTTCTGATCTGTAGTTTCTGGTTTTTGTTTTGGGCTGAAGGGTCGGCTCTCCAGGCCTGTTCCAGACAGTGCTTGAGAGTTTTGAGGGGTTTGAGATTGGGGGAGAACCAGCTCGGCGATGGTCCACATCTCTGCGAGGTCCGTTTTTACACGGTTTTTACACGGTGAGCGGTTTGAGGGCATTGGAAAGCCAGAAGTCGAAGGAGTCAATCGCTGGTGGTCCTTCCGCTAGGAAGAGTGAGTTGAGGGAGTTGCGGAGTGAGAGTTCAAGAACTGGGGTGATTACAACTTTTTTTCATATTTTTTCATAATGGGAAAGTGGAGGGAGCAGTTTGTGCTGGGTGTGTTGGGTGTTGGCAGTTGGCCACAGTATTAAGCGGTATGGTGAAACAGAGTGCTGAGTGATCAGACCATGACAGTGAGCGCGGGGATGGGTGGATATGTCTGAGGTGCTAAATATTGCATCAAGGATGTGGCCTCTGGTGTGGGTGGGAGTGGATGTGTGATTTTTCAGATTGAGTGGGTCTAGAATGTCTGTAAGTGATCTGGTCATGGGGTTTGATGGTGAGTCGAACCATATGTTGAAATCTCCTAGGGTAGTGAGAGTTGAGTGTTGGATGAGATAGGCGGCCAGAGCTTCACCAAATGTGTCTGCAAAGTTTTTGTTGTAACCGGGAGGTCTATAGATGAGAAGGAAACTGTGTGTGGTGGATGGCGCGGGTTGGAGTTTTATCAGGAGGGATTCGTAGTCAGTGGTGCAGATGGAGGTGTCAATGGTTAATAGCATAAATTTGGTCTTTGTGTAATATTGCAAGGCCATCTCCCCTAAGAGATCTGTTACGAATGGTGAGAGTGTAGTCAGGTGGGAAGGATTCGTGCGTGAGAGTACCAGGCCTCAGTAATGATGAGGATGTCTGGGTTTTCTTCTGTGATGAGGTCATAGATGTGGAGTTTGTTTTTGGAAAGGGACCTGGCATTGATGAGGGTGCAGGATATTTGGAGGAACGCATTGTGGGTGGAGGGTGGTTGGTATTTATGGGGAGAGTGGGGTCTGATGCGGGGAGAGGCAGTGAGGGCGGGAAGGAAGGGGGGGAGAAGTGTGGGGATGAGAAGGCAGTTGGAGTGGGTGGACAGGGGAAGGAAGGGAAGAGAGCTAGGACTGGGTTGGGTGCGGGGGTGAGGTTTCGCTCCTGTATTGTGGTGGCGGTGGTTGCAAACTGTGTCGGAGAGTGGGAGATGCAGGAGGGGCATTAGGTGTCTGTGGTCTTGCCCTTTCCTTGCATTATGTGCGGTCATGGGAGTGTGGGAGAGAGTCAGTGGTTCTCTGGTGAGTGGGGTGCTGGCTAGAGCTTCTCTTGCTGCGCTTATTGAGGGGAAGTGGGAGGTGGGAGTGGTCTGTGGTTGGTTGGGGGGAATGAAAGTGGGCTGCGTCAAGGATTGTGTGTTCCGAGGGTGGGAGCTGTCTGATCGTTCTCTCCATCTTGCTTCTCTTAATTGTGTAGAGCCAGATCTGTGAGTGGGGGAGAGAGTGACAGTCTGAAGCGTGGGGGTAAGGTTGGGGCGGGGGACAAAGGGGTGGTGGGGGGCGCAAGTTGGATGTGTGCTGTGGAAGGGGGTGAGCTGTATGGTAGAGGGAGTAAAGAGTGACAGCGGTGGCTGTCCGTGGGGCCTGGGTTTTGCCTGGGAGTTGCACAGGTGTGGCCAGTGAATGACATGGTGCCTCGATGACTATGTTACGGATTGAGGACTACATTTTGCAGTGCAGGTTGAATGCAAGGTAGAACAGGGCTACCTGTGTGGCCCAACAATGCAATTTGTGTACAAGACTAAGCACAGCGATCTAACAATGGAGTTTGTGTGCAAGACTAAACACAGCGACCTAACAATGCAGTTTGTGTAGAAGGCTGACCAAAGCTGGATATGAGAGTACTGTATAGTGGGTGAGAGGCCTAGACCCAGAAATTCAGTCTGTGTACCAGATTAAAACACAGCGACCTTACAATGTAGTTTGTGTACAAGACTAAACATGGCTATAGTTGAGAGTCCTGTATAGTGAGAGAGAGGCCCAGACCTAACAGTGCAGTTTGTTTACCGGATTAAACACAGAGACCTAACAATGCAGTTTGTGTACAAGTCTAAACACAGCTAGACTTGCGAGTCCTGTATAGTGGGAGAGAGGCCTAGATCTAACGATGCAGTTTGTGTACAAAACTTACACAGCGACAACAGTCGGGTGCAATACCAAACACAGTTAGGCTTGAGAGTCAATTGAACAGTTGGGTACAATACTAAACACAGTTAGAATTGACAGTGTGGGAGCGAGGGAGGCAGTGGAAATATTCACTGTGTTTTAGATACATTTGCTAAGCAGCTAGGTTTCTAGAGTAGAGTGATTGCTCTACTCCCCACCCAGGCCAATCCTACCATACTAGTCCTAGTAGTTGCTGGTTGACAGCTGGCCACTGGCTTCCCCTGCGGACACCTGCTGACACGGTCTGGAGCCGCCTCTGTTGGAGCCGCCCTTTGCGCTGCCCTGGGAGGGTCACTTATGGCCAGGTGGGACAGCGAATCAGGGGAGGTAGGAGGGCTGGAAGGCGGGAGGATGGAGGGAGAAGGAAACAGGGTCTATAATAATAATTAGTACCCGGCGGACGTGCGTCCACGGGATACACTTAATGTGATTGGCTCATTGCCGAGCCATACCACAGTGTAATCCCGTGGACACACGTACGTCCCTGGGTTTGTTCCCAGTGCGGGACGTGGCAGCCCCTTAGCCAATGAGGAGGCTAGAAATGGGGCAATCCCCGCTCCGAGCCTCCCCATGGCTGGAGGCTGCTTTCGTCCCACACTGGGGACTTAGGTATGTTTTTTTTCCCTCCACCCCCCTCTCCTGCAAACTACCCCCCCAACCCCACTTACCTTCTTTTTTCTTCTTTTCTTGGGAGCGAACGCGCTGGGAACACTTCCGTTCCCAGCGCGTCCGCTCCCGATGGCCGCCATGGAAATGGAAAATGGACTATGTTTTCCCTTTCCCGGTGGCCATTTTATTTGACTAAATGCCATTAGTACCCCGGTCTAACGGGCCGGGGTACTAATGACAATAAGCGCCTCAACGGCAGGCCAATACCTACCACCCGCGGTAACTATGGGCCCCGGGGGCAATTCCTGGGGCGATATTGGCCTGCCGTCTCATGGCTTATTGCCACAATAATTGCAGGTTTGAGAGAGAATTTACCATATCTTAGCTGGATAGCCTTGCATTGAGTCGCTAGATACTTTATTTTGGTTTTAAATTCAGATTTATACGGGCGATCTGAAGGATGATTGTTTAAATTAACACCAAGGTATTTTGTATTGATGCGTTTGGGTTTGTGAAGTGGGAGTCCTGTCCAAGATAACTAAATCATCTGCGTATCGGAGCCATGAGATTTCTTTTTATCCTATTTTTGGTGGGGAGGCATGAACTGCCTCGAGATTAATACCGATATCTTTAATATAAAAGTTAAAAAGAATAGAGGCAAAGATGCAGCCTTGCTTCAGGCCTGTTTTGGTCGTAACTGCGTTTGAAAGTAAACCATCTGTATTGAGTTTAACTCTTAGGGAAGTGTCTAAATAAAATTGCTGAATCAAATAGAGACGGTGTAGAGGACAGTTAGCTTGCTCTGATTTTTTCCACCGAATACTTTGTGATACAGAGTCGAAGGCCTGTTTAAAATCTATTAAATCAATGTGATAAAAACTGACTGCTTTAAAAATTATTAAAATAAAACAAATAAAAAAACTGACTGCTTTCTCTCAATTGCTTGTGTCATATAGTTTTAAAATAATCACAGCAAGTGATTGGATAGTCCCAGATACATTTTGTTGAAGTAATCCTGTCGTGATGATAAAAGACCATTTCCAGTGATAAATTGAACATTCACTGAGAAATATTGTACCGTTCCCCCAAGGAGCTTCAGTTGGGAAAAAACAGCCAGAGAAACAGCTGATATCTGAGACATTACTGAAAGCATTGCCTCTACCTTAGCAACTAGGTTCTTAATTACCAGAACCGTGATGGATCATGGCCCCACAAACCGGTTAAAAAATCTGCGATCCACAGGTTATGTGTTTTGGAACTCAAAACAACCTCTGTCTTGTTGCCATTAAGAGTAAAGCAGTTAAGGCACACCGATCTGTTGATTGCCTCCATGCACACGGACAACTTTTCACCTCTAGATTTGGGTTTTCTTCAGGTTTCTGCAACCCGAGGATCACCAGATGTTTTGAACTGCAACTTCCATGATCACATAGCATAGAGTATGTTGACTAAAGCTGGTGGGTGTTGTAGTCTTAAAGATCTGGAGATCCAAAGGTTGCCGAACCCCTTATCTAGCTTTATGGGCAGAAAATAATCAAAAGGAACCCAAAGGATTCCCCTGATTTAGCAAGAGAACAGATGTACCGATTTAATTGCAGTGGGGATATCGTTGATCCCAGCGGCACCTTACAGATTAGTGGGTATTCGGGTGACTTCTAGCAGTCCAGTGCAACTGTTTGTGAGTGACTCGTAAGATAGGAGAGCACCCGGTATTACACTGTGCCCTGAAACCCCAGGTTCTGGAGCAAGTCCTGATGTGAGTAGCACAGCATATCATGTGACTGCTTTGCAAATTATGGTATTTACTCGATGTGGGATGGCAACAGGTGGCGAATGCTGTGAGGTCCCATAGATATGAGTCTGTGTCAGCTCACCTCCTCTGGTCACCAAGTTACTGGCAGAAGAGCTTTTGGGAAGGTCTGGGGTGGAGTCAATCCAGAAGGGCGAAGGTGTGTTTCGGACGAGCTTGGGTGTGTTTGATCTGGGTTTCAGGAGTTGGGGAAAAAACACTTTCAAAGAAGGTTTACTTAATTAGATCTCTTTCAGGAAGTCTCTCCTTGCCCATTCCAAGATGAAGGCTAGGCCGCTTATGAGGTCAGAAGGGAATAGAACGTCGTGTCCTGCATTATTTGGAACTCCTCCAACATTCTAAACTTCTAGGTGCAGGTGCTTTGTTTTAGGCCCCCATGCCTCAGACCCTTTTCATGTATATATTTGAATTAGGAGAGAAAGCCCCAGATCCTGCCACCATGGGACACTCTCCGGTATGCACAACCCTTGTGGGGCAATCCTCAGCCACTAAGCCCTGGAAGATGTCATGCACTGCCACTGTGCAGGAGATAACCTGAGGCGCTTCTACCTCAGCATGCGAGGAGACAATTCTGGCTAGGAGGAGAATTATTTCATTTCTTCTGCGCCCGCCTGCCGCTAGCATGCCTCGCCGCACTTTTTGTCGATCACTCAGCAATAAACAGAACTGGGATTACACAACTATGACAATAAACTTAGATGGGGCTTTGCAATGGGAGAATGAAGTGGCATTTTTCAGACATTTATCAATTTAATTTTTTATCAGGGCTGCATATATAGTTAGCAAATGTTACATAAGGTCTTCAATTGTTAATTTACAACAACAGCGATTTATTTAAACAGTATTAACCATCCTGAAAATGTAACATGGTTGTATATGCACCAAATAGTAATAATTATTTAAGGCATACCGCCCTCATGATGGCTGTTGATGGCCTGGAAGCCCGCGTTAATATCACAAGCAAATCAAGGGGCATTATAACTGCTAAGCGCCATTAACATGGCGGAAAGGCACCTTGGCAAGATGGCCTACTACATGCTAATTCGTCATAAGGGAAACAGAAGATCGGGCTACATGTGAGGGTACCCAGCTTTGGCTTGGAAAAGGAAAAATGGCCAACGTTCTCTGGGAAGGTTCAGCGCAGTCTGAAAAGTTGCAACCCCTTTGTCCATTGCTCTGGCGGCAGCAGAGGGACGGGAGGAGCCAGCGAACTGCTGCCCCGACTGCTCGTCCCGGAAGTGGGAAGCCAGGTCGGGGCAGAGCGGGTTGAGACCAGTGGCAATGAAAGGTGTACCAAGCTGAGGGCTCGGAGTGCAGCCCAGTATGGCCAGTTAATGCCTGCATTCCAAGCCATCTGATTGACTCTGGCACTTATCCTAGGTGATAACTACCAGGGAGTTTTGGTGAAAGACTTTGTAGACTTTTGGCTAGGCGTGTGTGGCTCGTGTGTATGGCACAATTAAATGGAGCCAAACTCCACTGACAGAGAAAATCCATTTCAAATTCAAAAAGTGAGAAAGGCAAAAAAGACAGAAAGTGTACAGGGGTACGTATAAACTGGAGGGCGTGAGAATTGGTAGTTCAAGGGACCTTTCCCATGAAAATAATAGCAAGTAATACTTTAAAATCGAACAATATGGCTTGCACCAAATTTGACAGTGTGGTAAAAAATCTGCAGCAGTTCTGTTACCACCACCTTTTGGTGGTAATGGAATAGCCTCCAGTCCGCCCCATCAAACTATGAGATTGGCATTAAAGTGGAGCCAAGTACTGGGGGTAAATCCCCCATAAAAAACCATAGCAACCCTACATGAAAAATCCTACAAGTAAAACTGGAGGAGTTCCCGAACTGGAATTAGCTCCCGTGGTGATTCCGCCAAATCCACAATGAGTGGGAAGATACACCGCCAGACTAAATGCTGGGATTAGAGTGTGGACCCCCAGACTGCATGCTGGGGTTGGAGCGTGGACTCCCAGACCGAATGCTGGGATTGGAGCGTAGACTACCATACTAAATGCTGGGATTGGAGCGTGGACCCCCAGACTAAATGCTGGGATTGTAGCGTGGACCCCCAGACTGCATGCTGGGGTTGGAGCGTGGACTCCCAGACCGAATGCTGGGATTGGAGCGTAGACTACCACACTAAATGCTGGGATTGGAGCGTGGACCCCCAGACTAAATGCTGGGATTGTAGCGTGGACCCCCAGACTGCATGCTGGGGTTGGAGCGTGGACTCCCAGACCGAATGCTGGAATTGGAGCGTAGACTACCATACTAAATGCTGGGATTGGAGCGTGGACCCCCAGACTAAATGCTGGGATTGTAGCGTGGACCCCCAGACTGCATGCTGGGGTTGGAGCGTGGACTCCCAGACCGAATGCTGGGATTGGAGCGTAGACTACCACACTAAATGCTGGGATTGGAGCGTGGACCCCCAGACTAAATGCTGGGATTGTAGCGTGGACCCCCAGACTGCATGCTGGGGTTGGAGCGTGGACTCCCAGACCGAATGCTGGGATTGGAGCGTCGACTACCACACTAAATGCTGGGATTGGAGCGTGGACCCCCAGACTAAATGCTGGGATTGTAGCGTGGAACGCCAGACTAAATGCTGGGATTAGAGCGTGGACCCCCAGACCGCATGTTGGGATTGGAGCGTGGACCGTCAGACTAAATGCTGCGATTAGAGCGTGGACCCCCAGACTGCATGCTGGGGTTGGAGCGTGGACTCCCAGACCGAATGCTGGGATTGGAGCGTAGACTACCACACTAAATGCTGGGATTGGAGCGTGGACCCCCAGACTAAATGCTGGGATTGTAGCGTGGACCCCCAGACTGCATGCTGGGGTTGGAGCGTGGACTCCCAGACCGAATGCTGGGATTGGAGCGTAGACTACCACACTAAATGCTGGGATTGGAGCGTGGACCCCCAGACTAAATGCTGGGATTGTAGCGTGGACCGCCAGACTAAATGCTGGGATTAGAGCGTGGACCCCCAGACCGCATGTTGGGATTGGAGCGTGGACCGTCAGACTAAATGCTGCGATTAGAGCGTGGACCCCCAGACTGCATGCTGGGGTTGGAGCGTGGACTCCCGGACCGAATGCTGGGATTGGAGCGTAGACTACCACACTAAATGCTGGGATTGGAGCGTGGACCCCCAGACTAAATGCTGGGATTGTAGCGTGGACCGCCAGACTAAATGCTGGGATTAGAGCGTGGACCCCCAGACCGCATGTTGGGATTGGAGCGTGGACCGTCAGACTAAATGCTGCGATTAGAGCGTGGACCCCCAGACCGCATGCTGGGATTGGAGCGTGGACCGTCAGGTCGCATGCTGGGATTGCAGCGTGGACCGCCAAACTGAATGATGGGATTAGAGCGTGGATCCCCAGACCGCATGCTGGGATTAGAGCGTGGACCGCCAGGTCGCATGCTGGGATTGGAGCGTGGACCGCCAGACTGAATGTTGTGATTGGACTGTGGACCCCCAGGCCGCATGCTGGGATTGGAGCATGGTCGCCAGGTCGCATGCTGGGATTGGAGCGTGGACCACCAGACCGCATGCTGGGATTGGAGCGTGGAACCCCAGACCGCATGCTGGGATTGGAGCGTGGACCTCCAGGTCGCATGCTCGGATTGGAGCGTGGACCATCAGACTGAATGTTGCGATTGGAGCGTGGACTGCCAGACCGCATGCTGGGATTGGAGCGTGGACCGGCAGGTCGCATGCTGGGATTAGAGCGTGAACCGCCAGGTCGCATGCTGGGATTGGAGCGTGGACCACCAGACCGCATGCTGGGATTGGAGCGTGGACCTCCAGGTCGCATGCTTGGATTGGAGAGTGGACCGCCAGACTGAATGTTGCGATTGGAGCGTGGACTGCCAGACCGCATGCTGGGATTGGAGCGTGGACCAGCAGGTCGCATGCTGGGATTAGAGCGTGGACCCCCAGACCGCATGGTGGGATTGGAGCATGGACCGTCAGGTCGCATGCTGGGATTGCAGCGTGGACCGTGAGACTGAATGATGGGATTAGAGCGTGGATCCCCAGACCGCATGCTGGTATTGGAGCGTGGACCCCCAGACCGTATGCTGGGATTGGAGCGTGGACCTCCAGGTCGCATGCTCGGATTGGAGCGTGGACCGCCAGACTGAATGTTGCGATTGGAGCGTGGACTGCCAGACCGCATGCTGGGATTGGAGCGTGGACCGGCAGGTCGCGTCTGGGATTAGAGCGTGGACCCCCAGACCGCATGCTGGGATTGGAGCATGGACCGTCAGGTCGCATGCTGGGATTGCAGCGTGGACCGTGAGACTGAATGATGGGATTAGAGCGTGGATCCCCAGACCGCATGCTGGTATTGGAGCGTGGACCCCCAGACCGCATGCTGGGATTGGAGCATGGACCGCCTGGTCGCATGCTGGGATTGGAGCATGGACCCCCAGACCACATACTGTGATTGGAGCGTGGACCGCCAGGTCGCATGTTGGGATTGGAGCGTGGACCGGCAGACCGAATGTTGCGATTGGAGCCTGGACTGCCAGACCGCATGCTGGGATTGGAGCGTGGACCGGCAGGTCGCATGCTGGGATTGGAGCGTGGACCACCAAACCGCATGCTGGGATTGGAGCGTGGACCGCCAGGCCGTATGCTGGGATTGGAGTGTGGAACGCCAGACCGCATGCTGGGATTGGAGCATGGACTGCCAGACCGCATCCTGGGATTGGAGCGTGGACTACCAGACAGCATGCTGGGATTGGAGCGTGGCCTGCCAGACCACATGCTGGGATTGGAGCGTGGGGATAATTCAGATGGAATTCCGATTAAATGACCACCAAACTGGTAATGAGCCCCAATGTCTGCATTGCAGTAAAGCGGAACCATGTGGTCATAAGCCACCACCAGGCCCACTGAAGTGCTTCATTTGGACAGAACCAGGCCCAAGACTCAATACGAGCTTTAGAAAATGATTGCACTCTAGCACACACCCACGCCCTCTGCCTCCTTACTGAGGGGCGCCACCACGTGCCCCTGTGCTGATTAGCTGATGTCTGCATTTCAGAATCCAGAATTGCACTCCTGCTGCCCCAGTTTCTAGAGTCCCCATCGCAGGTTCGGTGCAGCAATGCTCTGAAAAGAACCCTTCCCGTCGCCCGCGCACTGAGTTTCCTGCCGTCAAGAGCATTCCTGGGCGCCGAGATGGTTTGAGGGGCTTCCTTCCTTAATGCGCAAACATTAAAACATACATGGGGCTGCGATCCAACAGGGCTCCTTTTTCACGGATTAATTAAGTGATTGTCCCCGAGGAAAGGAGGCATTATCATTTGTTTGTGCCCTGCAGATACAGTTATGATTGACGAGTGAAGCGATGCATTATGGGAAGCCAGTACGTAAGCTGAAGGGACAGAGTGCCACAAATAAAGGTTTTCTGTTTTTAATTGCATGTTGTATTTTCATTTTTTTTATTGTGTTATGGCTAAAATAAAACCTTTCACAATACAATCAATAACAGTAACATGACAGTTAAATAGAAACCTCCTTTAAGAGAAAGTACATATTACATAATAACTTAATAGAAACACACCATCTAAAATCCCCTGATCAAAAAAATCCATCTCAATTAAAAGGTTATTTGCTATTTAAAAATCATTAGTTTAACCCTCCCCCTGGTTCATTAAGACATTTGTCAAAGCATGAATATCTCCCAGCTGCTTCACAATCACCTCCAAAAGATTCACAAGAGCAATAGATGTTGCCTAAGACGCCCCCTCCCACCAACAGGGGGTCCCACACGTTTTCAGAAAAGTTCATATTCGTCGAGTGCACAAACTTCCCCAACACTCGAGTTTGCTCTGCGGAAAGGCTCGTGCACTTAAAAGCGTCTATGTAATTGATTGGGTTAGCCCAACTCAAGAATAAATGCATTGTTTTGTGAAGACACGCATTTAAATAAAGATATCAAAGATTTCATACTGTAGGTAGGCTAAAAGAATGCTTTATTTCAAGCTTAACTTAAACAAATTAGATGTATTTGGGTAGATTATGAAATTGACAGACAACTATAGTTTCGCAATCAAAATATAGCCGTCAACAAAAATATTACCGGCTGGCGCATGGCCATCCGCCAACAGTATGGGATATCACAAAGCGGCCCTTGTTGCGGTTTGGTGCTCATGAACACATCCGCAGAGCAAAATGGTCAATCTAAGCCGACCAATCGTGTGTCCATCCTATCTCGAGCCCTCGGTGCTGGTGGAGCAGGTTAGCTCAGTGAAGGATTGGTCCACTCAAGGAACTGGGATTAACTGGCAATGGTATCACTGTATTCCCTGTCCCGACAGAGAGGACTATCGTGACATGCTCATGTACCCTTATACAGGACATCCGCGCAGCATGGTACTTAAAAATGACCACCCACACACACATGCACGATGTAGATATGCATATGCAAAAGGCCATGACATCGCAGTCAATAGCGCCGGTGTAAACGTCACCAGAATCCCAGCCTGGCTTTACTGGACTGTACCCATAAGGCAATTTTTCTGTATCATATTAGATTGTGTGGGTCCTATGTCCTGGCTCTTTCCTTTTCTATTCGTACGGTGGGCCGTGCCCAGTAGACTGGCAACTGCTTCTCATGACATAGAGGTTGGAACCAAAGCTTTGCACAGGCCGGCACGTGTTTGTGGGAGAGAAGACCAATCCTTTCCCTGCCAGTGTGTGCATCTTCACCAGATTCTTCTTTGAGTATTTGTGGGAGAGCACCTATCCTTTCCCCGCCAGTGTGTGCATCTTCACCAGATTCTTTTTTGAGTGTTTGTGTGAGAGGACCAATCCTTCCCCTGCCAGTGTGTGCATCTTCACC
Organism: Ambystoma mexicanum; assembly: GCF_040938575.1. Classification (NCBI taxonomy): domain Eukaryota; kingdom Metazoa; phylum Chordata; class Amphibia; order Caudata; family Ambystomatidae; genus Ambystoma; species Ambystoma mexicanum. Next base: position 77,677,750 of record NC_090940.1, on the reverse strand, counting down.
AGATTCTTTTTTTGAGTGTTTGTGGGAGAGGACCAATCCTTCCCCTGCCAGTGTGTGCATCTTCACCAGATTCTTTTTTTGAGTGTTTGTGGGAGAGGACCAATCCTTCCCCTGCCAGTGTGTGCATCTTCACCAGATTCTTTTTTTGAGTGTTTGTGGGAGAGGACCAATCCTTCCCCTGCCAGTGTGTGCATCTTCACCAGATTCTTTTTTTGATTTGTTTTCGGTCCAGAAAGTTCTTCACCGAGGCCCACTGCTCCCAAAACCATGGGAGCATACCTGTATAACCAATGCTTGCTCCTTATGCTCTCCTTCGGCCCGTAGAGTCTATGTTCTTGAATCACAGCACTTTGTAACACCTGGTGTGCCTGGGCGCTTCATCACGTGTTTGGGGAACAGACACTCTGTTCATGCCTCAGCAACGAGTAATAGATAAGCAATAGTGCATCTGACTACAGAGAGCTTTAGCTTTTTGACAGAGCTTTTGTAGCAGTATGTTAAGGGGGGAGCGGTAGGCTTGTTTCAATCAGCTGGGACATGATTAAAAAAAGGTATGCCATGTTCAAAGCCCTGTTATAGTGTCTGCTACTTTGAAGAAGCTTGTGCAACTGTGTAACTTGAGCAGAGGGTTGTTCAAATTCGTTGCTAGTTGGGGGGCGGAGGGGGCTATAGCACTGGGTCTTTCGGTTGTAGCCCTGGATAGGAGCTCAGGGGCTACACCCAAAAGGCTAGCTAGCCCAGAATCCTGACAGTCCCAACATGAGCGTAGCCCCGGATCTTTTCCAGACCTAGCAGCACCCCTGTCGGTTCAATGTTACATCCGAGAGCTTCTTTTGTTTGAACTCTGCTCAGCTCGTTGGTCTTTTTTCCCTCTTGTGTTCCACCTGACAGTGCGGTTAAATAATCTAATAATTAAGCTCCCAATCCACAGCAGTCCACGGCTCAGTGGAAGCGCAGAGAGTTCCTTTTATTGAGCTCTTGCATCTTAACTGGAGCAGGGCTTTCACTGGCGCCATCTTGGAGCAGTAGGTGCTTCTGATGAGTGTGCCATTGACTTGTTCACGTCACTTCACTGATAATGTTTCTGTTCAGTGCAGGCTACCCACATGCGTGACAGGTTTGAGCTGTGCACATAGCAAAAGTTTAAAGTGGATGAGTCGCTGTGGTTAACCCTTTACCCCACACAAATAGGCATTCGATGCATATTTTTTCATTGCATAAGTTTCGATGGAAAAGGTTTTGTTGGAAACGTTTTCGATGGAAAGACTGCATACCAATCGCTGTGAGAGCTGCCCCATGCCACAATACACTATTGAGAAAGCATCTATGCATTATATTTTCAAGGAACATCTTCTCGCGCAGATACTTTCTGTAAGATAGTCTTGTTTCCATGAGGTTTTACATCGATGCCAGGGCATAGGTGACTGACTGCTCATCACTTTTGATAAAGATGTGACATTTCTTATCAGTGTATTGTGCTACACAAGCTTCTCCGAAGTAGAATGAACTGTGTATGTATACGTAGCACCCTTTCAAAGTTAGGGTAACCATGCTTATTGCCACACCCCATTCCATACTTTCGATGTTCCCCAGTTAACCCATTGCAATATTTCCTTTGTGAAATGATACCCTAATTTACAGAAAGGAAGCAGCAGTGTTTAGACCGAGCTGTTTCTGGAGTATGCATGGTAGGTGCTGGCCAGAGAAATTAAAGCATAAGTAAGGACTACGAGCAATGAAGGAATTGGGCAATCTACATGGCAAATCTACAATTCCAAGCACTGACATAGCCAAGTGGTCTGGGTAAGCAAATGTTGATGGTGGCCGTTTTGTCTGATAGGGGATTTACAAAAAATAGGCGCCATCTACATTCACAAAGCGGAACCTATATGCTTTGCCAGTGTCGGTTCACTTTTGCAACCCAGAGGTGGATCAATTTACCAGACAGTTTTGGGCTTCATAATAATAAGTACAAAGAGCCAGAATGAAAGTACTTGTCCCAGAAACCAGGTGTGATACCAAACTCCCCAAAATACAGTCAAGTTTTGAGGCCATAATTCCGGAAACCTTTTAAGACCTAGCTTTTTAAGAAAACTTTCACGAACTAGCAAGGATGTTTGAAATCATTGTTGTCCTCAATGTTTCTGGGATTTATGTCTGTGGTTCTCTGCTTCTTAAAATGCTGTTATCTAAAGGTTATGCCTTTTGGTGACAGGCAATGTGCAATGAGTGCATTGCAAAGCGTTATTGCACTCTCCCCTTCTTGCCTTTATGTTACTGCCACCCACTTACCCACTGTTTCCTGCTGGAGCACTTAGCAGCAGTTTCATGCCACTACAAATCTCCAACATATCCATTGATAAGCACATATCTGCATGACATCCCCTCTCTCATGGCGATCGCCCACTCTAGTAAACTCATCTGGGTTATGGGGGAAACACCAGGTCCCACTCTGTACCCTACAGAGCCAGACTTCTTTGCACCAGTCTTTCTCGGCCCAGGGAGAGGATCTCAAGAACCCGCAAGAGCCCGGCCCCTCAGGCAACACACCCTTGAAGAGCCTAGCTCCCGGGATGTTATTGGTAAGTGCTTGCTTGGCGTTTTGCAACACTAGAGTGAGCCTACCTTTTCTCCTGGGTACCCACCATTGGATCAAGCCTCTGCAAGAACTGACCACTTGATAGGTTTCACCGAGTATAGAACAATTCTCCTCCTCTGGGTGCCAGCAGAAGAGAAACAGACACCCCCAGATCTTCCGCACTAGGGGGCCCCTCACTAGGTAGGGCCGCGAGATTGACCCACTGCGTGTTATGCTACTGTGTCCCAATCCCAGAAGCCGAGTGAGGTGAAGCCGCACTTCCACTCGCTCTGCTTCAGTAGAAGGAGACCACCCTAACAATACACCTCCTGAAGTGCTCTCGCAAAGAGAGGTTCTCACTCTCTCTCATTCCCGACAGCAACACGACCCGTGCAAAAAGAAGTGGCGGAGAGCCACTGATCAGTAAGCGGCATCAACACTCTGGGCCTCATTGCAGGTTTGGCGGTAGCCCTGAAATCTGGCACTAGCACTGTTACCGCCGGATTTAAGGGTCCGGCAAATCACGGCTTCGGCTGATTTCCCCCCAGCTCTGAGCTGGGGGAAATCCGCCGAGATTTTGCTGATTTTTGGCACGTTTACCGCCAGCGGGAAATCTGCCAGCGGTAAAAGCACGAAATGTCCCATTTGAGCCCAATGGGGAATGGGGAATTCCCGAATGGGCTCAATGGGAATGGGGATTTCCCGTTCCGCCAAACCTGTGATCCGGTGCTAATAGTACCGGTGGGCTTGGCGGTAGGGCTAATAACACCAGCGCTATTGGCGCCGGCCTTACCGCCCAACTCGTGATGAAGGCCTCTGTATTGAATTCAGAAAGTATAGGAACAAACATGGAAAGTATCTGTCTCTTTAATACAAACAACCTCAGTGCCTCCAGTCCAGGTGCAGTGAAGTCAACTTGGCATTTGCCAGACTTCTCAAAAGCAGTCCTTTAGATTTTGATACCAAAGACTTTGTGGAGTCTCTGGTGTGACAAATCCTGACATTTGCAGAGAGGTGCACCGGATGGTCTCCAACTAGATCATGTTGGGCGTCCTTCAGCACTCTCATTGTACTGTTTGCTCTTCCCCATCGGGCACAGTAGTACCCGAGCATGAATCATCAAGCACCAGCCCGGCTAAACTGGCACTTTCAGTGAGTGGTGGTGGCCAGCATTCTCTCCTAACCCATCATGAATCATCAAGCACCAGCCCGGCTAAACCGGCACTTTCAGTGAGTGGTGGTGGCCAGCATTCTCTCCTAACCCAGCATGAATCATCAAGCACCAGCCCGGCTAAACCGGCACTTTCAGTGAGTGGTGGTGGCCAGCATTCTCTCCTAACCCAGCATGAATCATCAAGCACCAGCCCGGCTAAACCGGCACTTTCAGTGAGTGGTGGTGGCCATCATTCTCTCCTAACCCAGCATGAATCATCAAGCACCAGCCCGGCTAAACCGGCACTTTCAGTGAGTGGTGGTGGCCAGCATTCTCTCCTAACCCAGCATGAATCATCAAGCACCAGCCCGGCTAAAACTGCGCTTTCAGTGAGTGGTGATGGCCAGCTTTCTCTCCCAACCCAAGAGAGTTGACTTTCGGCTCTCAGTGACAAATGGAAGAATGGAGAGAAATTGGTATTGGGCTGTCTGGGCAACAACCTGAGGTGCCGTACTTACTGCCTCCCTTATCACAACCAATGATTGCCCATGCCATAGAAGGTACTCATTCAAAGATTCTTAAACCGGTGGTCCAGGGAAATATTGAAAAGAGGAGGGCGAAGCAGATCCGGGGTGCCAGCTCTTTGATAAGGGGTAAATAGCACATCAGGAGGGGTTGATAGGCTTGGCGATAGATGTCGTCTCAGCCAGGGTACTTAATGTGAAGTATGAAAGTGACGAGTGGGTGGTGCAGAGAAATAAGGAGGAGGGAAGGAGAGAGGGTGTCTCTTGGATTTCAGCGATTGTAGAAGTAGCTGGCAAAGTCATCAGGCAAGAGTGAGGCGTTTGGGAGGGCAGGCATTGACTTGGAGGGTCACCGATAACTTAAGAGAATGAGAACAGATGAGGTTAGTGTGACAGCTGGACTTGGTTGAGTCGGGAGCAGTAGCAAGACTAAGGCGAGGCGGAGAGTGGTGGCAGACGAGGAGTTGGTTCCATTGCTACCATTTGTGCTTGACTTGTGTTAGTGTATGTGGTAGAGTCAAATGAAGCAAATGACATTTTGGAAAGATGCAGAAAAGGTTGTAGCTGTCTGCTGCACGTTTAAGGGTGATAACCCAGCAGAATACATTTACCACGGTAGCTCATTTGCTAGCTGGGAAAACCCCAGACATTTTTGTGGAATTTCCTATAAATCGTTTCTCTGCTATACATGTTCTGATTTCACTATAGCTCCTGTTTGCACTCCTCTTTGGGACTCTTTCTAAACAGAAATGTACATTACGCCCCATGCAGGTCAGTTTGCCAAGCTCCATCACACCAGAAACAGCCCGTCCCGTGTTGGCGCCCATATGGTGCGCCCTGCCTATAAAAGTGAGGGACGGTATCAAAGCTGCAGGGAGGGGGCTGGCTTCCCTTCGTTCCCCGATTAAGCTCTACCTTTTTTGTTTCTTTTAAAGGGGCCTAAATCTGCCTTTGGTCACAGTGCTTGCTCCTCTATGGCCAACCCCGAGAAGATTAACCCTTTCATTAAGGAGGCCTGACCAGGGTCACCCTCCAGCCCCTAGCCCAGACCCCTGCTTCCCTTTGATCTCCGAGCTATGGAGAAATTATTAGCAAATTCTAAGCCGCACCATGTGATTTGTTTTTTGTAAATTTGTAGAAATTATTCTTAATCCTATTACGTGGCCCGGGGCGAGCGTGCATTACATTTGTGAGAGCTGTTTTGTTATGCGGCAGATGGACGGTGCAGGAATGCGCGCGGGCAGTCCCCCTTCCCATGTTCTGGGAATACCTGGACATGTCCCCGGCCAGCAGCAGCGTCCCCTTTAATCCGCGGCCGCCATGATGAATGTTGCACTTTATGGCCGCCGATGCCACTCACTTAATTCCGGGGAAGAAAAATAATGCCTAACCCTTAATGTGAATCTTCCAGTTTATGGCCGCGCGGTGAATAATTAGGACATTAAGGCCAGACATCTTCTGATACATTATTCAGTTGTGTGGGGGGAGGGGGGGCACATTAACCACAGTTGGGGGATATTGCATTTTTCGCACCCTCCCCCTTTTGTGGCGGGGGGAGGGAGGGTCGGCGGGGAGACACTGCCCGAACAAAAGTCAGTGTCTTCTGGCCAAATTCTAGGTGACAACGCGTGTCGTGCCGCCCATTGAGGTGCCAGTCTTCGGCCTGGCCAGTGACATATTTTCAAAGAAAGAGGACATCTCCTGGCGACTCTGCCCCGCCGCGGATTAGGATTGGATAGGAAACCGAGTCTCATTTCTACCTCCATGCTCTTGCCATGCAGGCCAAGAGTTGGGAATTAAGACGGCAGCTTCCAGAACAGTCTGTGCTTTCAATAAAAACAGCACTATTTGAAAAGTTACCAGTTCTGTGTGCACCTGTTTTGTACTGCAGTATGCTTATTTCCCCTGCAGTTAAGCAAATGCGTACACATGTTTAACAATGAAGAACTTAACAAAAAAATGCAATTTTCAATGGACAAGTGCAAACCCTTCGTAACATTTGTAATATCAATTGCGCCAGAGAAAGCACCACACAATCCCTTCCACTGAAGAAGCTATTTGTAGGATATGAGTCTAGACAAAGAACAGTTTATTCATTACATTTAATGATTTTTTTTTATGTTTTTCATAGCCTTATTATCATCTCTCTCTCTCTATATATATATATATATATAAAACAATGAAGAACTGCCACAGAAAGAAAGTTAAAAACAGATGTGGCTATTTGGCAAGCAAAAGTAAATAATGAACTGAACACACAGTACGTGTATACATGTTTTAAAGTGTTTCATGTAGCCTGAACCTGGCTCCAAGCAGCATCAGAGCGCTTTAGGGAGAGAATGAATTGGAGCGAGAGCCTGTCAACAGTCTGTGGCTACAAATAAACCATTATAACGTGCAAGGCATAAGTCCTAGACAAATAATTAGAGAGACTTAGCTATGCCCAATAATGCCACAGGAAGTGACATCAGGGAAGTGACGTTCCGGCAAGACAACAGAGGTTTGCCAGCCCCTTCTCTGGCAGGAGAGAACTGTAGCTCTCTGTTATAGCTCTTGAAGCGGTCTGTAGGTTGTCCCTCGTGTTAATTTGCTACTCTGTAGTCCAGAAATGACCGCTCTGTTATAGTGTCAGACCTTTGAGTGGTAGTTGTTGAATGTTGCTAATAAGACAATATTTGGTTTCCACGAGGCCTTCTGAATTAGTCGTTCACACTTCATTACCGCGGGGTTAAAGAATATCTTAAGGAGGCTCCCCATCCAGAGCCACCGGCATCTCCATTAGGCAGAGAACATCTTTCATTGGAGCACTGGATCGTAACCAAAGCAGTGTCTTCACTGACACCATCTGGGAATGGTAGGACAATCATGGACATCTTATTGTGCACTTGTCTGTGTCAGCTTCGTGATACTGTTTCAGACACACAGGTCCAGACACACAAATTCCGATGCATACATCAGAAGTGCCATAGTCATGCGTGATCCTTAAAGACCACAACAGATTGTTGGAGGTCAGTTTTAGGATGCAGGAGTGAGACAGCGTCCTTTTTAGAGTTAGCTAGAGTTAGAGAGGTGGAAATTGCATGGTTAATTGTCAAAATATTGTGTTGTGTCAAGTTTCTGCATTTGTGTAAGGATACAGGACCTCATTACAAGTTTGGCTGTAATTCGACGGTAAATCTGCCGAATTACATATCAACTCCTTTACCATTAACACCACTCAGTCTTGTCGGCTTACGATAGGGTTACAATTGGTGGAAGGGCATTCTAAATCTCCATTTTTGGAGCCCATAAGACTACATGGGGATTTTGATGGAATTCCTGCGAGTGATAATTCCGATGCAGGAATTCGACCGATATTTGGCCTTAAAGTGGAGGGTTTTTTGCCAGCAGATGCTGGGGGGAACACGGTCCACTTCAAGGTCAAACTCGGAATTCGGCAGTGTGTAAAAAAAAACAGTAATTCTGTTACAGCCCACAAAATGGTGGTAACAGAATTACTGCCACTTTATTACCACACTGCTGAAATCATAATGAGGCCAACAGTGTTTTAATTTGCAATATCTGTGAGGAGAGGGCGTGGCAGAGTCTGGATGTCAAAAGGTCGGTTCTAGAATATATGACCTGCACAAAGCCCATCAGCAAGACAGATAATTTGTTGGTGACATTTGGCATCGGGATTTCCGGTAGAAAGACTAGCATTCTTATGGCCTATGAGAAAAGGGCCCAACACCCCACTGGACCCATTCAGGATAGATCAACAAGGGGGGTGGTTAACCCAAGGGCGAATGAACATAGGGTATCCTTGGAGGAGATATGTAGGGCAGCCACTTGAGCCAGTCCCAACACCTTTATTAAATACTACAGACTAAAGGTGTATGAGCCCAAATGGACTTTCTAAGGTGTGGGGTGAGGGGGTGGAGGGTTGCATCTTATTCAGTGTCCAGGTGGTTTGTCACATGCCCCTTCCCTACCCAATCGGCTTTGGTACATCTCAAAGGGAAGTACTGGAACGAGGGACGTGGAAGTAATGATTGGAATACTTAGTGGTAATCTTCATTACTCCTGGTCCTACTCTTCCCCTTCCCAGCATGGACGTCCCTCCACTCCCTCACACTAAGGGGAAGGGTCCCATGAGTGGGCTGAATAATGAAAGCTACAGGCTCATGGGTATAAGGGAAGTTATGTCTCCCAAGGAGGGGCGGGGCAAACAAAAAGGACAAGCTTGAGAAGGGTCTGTGGAAGGGAGATCAGGGCTCATATGTAAATACTGTGACGAAGAAGAGTAAGAAATGAGCAATGAGTAATGAAGATCACCCCTAAGTAATCCTATCATTTTGAACAAAAAGGAAAAAAAAATCAAATCGAGATAAAATGCAAGCTGTTAGAGGATGGCCATCTTAACCAGTTGGAAAAAAGTGGATATTCGTCATTATGGCATACAACTGTATCTGCTGGTACAAGCCAACATTCCCAGCAAGCTCTTGGCTGCTGCTCCTGAAGCTCCTTTGCTTTTCACTCTTTTTTCTACTAGAGCATAATGAAGAGTGAAAAAGGATTAGGCTCTTTTCCGCATATGGTCCTTTGGATTTTGTGCATGCAATGGATGGGGATGCAGAAAAACCCTGACACCAAATAATCAAACCAACTCAGGAAGATGGCAAAGGTTACTGTTTTAATAACAATTATCTAAAACAGGGAGTTACAACGGACACCAACGGATGTTCGCTCGAGTTCTCAATGCATTTCACATAACACCAACCTTTTATACAAAAAATACATACGACATGACATCATACTACGTTGCAAATGATAAAAACCTATGAGGGGTTGTGATAGGCTCAATGGGAACATCTAAGTATACTTTCTATAAGGGGTGGGTTTGTGATTGGATATCTACTGTCAGGTGGACAACTTATGTCTGCCTGTAAAACATGTCATCTTCAACACTATTAAGTACACAGTATATCATTGGTTCTCAAAATATAAGGCCCTTTGTTAAACGGCCCTCTACAATTGGTTGGCACGCTTGTGTCATGTCTGAAACATTCTGTTCACTTAGCAGCACGTAAGCTCAGACCGAGGGGCCAGGAGGTGGACTTGACTTTACCTCCCACCCAATTAGCCCATTGAATCTCATCACCCATGCCTTCTGCCATGAAGATTGTCCTTGAACTTGGCCTTGCAAAGTGTTCTTGTCTCTGGGAATATAAGGGAGTGCGAGCACGCACTATCGTTGTTCTAGAACTCCAAGCTCAACTCTAATTCCACCCTTGGCTCACGTGACAGGAGACCACCATTTGGCCGATTTTGCAATTTTTAAATGTCTTAAATGAATAACACTTGTCACCATGGTGGTCTTTCTTCGCACCTTAACAAGGGATGATTCAGCTTCTCACGTTCACTGCCTTTGAGAATAGATAACCAACCTTGGTTGCTTCAACTTTGATACCAGGCCAAACAGCCTTGCCATTCATTTCCACGATGTCAGCTTATTCTTGCTGTGACACAGTTCTCAGCCTTTCCTCTCCATGGGTCCGGCTTACTAAAATTCATGACATCGATGTCCAGCTTCAATACAATGGTGGCTTTCCCTGCAGTCTATTCACTACATATAGTCAGCTTCTAAGATTACTTATTCTACTTGCTTTGCTGCATCTGTATAGTTATTGAACGGCTTGCATTTTCTGCAGTGCGTCACACACTTGCAATCTTCTCTTTGCATATGAAACTTTACTCAATTCCTAACTTCGTCATCAGTATCTATAAGGTCCTTGCATTCTCTTCAGCCAGTATTCTCAGTGCATGAAGCTCGTTTCCTGTGACTTCACCAACTCCTCTTTCACTAATTTTCATATTCCTTCAGGGAGGTCCTCCCTCAGATTATTGTCTCTTTGGGAATACATTTGATAGGGTTTTCTCAGTAGGTATCTTCTTTTGAATATTCGCCGTGTTATGGTCACAACTGCTGCTGTCAAGCATGGCACAATCTCAGGCTTCCAGCATACAGGAGATAGGGGCGGTATTTCCTGCAGAGGCATGTAACTGCTCCTCTACAGGTGATAAAGCACAGCAGGCAGTCTCAACCTTTGCCGCCATACCCTCGTTGAGCACCCGCATTAAGCACCCTCACTTACCTCTGAAATTTAACTTTGGCATTAGCCATTGCTGGGCGGAATGAATTAACAGCCCAAGTATTGAAGTCTAAAAAAAATGTAACACAGGAATCCCGTCATTCTTCGCTCTCTGTAATTCTGAGTGAAGCCCTGTGCTGAGGCAGTTCGCTTCACCAACATTGGATCTTTCATAGATTCACATGCTTATTGAATATTCCCTGTCATCAGTCTGGGAATCCGCAGTAATATTAAAGCAGTTTTGCTTTAAAGTTTAAAACTGTTTGTCACTTTTGTAGGTTATCAGTGTTACTTTGGGTCGTACAGCCCGAGCCAATGACATTAATCCTCCTTAGCTCCACCCCTGGTGGCCATCTTCTGATTTTTATTGCACAATGAAGTGTTGGGAGTCCTTGGGCCTCATTACGAGGTTCGCGGAATGGGTTAACGGGCTCCGCTAATGGAGGCACACCCGTTAAACCCGTCCCACGAAATTACGAGGTGCCCACGTGGGACCCGGTAAGGACGCCTGGTAAAACCAGGTGTCGCTACCGGGTCCCGCGAGGGGAATAGGGAGCAAACAACGGGACGCTCGTAATCGGCCCGTTGTTAACTCCCTCTCCCATTCCCATTGAGCCCTATGGGGGCTCAGATGGGAATGGGGAAGGCCCGGGCCCGGGTTCTCAGAGGGTGGAATTACCGGGCCCTCCGTACTCGGAATGGCTCGGTAATTCCCCATTCTGGGAACCCGGTAAAGGAGCCCGGTTTGGCGGTAGCCATGGAGCTAAAAGCTCCATGGCTAACGCCAAACTTGTAATGAGGCCCCTTGTTTTGGTCTTACAAAATCTCAACGTTTTTCTCCATATTTTTAAGAAGTTTTCCATCGACTTCTTCAAGTTTAGTGCCTTAACGCTTCATGACTACGGTCATCCGTTGCCGGTGAAGATCCATCCATCAACGGAGTTCCAGTCCCGTCTGAGGCCTTGTTTGTCCATTGGGGCATGGCAGACACGAGGAAGAAAAGCCTTTTTGAGGCCTGTTCTAAATGTCACCGCAAAAATGTGCTCCCATCAAATGTGCTTGTACTGCCTGTATCCTGACCACGACATCAACGGCTGTTCCATCTGCCAATCCTTTTCATCAAAAACACACAATGGGCGTCATCGCAGAATGGTCACATTGTTAGATGAGGGTGCTGGGGCCTCTGACTCGACCTTGGTTCTCAATCATGCCTCCACCAGAGATGGCAGACTCTTGAAACGCACACCATCTTCTAAGAGGTCGAGATCCCACAAGGAACCTTCCCTGTGGAAGAGACTCAAAAAGGGACACGGGTCACATACACATGCTGGTCCGCCTTCAACCACCCCGTCTTCACCTGTTCCACCATCAACCACCTCATCTACACCTGCCTCGTTGGCAGATCTGGCACCTAAAACTCTATCGAAACAGTCTTCAGAGAAGCGACGGTCATCGACGATGGCGTCCACTGCTACTACTCTGTTCACGACTAAGAGTCACCTAAAGTCATTGTCAATGTCTACCTCGTCGATGACCTCATTAATGACCCATAAGCATCCAAAACCTTCATCATAGACGACATGCCCATCCTCATCGGCGATCTCACCATCCGCTTCGTCCACGACTACCATCAATGCTACCAAGACCATTCCTACTCCGTCTACAAGCTCTTCTATGGCCAAAGAATCCTTGCCACTCAGACCGTTGTCTGCACCATTGAGTACACATGGCCAGGGTCCTGTAATATCCTCGTTCATAAGAGGATGCAGCCTCAACAGGGAGATACCATCTGCTTTAGCCTTTCTACCAAGACCCACATGGGCTCAGTCACTGTTCCCTCTGCCTCCCTATCTTCTGCCTAAAACTACCTGTCAACTCTCTGCTCCACCTGAACAAACAATTACTTCAGCAGGGTGAATCTTTAGATGCTGAGCCTCTGCAGGCTTTATTCTCCGACCAAGACGAAGTGCATAAAGAACGTGCCCCTCCTAAGCAAAATCCTCTTCCAGTTCAGCTGGTACCACTGAGTACTTCTCCTGTAGCCAGAGATATTTCCCTGGATATACTGTTCACCTTGCAAACCCTGGTGTCAGAACTCCAGCATTGTCTTATTTCCCTTCTCCTCAAGGTGGACATCAGGAGTTCCCCTCAAGAAAGGGGTTGGCCCCTCCTCGGCCATCTAGACCACCTCCTCCATAGTTTCCTCCACCAATTACCACCCTCACCGACACTGAGGCTGACGATGACCTCACTAACAGGTCCCCAGACATTCGTACCAGGGATGAGTTTGATGATCTTGTCCTGGGCAATGGTGAGCCAGCAGATCTGCCACCAAGAGACTCTCTCTAGGATGATATGGGCTCGTTTCACAACCTCATTATACGTGCAGCCAAATTATTCAACCTTATACCAGAAGAACAAAGGAAGGAAGGTTTCCTTTTCCAGAGACGCGTAGCTCCCAGAAAGTCTGTAATGTCTATTCACATGTTGGAGGATATTTGGGAGGATGGTCTTCTAGTCATGAAGAACCTCTTTTCAATGCCTCCGAATAGAGACCACCTGGTGAAAAAGTACAGGTTTATGGGCTGATAGTACAGATGCTAGAATCCATGGTGCAATTGGGTGTGTACAACAGATGGTGGGCAATGTCGCAAAGGGCAAGCGGTTTCACACAAATTACAGGCACAGGGTTTCACACAAATTACAGGCACAGGGGAGCACTATAAGATAAGGCGCTTATTGCCACGACGCAGCAAGCAGTCAGCATCAGTTCTTTATAATAGCAAACAAGGTGAACATGTGAGTGGTAAACATAGCAAACATGGCAGGCATGTAAATGGTAAACATAATAAAAGTACAACCAACGGTGATGGACCAGGAACAGTTCATTCATGGATGTTGGGTGAGGGAAACACGGTTAATGTACTAATGCTAGGGTTAATATAGCCACCGGAGGGGGTGATGCTGAGAGAAAGAATCACAGAGATAGTCAAGGATACGGTCATCAGAGCCGTAGGGGACAGACAGACATGACAGGTCATCAAAGTAGGGGACAGCTATGCGTGACTGTGTGGAGGTGGGGGGTGAGATAGCTTGAGGGCGTTGAGGTGTTGGGCGAGGCGTAGATGTCTTACCTCCTGTTATAGGCTGGCAGAGTCAAGGGTGGTGGGCTGCACCCACGCGCCAGTGCGCGAACTGGGTGTTTACAGGGCCTTTGTCTGGCCTTTGTCGTCACCGGCGTATCCGCCTGCCAGCGGATGTTGTGAAATGAAATAGCAACGGTGTTGCTTAGAAATGATGCACAACCTCGCTTTGATGCCGCGTTGCGCCCGCCATGACAAGGGCAGGCAGTGTATTCAGACAAGGGCAGGCAGGGCGAGCCGATCAGATTGCTCGTAGAAGTGGGTAAAATCAAGGTTGCAGCTACTCGGAGTGCAGATTGTAATGATGTGGGCAAAATGAGATGAGATGGAACTGTGGCTGTATTCCTCACCCTTAACACCGAAGGGTGACGATGGTGCGTTGGCCCCGGCAGGTCCGAGAATATTTGCTGCTCCACTTCGTAGCACGTTATGGCACGATGATGTTCCTGGGGTGGGGGAAAGGGCTCCTGCCCTCTTCCCTCAAAGAGATCTGCTGCACTGAAGATCATGGGTGCTAACAGGGCCTTTTTTCTGGCCTTTGTCGTCGCCGGCTTATCCGTATTAGTAGGAACAAGTTACTTACCTGTAACTCCTGTTCTCCAGCATTGGTATCCTTCATGGATTCACATTCGACCCTCCAGCCTAACCCTCTTTGGCTCTTCTTGGTTCCTACTGCCACATTACGTGCGCTTCCAAATCTGAAGATGCCCACCAGGGGTGGAGCGAAAGAGGACTAATGTCATTGGCTTGGGCAGTATGACCCAAAGTAACACTGATACACTACAAATATGACAAGCCGTTTTCAGCTTTAAAGATAAACTTCTTTAATATTACTGAGGATTCCCAGCCTGAAGATGGGGAATATTCAAGAAGCGTGTGACTCCATGAAAGATACCAATACTGGAGAACAAGAGTTACAGGTAAGTAACTTGTTCCATACCTGTCAACTTTTTGTGTTGCTAAGGCAGGTGAAAAAAGGTGGGTAGAGCTCCATTGACACCTGTGCACTAGCAAGGGGATTGTCGTGTGAGTGAACTGTCTCTAGAGTGGGTGACACCCGCCAAAAGTGGGTGAGTTCACAGGTATGAGTTTGGCCCCTGAATTATTGATTAAAAATGGAACGTATGTGGTATAAAGTTTGAATTTAGAGAGTTTTTTTTTAAAAAAAATAGCTTTTCACCATAGTAAGAAATGTGTGCATTTTCATCTATTTTAAAAATCTGGTTGAAAAACGTGCAACACATATAATGTGAGTCCTTTGCATGCAATGGGAAAACCTGGCATCTGATTTCTGTATCTTCCAATTGATAGAAGTACCTGACATCTGACATGAGCACTGCGGTAGGTAAGAAGCAGGACTCGGACAACGATGCATGGTTCCCAGGTTTTTGTTGTAGCTGTCTATAAAACGTGTGTGTTGTTTTTTACATATTTGCATAAGGTGCTATTTTCACATTTAAAGAACCCTGCTGCAGGTTTATTCAACCAATTGTTTGCATGTGGCACAAAATCGAAAACCTTACTAAATATACTTGCACCAAGTTTCTTGAATGTAAAAGATGATGTGCCAGTGACAAAACAGTGTGTGAAGAAACACGACCGCTACAACAAAAATGTAAATATCACACAATTTATTAACTGCAAAAGTACCTTTATTGTGTATGGGATAACCTGTGCATGTTGCTAAATGTACCCCTGAAGTCCAATTAGACCCTCAAAACAAGAATCTGTGAACATTTGAGAACATTAAGAATCCAGGATGCCTGGTAGCCACTTGCCCTACACTGGATGACAGAACACACTAATGAAAATATAAACAAAATACGATTTTGTGGAATCAAGAAAGTGAACTGCAATAGATGAGGAGATCATGAGAACATTCTCTGACAACAAGAAGTAATACTAATTTTCTACTTTTGAAATACCATATTAGATCTTAACACAGACCATGATCTTAACTCTTTTCTGTAATAGAATAGAGTTGGACATACAAAAAACATGTGTTTACTATAAGGAGGTGCTGTATCGAAGGAATAAGACTCAGTTAAGATTTCAAGAGAATTAGTGTTTTATTCCACTGCACATCCAAGAACACTGTTATATGAACAAGAAAATCACAGAGAGGTGAACATAAATAACGAAGTATTATTGAACTGCAATATTACACTAATACACAAAATAATATCACGAGACACTAAGGTGAAAAAATAGGGATCCAAAAAAGTACAATGAATGAACATGAGTCCTGAGTTAACTGAATCAAAACTTAATAAAAATGATTCAGCTAACAAAGACAAGATGACAACTGCTTCATCAACACGATAAACATGTCCCTACTACTATCCTAGATGTTCCGGGGCACGCTGTGGCCTCACCTTGGACACCTAGCAGCAAATAACACCCAAAACGGGGTGTGGCATGTGGCAATAGATGGCGGCGAGCGCAGGCACCCCCGCTCCCCCCATACCTCATGCCCTGGCATGTGTTGGGATCAGGTGATGAGTTAGACCTACCCAACGTTTATACCTTGTTATTCAAGTTGTTTGGTTAAGAATTGTTGAAGGCTCAGGATGGAGCCAAACTGGGTTGCATGCTCCGATCCTCGAACACAAAGGGCTATGCCGCAATAGCATAAAAGGCACACAATCTTCAAAGCTGCTCCAATTAATCAATAGCGCAGACACCAGAACACAAAAAAACAGACAATGAGGGTCATTACAAGGTTGGCGGTAAGGGGTTAACGGCGCAGGTAAAGGTGCCAGTGCCGTTAAACCCTTACTGCTGCATTACGAGGTCCTTTAGCGGGTCCCGCTAAGGGCGGCTGGTTTTACCAGGTGCTCTTAGAGGGAGCCGCTAAAGGACCAGCATGCTAACAACGGGCACGTTATTAACGGGCCCGTTGTTAGCATAGTCCCCATTCTCATTGAGCCCTATGGGGGCTCGAATGGGAATGGTGATGGGTTCCCTGAATGGGGAAATACCGGGTCCTCCAAGGTTGTAATGGCCCGGTAATTCCCCATTCAGGGAATCCGGAACCAGTATGCGGTAAGGGGGTAGCCATGGTGCTAATAGCGCCATGGCTACCTCCAACCTTGTATGACCCCCAATGTCCTCGCTTATCACCCTAGTAACAATCAACATCCAAGGCCTGGGCCACCCCATCAAACGCAGATGACTTCTAAACAATATGAGGGATCTCCAGGGTGACATAGTCTTACTCCAAGAGACCCATCTAGGGGCAATAGAATCGGGAAACTACAAAGGGGGTGGATAGGGGCAGCGTACCGTTCCCCACAACAGGGAAAAAGAGGGGTTTCCATAATCATGAACAAGCGGGTCCCACTCCAAATCCAAAACACAATAGCAGACAAAGAAGGCAGATACATCCTAATTCAGGGTCTCTTACACCACCACCCCATCACACTCCTAAATGTATATGTCCCTACCTCAGACGCCCCCTCCTTCTTCACCGAGATACTCACACATGCGCACAATATATGGGCAATATCACGCTCATAGGAGGAGACCTCAATATTACCCTAGACCCCATGCTAGACCGATAGGGCCCAACACCCGCAGGCCCCAGCACGCTGAAGAAATGGTCAGCCCTCAAGACCCTAATGCAAGATTTCCACCTGATAGACATCTGGAGGGAGAAACACAAACAAAGCAACAACTACACATTCTACTCCTACACCCACGACACGTACTCCCGACTAGACTACTGGCTCACCTCTGCAAACACACTTCACTTAATCGAGGAATGCAATATCCTTCTGACAGTCCTCTCAGACCATGCCTCAGTCATCCTACGCCGAGCCCTCCCAGACACTCAGCGCAAACCTCCCTCCTGGAGACTAAATCTTTGCATGCTCCACTACCCTGACCTCATAGAGCACTTACAGCTGACGCTGAGCGGTGCTGGGAATCCAACCTTATACAAAACTACACAACTCATAAATGCTGGGACGCATTCAAGGCCTACATAAGGGAACAATGTATATCGCGCTGGGCGTTCAAACGCAAGACCTGGGGGGAGGAATTGCCTGCTTAACAGCTGAACTAAGTAAAGTAGAGAGGGACCACAAACGAACAAGAGACAAACTACTAAAACCACAGCTTAACAAACTCTGCAACAGAATCAAACAAGTCACTTCCGACAGAGCCCAAAAGTCCTACACCAGCTGGTCCCAATCATACTATTTCGAAAGCGATAAACCACTGAGAACAATGGCCCTGGCCCTAAAACAGCGACAACCCACCCAAACCATAGTTACAATACGAGATAAAGGGGGGAAACAGCTCATGGGAGACTCCCCAATTAACGCTTGATTCACAGAGTTCTATAAAGAACTATACATGGCCCCTGACGCTTCTGCGAATCCGGATACTGACCTCTTCCTGGACTCCATACAGATCCCAAAAATCCCTCCGGGCCACATAGCAGCCCTCGAAGCACGCATCACGAAGGCAGAAATTACAAGCGCCATTGCCACACTAACCACTGGGAAAGCGGTAGGGCCTGACAGAATCCCAATAGATCTGTATAAACAACTGGGAGCAGATATCGCAATCTGATTTGAGGAGGTATTCAATGAAGCATTATACCTAGAACGTCTCCCCCAGTCTATGTTCTCTGCAAACATAGTGGTCTTCCAAAGAAGGACAAGGCCATGAGCTACGCTGATCTTATAGACCCATTTCCCTCATAAACACTGATGCTACGATACTTGCAAAATGCCTAGACAGACAGATAGAAAACAGCCTCCCTCATATCATACATAAGGACCAAACCGGTTTCATTCGCAACAGACACTCTAGCGACAACATTAGAAGGCTACTATAAGTGGTTGCGGGAGACAGAGACCCTGAAGACCTACTACTGGCTGTAGATGCTGAAAAAGCCTTTGATAAAATACAGTGGGAATTCATCTTTAAAGTATTACCCCGATATGGCCCCCCCCCCCAACTGGTCCAAATGATAAGACTACTATACCCGGGACCCTCCGCCGCAGTCGTCACCAACGGCATCTCCTCCCCAGCTTTCGAGCTACAATCGGGTACACGCCAGGGATACCCGTTATCGCCACTGTTATATGTGCAATCCATTGAGCGTATAGTGATCAATCTCCGGGCAGACAAGGGCTGGACGGGCATCACACAGGGCGCAGAGGAACACTGTGTGTCCCTCTATGCAGACGATATGCTACTCTACATCAGTAAAGGCTGCACATCCCTCAATTCCATTCAAAACGCTCATTCTGGAAATAGGCCCAATGGCTGGCTACACTATCAATTGGGGCAAATCGGAAATCATGCCGCTACGCCCAGATATCCTGTGGGACCCCGGGGGAATAGCCCCCTTCACCTTGCAAACGCACCATATCAAGTACCTCTGCATTATTGTCAGCACCTCAATGGACAACATCAGTCACCTAAACTATCCCAGTAAAATAATGCGCATTTGCCAAGACCTAAAGCGCTGGGACACACTAGCCCTCTTCCTCACCGGACAAATAAATGCTCTTAAAATGAACTTGTTCCCCAAACTCACATACCTTTCCTATGATGATCCCAATTAGTCCAGCCCCCGACTCCTTGTAAGAGCGCGATAGAGCAATCGCTAAATTTATATGGAGAGGGAAGAAGGCGAGAATTCGCCCCCTGGCCCTACAAGCGGCCAAACCAAACGGAGGCCTAGGGGCCCCCTCCCTGAAGGCCTACTACCAAGTGGCACAGGTATGTTGGGTAAAATGTTGGTTAGACACATCAGACGACTCCAGTTGGAGGGCAATGGAGGTTGAAATGATGAAACCATTCAATCGTATTGAAATCATGGCCACCCTTCACGAGAGCTCCCCCTAGGCCTAAAGAGACACCCAATTATCGGGCATAAACTCAGGGAAACACAAGGGGTCCAAACCCGCTATGCCCCACCGTGGTCCAGCATCAGGGCAATCCTTTCATATGGACAAACACAAACAATACACTGCAAACAAGACCTAGAATGGGCCAACCTGTGATTAATGGACATAAGTGAGGAGGGACAACTGCAGACGTTCCAAGATGCACGCCCCAAACTGGGACTGAACACAGGGGACTGGCTCGCGTATCACACTATTTGTAACACCATATGCCAGCACACTGCACAAATGCCACGACCACCAACCCTAGCCCCCTGTGAGGCGGACATGAAACACCATCTAGAAACATTCCCCCACCTACGTATCTTGTACCGAATGGCGGGACTGGACAATCAAGGGCGAAACCACACATTAGCACAAGCCTGGTCCGAAGACTTAGGCACCCAGATAGAGGTCTCGGCTATCCTGGATTGCTACACAGCCATACCTCTAATCTCCATCAACCTCAAAAATAGGGAGATCCAGTATAAAATCATACAGCGGCTATACTACACCCCTTCATCTCTATACCAAATGGGAATCACGCACTCAAACAAATGCTGGAGGGAGTGCGGATCCTCAGGCACGACAGGCCACATATTATGGCAATGTCCCAAACTCACTCAAAACTGGAGGGGGATCCACAGGCAGATTGGGGGCATCAACGGGGCTACGGTTGCATTCACACCTGAGGTGATGCTGCTAGGGGCAGAGGCGGACGATTGGCACAAAGACTCTCTAACCCACAGACTCACAGGGATACTGCTATTCACGGCTAGGAATCTACTACTGACAATCCACTGGAAAGATAAGACTCCTCCCTCACACTCCAGACGCACAGACCTACTAGCGAAAACATGCACACTCAAAATAGTGACGCACACAAACATACAACCCCTCTAGGGTGGCAAAATTCTGCGAATGTATAGACCAGTACATCTAAGAGGGGAAGGTAATGAAAGGGTCAAATAGACAAACACGTGCAGAACCAGGGCACACAACCAGTATAAGCGCGTGGACCTCTAGATCGAGAACAAAAGCCTATGACGCGTGAACAATAGCTGCAGGACCATGAAGAGCGTCAAGCCACAGAGCAACCTGCGGTTAAGGAGGGGGGGACGGGAAGTTTTGTTGGGAGATAAAGGTCAGCTAACAGTCATCGAACAAGGGACAGTAGAGAATTTAGGTGGGAGGAGGATGGGGAAACAACGGACCAATTATGCACGGTGAACAAGAACACCCATACCCGATCGGAATATGAGCAAGACACAACATGTTGCAGCAAACCCAGCCCTCCCAATGTTTTGTTTTGATTTTTTGATGTGACTCATATGGTAATGTGATGTATGAAATATCAATAAAAAGAGTTTTACATTTAAAAAAAAGTAAATACCAAATAGTAGTTGAATGTATTTGTGCAATAACTGATATATTAATTTTATTTTGTCTTCTTTGTCTCTTTTTTCTTTATGGTTTCTTCAGATGTATGATGCGAAATAAATTGTTGTTGGTTTATGACAAATCCTAATTGTTAAACAAAAAACATATTAAAAAAGAGACAGTTTAATTATTAGAAATGAAGCCCTGAAGAAGGTCAATACATCTAGAAGGTCACTGTTAAGTGAAACACGCTTTGGCAAATTGTTTGTTTCATATTGGAACTGTTACCAAGGAACTCAACGTTATCCTTGGATAAAGAAGTGAACTGAGAGTGTGACAGCAGTTGTGTGACCAAGGAAATCAACGCTGTTCTTGGAAAAAGGGAAGGATATAGGCATAGGGGATGAACTCTGGTTTCATCAAAAAAGTGAATGACTAGTGTGTTAATGCATACAAATTATGAGTAACTAAAATCATATGCGCACTGTGAGTTACTAGAGTAACGAGGGTGAAAAAAATGTCCATGTCATGATTTGCGCCTCCCCACTGCAGCTGTTCGTACAGACGCAGCGGGGTACCCTTCATTTCCCTGCATTGAAAAGCGCACCCCGTTTGGGAATTTGTGATGTGCTTCCAAATGCGTAGAAACACCCCCTATATGCGCAAATCCACAAAGGGCCGAATAAGGGCATCTGTATTGAGCATCCAAGGCTGCTGGTTTTTGGGGGGCTAGTGAATAGATGCGCTAGCACGCCTCATTAAAAGTTTTGAGAATCTGGCCCATTATCTTTAAGTGGTACTTTAAGATCTTTGCAAATGCATTCCTTTTGTGCTCCTGAAGTGTATTTTGTGTTATATGTCTGCTGTAATAGAATGAGGTGTTCTATATAGCTTAGAAACATTAGATTCAGTGCTGTACTGTTCTAATATACAGGGATAAGTGCTCCGTGGGAAACATTGTCCATCGCTGCTGCATCTTATATTTTAGTATCTAGCTGTTGCCAGTCACCATTTAGCTACTATGCTCTGGGTTGTTATTTAATTTGCTTGACAATCTCAATACATACATGGTAACTAAAGAAAAGACATCATAGCAATAGCCAAAGGAGAGAATAAATAAAATAACACAGCGTGCATTAAAAAGAATTCCTACATGACATGAATGCATGCTCATGATGGCGCACGAGAATGCTGGCCCTCCCCTGCATATGGTTCACACTCGTTTACATTCAACCAACGCGTGGGGTATAGCTGATGTGGAATGAACACAAGAAAGTGCTGCCTTGCTTATGGTATCTATCAGTTTTAAACGCTGGGTCTCTAAAACTCCCCCGGGGCCTCCCCCTGACTTTTGTGATTGTGAATCACAAGAGGCAGTCCTTGGTATCGCTAGCATCGGTTTACTGGGAATAAGTCGAATACAAAAATGTGGAAAAAAAGAAATGTCGAATGTGTTTGTTTTTTTTTTAATGGGGGGCGGGGGGGTTCCCCCCCAGCCTCCTGTTTATTTTTACTAGCTAAAGCCAAAAAACATACAAATAAAAAAAAACGCATTCGAATTTTTTTTTCAACATTTTTTTTCCCCACATTTTTGGATTCGACTTTTTGCATTGGACATTATGACTGGCTACCGCTAGCATCGGCCTCACACTTCCTGTTCTTATGCCTGGACGACTCCGTCTGGTTCGAAGATTCTGAGTATTGTGTTCCTTCTCCACACATCTCAGGGAAAGGCTGAGAAGATGGTGGAGAACTCTGATAGGATCTCTAGACTCTGATAATCAACAAAATAGAGAAGATTCAAAATCTACCCCATGCTAGGGCGTAGTAAACCAGAAAGCAAGTGACATCTATTATAAAGGAACTAGTGTCCTGCATCCATACTTTGTTCCCTAGTCTAAATCCCACATCTATTGTCATGCACCCCCAGGGCAATGCTCATCAAGTCCCTCACAGTCTAGGGCAGGGATCCGCAACCTCCTCCTCTCCAGATGTTTTGGACTATGACTCCCATCATCCCTTACCATTGACTACACAGGTTTGAGTTGATGGTAGTTACAGGCCAAAGCATCTTCAGAGCCAAAGGTTGCAGACACCTGTTCTAGAGTGCTTCTGATACCCCAGCACACGCGCATGTCTTTGTCTAAGTCTGGCCCACTAAAGTAGTCCTTTTCCTGGCATTATTCTATGGCTTTGCATTGGCTCTTAGATGGTGCGATGGCCTCTGAGCAGCTGTTGCACTGCTTGTCTCCTCAGTGGTCCGCTCCACTGCTTTACTGGCCAGGCATCCTTCTTGCCCGGGTCCTTCCTTGGCTTCTTGAATATAAGTATTCTCCACTTATCTGGGTTCTTATTGGTGGATTTCCTCCCACCACCAAGATTATTGACACTATGCAGATTGTTTTAGCATGGGCTGGTGACCTTGCAGCTGCCACTAAAATCTGGGCTAAAGACCCAGCTGGCTGGATTTTTCCATCTCATACTCTGCATTAGACCTGGAGATACAACACCCCTCTTGCTTCTCCTCTCTGCATGATATATTTCCCCTCCCTTCTCTCCTCTTGTGGATATAGCTCCCCTCTTGCTTCTCCTCTCTGCATGATATATTTCCCCTCCCTTCTATCCTCTTGTGGATATAGCTCCCCATCTTGCTTCTGCTCTCTGCATGATATATTCCCCTAACTTCTATCCTCTTTTGGATAGAGCACCCTCTTCCTTCTCCTCTCTGCAAGATGTATTGTCCTCTCCCTTATCTCCTCTTGTGGATATAGCACTCCTCTTCCTTCTCTTGTTTGCAAGATGTATTGCCCCTTCCTTTCTCTCCTCTTGTGGATTTAGCACCCCTCTTCCTTCTCCTCTCTGCAAGATGTATTGCCCTCTCCCTTCTCCCCTCTTGTGGATATAGCACTCCTCTTCCTTCTCTTCTTTGCAAGATGTATTGCCCCTTCCCTTCTCTCCTCTTGTGGATATAGCACTCCTCTTCCATCTCTTCTTTTCAAGATGTATTGTCCCCTCCCTTCTCTCCTCTTGTGGATATAGCACCCCTCTTCCTTCTCCTCTCTGCAAGATGTATTGCCCTCTCCTGTCTCTCCTCTTGTGGATTTAGCACCCCTCCTGCTTCCCTCTCTGCATGATATATTGCCCACTCCCTTCTATCCTCTTGTGGATATAGCACCCGTCTTGCTTCTCTTCTCTGCAAGATGTATTGCCCACTCCCTTCTATCCTCTTGTGGATATAGCACCCGTCTTGCTTCTCTTCTCTGCAAGATGTATTGCCCCCTCCCTTCTAGCCTCTTGTGGATATAGCACCTTGCTTGCTTGTCACCCGTTGGTGATACAGCACGCTTCTCACGTTTCTGCTCTATGTGATCTCCCATCCTCTCTGATTCTGCGCTACTGTTTGGCTCTCTTGGCTTGGTGCCCCGGTTTCATTTCTTCCTCTTTATTCAGGTGTGGTGTTTTCCCTAATAATTTGGATCAGCCCTTGCCCATGCCTTCCATGTTAGAGTTAGGCAGGTGGTTCATGGCGTCTTCCTGAGTCTGTGCTCCAAATTGGTTTTCTCATCTGCCAGTGCTTAGGGTCCAATAACCATACCCCAGATCCTCCCTTGCTATCCAAGAGGCACATTTCACCATTGGGCATGTCAGAGGCTTCACTTGACCTGGCCCCAGGGTAACCCCCTGATGGGTACGCCCATCTGATCCCATCACACTAGCAAAACCAAATGTTAAAAGCTATTCTGAAGAAGTGAGATTTCAGCAGTGTTCTAAAAGTTGGCAGTAGGAGGAAGGTGGATGCCTGCAGGAAATGTGTTCCACTTTCAGGGACTGCAGAAGAAACAGCCTAGTAGGATAGCTTCACATTTTGAAACGCAATGATATCCAATCACCTCACTGCCTTGCTTCTGGGGGTCCTGCTGCCTCCCCCTCTATCTCTCCTCCACTACACAGAATGTGTTGGCGGCTATTTGGGGGGATTTCCCAAGACAAGTGCCTTCATGGAGAAAGGCTGCTGGTTAGAATCATAGTAGCTCTGGGCTGTTAGTAAGATATGTTAAGATTTGCTGTTAATCAGCAAGAATAGAGGGAATTACCACATTGTAAGGGAAAGGCAGCAGCCGTAGACATGTGTGTGGCTGAGGCAGCTCTGCTCCAGAGATTTGTAAAAAAAAGCTGCTTTTCTCTGGCTGCTATAACCATGAGGATGTCTCTCAGATGGGTTAAGGGCATGCACACAGCCTCATAGACAATGACATCTTCATCTTCTAAAGAGCTCTCCAAAGAGCACTGTGTGGGGGGGGGGGGGGTGACTATTGCAGTAATTGTATCCTCACATCCCAATCCTGAAGCTGTCCAAATAAGTATAATGGTTCATTCTTACAAAAACTTTAATATTAGGGTGAGAGCTGCAGAAAAGGATATGAGCAACAGTGTTTGGTGTGCTCTTCGTTCTCAGTGATTCAAGCACACAACCCTTTTACAAAAAGAAATATTTGTCAAATATAAAGATCTGTGTTCATTCTTATGTTCCAGAAATGCTCTTTGGTTTTATGCAAACCAGCAGGGAACTCCTATTGGTGTTATTTTTCCCTTCCTTCCCCTTTCTCCAGACAGTATTTGAAAAGAGTCCACTAGTAGTTCACCAGACTTTACATCTTGGAATGATAACCTATCAGAAAGAATGTATATAGTTACTGGACCTTTTCATAATGTGGTTTGCTTGACAAGGCAAGTGTCAAGTTGCTATTATGAGTACAATATGTACTGGAAGTGATCACTAGAAATGAGAACCATCACATTTTAAACAGAGCCAGTTTGTAATATTAGTACATCGTTTGCAGAGAATACAAACCCTTTTGTGTAGAAAAATGTCATTCCTTCCTGGAAAGGATCTCACTCATTATTAACGCTCATTATTAAAAACCAAATGATCTCTTTTTTTCTATTAGCACCGAGGCAAAGTTTAATTTTGTTTTATTAGCCAATGTTTGGTTAGAAGTGCTGCTAAAGCAATGCATTTGGTAAAATGTGCCTAAAACTGGTAATTCACAAAACATAGAAATAAGGAATGAAAATATTGACCCTGCAACATGCTCCCCTAGTCCCTTACACGATCTGTCACATCCCCAGAACTCACACCTTTCCAGAGAGTCTTTATAGCTCTCCATCATCTTCACCCATATAGAAAAAGTGCCAACATTTATTTATTTGTAGTTATTTATTTGAATTTACCAATCACTTTCACCAAAGCTCTGGATAGAGAAACTAATGTAACAGTAATATTATTATATATGATCAAAATGTCAATCAACATGAAGTCACATTTAGAGTAAGAGGAAAGAGTCAGAGCAGAGTGTGAAGATAAAGAGAAACATTCCAAAGTTTAGGAGAAAGCAGTACATTAATAGCAACGGCGGAATCAAGCAAAGGGAGGACATGGGGCACCCAACAGAAAAAAAGAGGCAGTACGATAAGGAGAATGTACAGAAACTAGAGAAACTAGAGAAGAAAGGTAAGAGGGCACAATACCATCTGCTCATTTGAAAACAATACATAAGCAGCAAAACTAAAGTCGAGCGAGGAAAGAAAGCCAACGAAGAGCAGTAAGTATGAGAATGGGGAGAAAGCGGACAGGAAAGATGAATGGCAAAGCTAAAAAATAAGCTGAACGGGGGCATGGGTATGAACCGGGATACCTAAGAGAAGTGAAGAACAACAATCAAGTTGTGCGAAAACCGATGTGAGAATACGAGTTTTAGTAGGAAAGGGAGAATTTTAGAAATATTCTAGAACTGGAAGTGGCATGAGCCAGTAAGAGAAGAGATGTGATGAGAAAAAAAGAGTAAGGAAGCAAAGAGGAGACCAAGATTGTGAACAGGTGAAGAGAGAGGAGGAGAGCTGTGGGGCAACGTAAATAGCGAGTAGGAGATGACAGTCATGGAAGGAGGCAGGAAATAGGAGGTTCTCTGTTTAATTAGAGTTTTGGTGAAGCGAGAGAGAGAGAGAGAGAGAGAGAGAGAGAGAGAGAGAGCATCCATAGCTGAATGCCAGAAAGACCAAAAGAGGGCAATAGAGCTGGTCAAATAAGATGGGGAAAGAGAAAAGGACAGTAGTTAGCGAGAGGCGAGGGCTCAAGAAAGGGTTCTTGAGAATATGAAGAATTGTGCCATGTTAAAAGGGGGAAGATATGAGTAGGGGGAGAAGAGTTAAACAGAGAAGTCAGATAGCAAAGACTTTCAAGATACAAGGAACGAATGAGAACCGATGGAATAGATTGCAACGGGGCAAGATTGGGATCAGCTGTCATGCGCCGCTTTCTCACCTGGCGTCTTTGGCCCCGCTGCCGCTTACGGACTTCCTGATTTCCGTCACGCTGACGCTACGTTCACTAAGCGGTCTAGTCTTTTTCCGCTAGGGTGACCGTAGCGTTATTTAACCACTCCTCTCCCTGGGTCCAGCGCGTTGCAACCTTCCACGGTCAGCTGCTTTTCCTCGCGGCCGCGGTCTTGATACACGCTGTGTTCCTCTTGCTCCTCGAGCCTTTGCTCTTTCACCTCTCTTACTCTTCCCGGTCCTTCTCCGGTCCCCGCCTTCTGTTCTCTCCCTCCTCCCTACTTTCCCTCCTTCGTGCCCGGCTTTCTGCCTTTGGTTTTGTTTACTTTCGCTTCCGGTGTTTGCTGGAGTTTACATATCCTGCTGGGTCCTGTTGCTGCCTTCTCCCATTGTTCATCTGCTTACACGCCCAGCTGCCATCAGGATACCTGCTGGTTCCAGGGGTTTTTTGCCTATTCTGGCTTTTTTCCCCCTTTTTGTCCCTCCCGGGAGTGGGACACGGTCAGGGCGCATTCACACGCTCTCACTGTGGCTTCCTCTTGTGGGAGACACGCTCAGCCTCGAAAAAAAGAAAAGGACTACACGGCACATCGAGCGCTCAGCCCAGTTGAGGAGGATTTCGACTCCACAGGTGAGGAGGTTGAAGAGATAAAAAAGGGTACTTCAACTGTATTAGAAGTCGGTGCTGACATCAGCATGTTGGCTGAAAACACTGAGCAAGACCTCATTTACAGGAGTGAAATAAGAAAACAACAGATTAGAGGGGAGCGGGGAGGACAGTGAGGATGATACAGAAGAGAGTGAGAATGCAGGTTTTGAATTTTAAAATGAAAACAAGAGACACAATCAGAGGCTGAGACATGGGAGTTCAGAATAGAGTCATGAGGGTGAAGAGCCAGAAGATTATTGGGAAGGAAAAAGGCAATGAGGATGAAGTGAAAGAGAGGTAAAATGAGATCGGAAATAAAGTTGCTTAGCATGAAAGACAAAGATTATAGGGAAAGAAGAGAGTGCAGCTTAACCTAAACGAGAGTGTGATTTTCTCCAGCGCTGTCTCAGTTTAAATAATGATCTAGGAGTAGACTGTAAAGAGGAGGTCAGCTATGGTGGCAGAGGTTTACAAAAAAGGAACAAAATGAAATAGAGGGTGGAGAGAAGCAAGTGAGGATGCCATGGCTGGCAGAAGAAAGAAGAGCAGAGGAGAAATCAGGATGAGGTATAGAGAAGTCAACAAGAGAAGGAAAGGACAGATTTAGATTAATGGAAAATGAGAATGCGTCAGAGTAACAGGGGACACCCCCCAGGAAATGAGTATCAGAGGGAGGGTAGGAGGTGAAAGGGAGATTATAAGAGAAGGACAGAAACAGCTGATCATCAGAAAGAAAGTCAAATGGGGAAAGGGGAGAATTAGAGGGGTGAGTAGCGAAAAATAAAACGAAGCAGTAGAGACAAGATGGGGAGGAATGGAAAGATGGATCAGTGAAAGGGTTAAAACAAGAAGTAATGAGCAGCACCAATGAGTAGAATGAAGTTTGAAATCATCTAAGGGAAAGTAGGTAGAGTCAGTAGGAAGAAGGAGGGGTAGCAAAGAGTCAGTATCGTCACAAAAGGATAACAGCCAGGAGGAGGATAGACAATTGGAAAACAAAGACTATGGGGCTTAAGGAAGAGCTACATTTGGATTCATAAGAAGGAGGGGAAGAGCGATACCGGTTGAATGGAAATGAATGGTTGTACATTCCTGCAGGACACATGCATTGGCAATGAAAGTCCTCAAATACCAGTTTGGTCCACACCCTCGGAAGGCCTCTGTCGCTGCTGCTCTCATTCCCCTTTTAACCATAAAAACAAACCAGCCCCCTTCCAGATATCTCTGTTTTTCCTGGTCTTCCTACTGTCAGTAATGGCTAGTGTCTCTCTACTAAACACGCACTTGACAACACAACTCACGTCCACAGATCGAAGGAGAGATAGAGTGAGACATAGAGAGAACGAGAGCGAAGAAGATAGCAAGAGAGAAAATACAGTGTGAGAGAGAAAGTGAAAGTGATTGAGGGAGAGAAGTTAAGGTCTGTCTATGGAGTTTCAAAAAAGAAAATGTCTTAGTAATGCGTGAACCCTTCCCTGAAAGATTCTGAAAAATGTAAGGTTAAGTCAAACTGTCTATGCTGTCTATGGAGTTTCAAAAAAGAAAATGTCTTAGTAATGCGTGAACCCTTCCCTGAAAGATTCTGAAAAATGAACACAGTAAATATTTGAGGCATCAACCCCAACATGGAAAATATCTCAATTTTATGGATGGCCTCATGTATTTTTTAAATAGTTTAAATTTCTTTTTTTGCAGCTTTTAACATGGGTGTCCCATAATGAAAACGATTTTCGGCCCAAATATCTTTAAATTGCCCACTTCGATTTCCTAGATTTTTGGCATGCACCTACATATTATTAGGTATTGGTGCACTTAAAAGATATAAAATCCAGCTGACCATTTTTGAGATGTTCAAGATTTATCCATATATCACGCATGCCCAGAATGAATGTGCATCTTTTTGTACAAACTGTACACGTACATGCAGAATATGTACATTTCATACATTTACACTTCTATAAGTATGCAAACTCCTATATGCATCCTATGTGTAATGTGAGTTGTCATATGTATGGGAGACATATACAATGCATTTCATATGACTTTACCCAAACACTTCGCTACTCATATCCTTTACAGTCTCCTGCCACAGGCACTTAAGCCATACACTCGTACACCATACCCCCATATGCAGTAAACCCTACACGCATATGGTACACATTCATATGCCACATGCTCACATACCAAACACTCATGTGCCACTCATACAACATGCACTCATATGCCAGACACCATATGCCATACATACACATGACATAAACACAAATGACATAAATACATGTCATAAACTCACATGACACATGCCATACATGCATATGCCCTATTCTATTCAGTCATAAGTGATATAATCTTAAAGCATATACTCATGGTACACCCATACGTGACACATTCATGACATACCTATGGGGGGTACACTTATATGCCGTACATATATGAGATACACTCATACGCTATACGCCACACTCCCACAAAAAGCCTCTGAAATACATTTTTAAGAGTTAAGGGTACTCTAAGAAAAACTAAAGCTTGCAAACAGTAAAAATGACATTAAGGTACACACACTGTTTCCCACTACAAATTCAGCCAGGAAACTGGAAGTATAAACACTCACTCCATACCAGTACAAATCCAACTTTAACATTCTCTTTAAATACCAGGCTGCGTAGAGCAATATCATAGTTTAAGTGAGTGTTAAGGTTGTATATGGAGTGAGTAGTTTTTACTTCAGGCTCCCTATTTGAATTTGTAGTGGTATAGATTGTGTGTGTCTACTTTAATATTCCAATTTCTACTGCTAGTAGAATTAACTTTTTGATAGAGAAAACTTTACTCTTTTTATAAAGTATTTTCTGTAATATAATTATAATTGGTTTTTTATAAAGTACTTAATACCGAAAGAGGTTTCTAAGTGTGGACCCAGGATTCAAACCAATGTTGCTCTGCATCGTCTTGCTTTCAAGATGAAAACGTTGCCACTGTGCTATACTACCTATGCCATGTATATACATAGATTTTGTGAAAACTTTAGTTAGGAGAGAGTTAAGGTGATCTGATTTAACACAACAAAACTCTTGAAATTAAGCAGTTTTATGGGAAATGATGACCGTCTTAACTCAATGTTGCCTGTCGATGTCCCCAATGATGGCATTTTGTATGTAATTGTGAATCCCTTCTGTTATTATATGTATGTGCTCATGGGCTTTGCAACAAGGGGACACTGAGTTAAGATTGTCATCGCTTCCTACATCTGTTGTATTTCAAGGGTTTTGTAGTGTTAAAAGGCCTGTGACAAACCTTTTGTTTGGAACATGTTATACACAACCATCCAAAGAGTCAAAACCTATTAGCAAACATTTTGGGGAAAAATTGCAGGTATTCTTTTTTTTAATTTTTTCATTTGTGTTTGGTTATACAAAACCTTTACAAATACAACAGTTATTAAATCTTCATCTTCCTATTCAAGGTTAAAAGCAAAAACAACAGAACATTCTAATATTACATTTCTAAAAGAAGCAGTTAATTGTAAAAAAAAGTCCAAGCAGAATTGAGATAATTCATTATACTTGTTTGTATTCAAATTTTAACATCCACTTTCGTTTACTCATGAAAGAAAACAATGTATTTTCCTTTTTGCCCCGAATGTTGAGGTAGAAAAAAAAAGTTTAAAAATAAAGTTGCAGGTTTTCATTTCTAGAAAGGCTCTCAGCCTCTCTGCAGCAAAGCACCATGGGAGATATATAAATGTTTTTTTAGAGCAAGGGGCACTGCCTTCTCCGTCGAAAACCTTTAAAACTACCAGACGGATTTACACCAAATTAGTCAAGGAAATTAAGTCAACACTTAGTGCCCAAGTTGTTTCTTATTTGGTCCAAATCTGTGCAGCGGTTTTTGCAATATGGCTTCCCACAAATTGCACTTTTTCTCTGTGATAAAATCCATGGGAGTAAACCTAAAACAGCTTTTTTATTTTCTTAATAAATGTTACATTTTTTAACATAGCTTTCCCAAAATGTCCGATTCAGGTATCCCATGACAAACTTTCTGTTTGGAATATTTCATCCAAATTCTTCCAGCGAGTCAAGTTATTAGCAATAGAATTTTGAGAAAAGTCTATGTCGCCCTATACAATATATAAACATATATTTGTGTGTGTGTCTATTACACGGCCACGGTAGTGGCCATGTAGTTATGGTTAAATTGCTGTTTCCATAGGAAGAGCACTTTTTGGGCGGCTTATAACTCCGCTCCCCCTGGATGAATCCTCACCAAACTTTGCAAAAAAAAGTACATGGGCCACTCTGAATATTTTCGCAAAGTTTGGCGAGGTTTGGCCCGGGGGGGAGGGGGGAAGTTATAGGGGGGGTCCCAAAACATCTTTTTTTCCCATAGACTGAATGGGGGAAAAACTTTGCGCACGGCTACAGGTAAAACGCTGGATGGATTTTCATCAAATTTGTGGCAGGTACAGTGGCTTGGTCCAGAAAGCATGCTTTTGTAAATTTGGTGACCTTCCGTGCAGTACTTTTCATTAAAATGACCAAAAAGTAGGTCTGAAAAAATTAGTGATATCTATGTCCGCTTTGAGGTCACACTTCCCAGTTCGGTCCACGGACAAGATACCGATTGGCTAAGGGGCTGGAATCATGACCGCGGACACGCAACGTCTCTGCCGATTGGCTGCAGCGAGACGTGTTCTGCATCAGATTTTTTGGATGCGGCCGACATCTTGGATCCACATATAGCTGAGCGACAACCAGCAGAAACATGCTATATTTAGAAAACTCTTTTGCTGTGTCCTGGAGCGTTGGGAAAGGTTCAGACAGTAAGACATGGGTGATCAATGCATTTGTTCTGGCGGTCGGTCTTCATGATGTACTTTCTATGGCCACCTTTTACGCACAAAAAATGAGGGGTGTAACAACGGTAGTATTTCAGTCCATGCAGTGCACAGGGAACTTGTAACTGTTGTAAGGACACGCGTGGTGTTAGCGAACATTGAAATTGACAACATGCCGTAATTGCATTACTTTTTCCTATGGGTATTGTATTCATTCGTACGCCGCCATGGGTGTGACATGCTACGGTGGTTGTGGCCAGGGCCTAGAGTCTTGGATGCATGGCCGTCGGCCGAAGGCCGAAGGCCTTACTTCGAAGACTGTAGGCCCTGGCCACAACCACTCCAGCATGTCACACCCATGGATACACCCGTAGTATTGCGTATTGATTGCCTGGTTGTGGGGAGTGTGTGCAGTCTTGGGTGCATGGCCAAAGCCCATGCACCCAAGAACAAAGTTATAAGCACTGGACGTCCAAACCACTACACACCCATGCCATGTAATATCTATGGACATATAGCTAGGAGTGCAGCCTCTGGCCAGAAGCACTGAAGGATACCACACCTATAGAAAAACCCCAACTCCACACATCACTGAGGTGGTTGTGGGGAGACCCTGCACCCAACAACAAAGTTATAACCTCTTCACTTACAAGCCAACATGGGTTTTATCTAGTGCGGTGGTTGTGGCCAAGATGTATACTTTTGGGTGCATGGTTGCAGGCTGTATGCGATACACCCAAGCATGTACACACTGCCCACAACCACTGCAGCGTATCACATTTATACTTCACACCCACACAATCGATTATGTATCTGGCAGATGTGGCCAGCTCCCAGAGTTTTGGGTACAAATTCAGTACATGCTACATTTACAATGTTTCCTTCTATGGGTGTGCTACTGATTTTTAAGCAACCATGGGTGTAATATGCTGCAGTGATTGTGGCCAGGGCCTACAGTCTTGGGTGCATGGCTGTAGGCTGTAGGCCGGACATCATACTTCCAAGACTGTAGGCCCTGGCCACAGCCACCGCAGCATGTCACAGCAATGGGTACACCTGTAGTATTCATTATTGATCAGATGGTTGTGGGGAGTGTGTACAGTCTAGGCTGCATGGCTGGCCATGCACCCAAGAAGAAACTTCTAAGCACTGGAGTTATAAGCCACTTTC
This sequence comes from Ambystoma mexicanum, assembly GCF_040938575.1. Lineage (NCBI taxonomy): Eukaryota > Metazoa > Chordata > Amphibia > Caudata > Ambystomatidae > Ambystoma > Ambystoma mexicanum. Next base: position 77,643,949 of record NC_090940.1, on the reverse strand, counting down.
CATCCATATATTGAAATGTATGGACATACACCTAAGATTTTAGGCCCTGCCCACAACCACTGCAGCATTTCACAGCTATAGAGACATCCCTAGTATTGACCATCACTCAGGTGGCTGTGGGGAGGGTCTGCAGTCATGAGTGCATGGCCGCAGGCCATGCACCCAACAGCACAGTTATATGTAGTGTACTTACAAGGCACAATGGGTGTGATATGGTGTGGTAGTGCATCCCTCAGGCGGCTGTGGGGAGGGGCTGCAGTCATGAGTGCATGGATGAAGGCCATGCCCCAAAAGTACATTTGTACATAGTGTAGTTATATGCCCCAATGGATGTCATATGGTACGGTAGTAGCGGCCAGGATGTAGAGTATTTGAACAAAGTAATAAGCACTGCAGTTGTAAGTAACTATGGATTTTATATACTGTATGCCCATACATTGATAAATCTATGGCCTCACACTCACGTATGTAGCCTGTGGCTACAAACTACTGCAGCATATCACAGCTATAGGTACACTTGTACTATGCGGCCATGCTCCCAAAACCAACTTTGTACATAGTGAAATTACAAGGCACAATGGTTCCGATATGTTGTGGTGTTTCTGCCCAGGATCCAGAGTCTTGCCTGCATGCCCAAAGGCCATGCACCCAAGACTGAAGTCATAAGCAGTGGGGTTATAAGTGAATATGCGGTAGTTGTGTGCACGTCCTAGCGTCTTGGCTGCATGGCTGCAGACGATGGTCCCAAAAGTTAACTCATAAGTAGTTAATTTACAAGGACCATGGTTTTGATATGCAGCGATGGTTGTGGGTAGAAACTATACTCTTTGTACCTTGGTCGTAAGGCGTAGGTGGTAGGTTACACAACCAAGATGCAAGGGCCAGCCTACAGCCACTGCAGCATATTAGTACCATAGATTAGACGTGTAGGTTTGCATGTGTACAAAATTACTGCCAATATACTTACTCCTTACTTTGTTCAGAATCCATATATGTTTTAAATGCCTTTAGTACTTGGCGGAAGTATCCTTTTTTAATTTCTGTGATAAAAGAAAAAGGTATGTTAGTCTTTGCATTTTAGGGAAACTTACTACATTGCATAATAGACAGTTTACTTTTTTTTGGCCCTCATATTTAGTTTACAAACCAGTGTACTGTGCATTCTGCTCAGTTTCTGTGTTTGCTTTTCTAATCCTTGGGTCTGGGGAAAAAAACTCCTTGTCGGATCAAATAAAAAACTTTATTTGCTATTGTACTAACTACTTCCTTGTTTCCTTTGAGTGTTTCCTTCTTCTTTCTGATTAATGTTATGTTTGTTGCCTTGCTGCCGATTTTTAACAACAGTTAGATACCTATAGGCGTATTCTAACTGTGCATTTGTTCTTACAGATCTGTGATATTCATTTATTTGTGTTGTTGTTATATCCTCTTGGGCAGTTAGATACCTGTTGCCGTATTCTAACTGTTTGTAGTCTTTCACATAATTTTTTGGTAATCTTGAAGTACACATTATTTATTACATTTTGGCTTTAAGAAGATTAAATACGCATTTGTAAGATTAGCTGGCAATCTCTGCTTTAGAGTAATGGTGCTATCATTACATCCGAACCATCCACATTTCTTTTTAATGTATGCAGTGTAGTGACCTGCATTAGTTGTGGCTCCTGCATGGTAGATTATACCTATTGTTGTAAAGGTTTTCTTTCCAAGTGACACTTGGCCGTGTAGGAATCCAGTCAGTTTGCAGTTGTTTTTGGTACCATCTGCATTATAACGTAGAAGCATAAGTATTATGTAGGCACTATGTGATTGTATCAGTAAGGTGGAGCGATTGTCTGAATTGCAAATAGTACATAATCTGCCGTGGTTTGCATTCTGTACAAGTTGCTGAAATGGAATGGATTCACAGTTAGGTATGGAAACATACACAAATCACTCATTTGGGATGTGTTCCTGTATCACATTGCTACAGAGAGTGCATGTATGTTTCCACATGTATGAAATCTGGAAGATTTCATTTACAGGTATGCTTTTGTTTTCCAATACTAGTAGTAAGTACATTAGGAATTATTGTGGATCTTCTTGTGAGTTTATAGTGAATCTCACCATTCTAGCACAGTAGTCCAATTCTTGCCTTATTCCATGAATACTACGTGTTGTCAGGATTGTTTGTTGCGTTTCTTTGAAGCACTAACATTTGTAAACACAATTGGTCTGTACTGTGTAAGTAAATAATGTTAACAATCGGTGGCAATTGAAATAGAATATTCATTGCTACATTTGCATAACAACTTACCCCAGTTTCATTTGTAAATTTGAATGGACCAGCTAGTTCTGCATCTGAGTACATTTTTCAGAGTTTCTGTTCCTTCTTTGAAGACGTACCTGGTTTACATTCACTAATAGGTTCTTCTTTGTTTGTGGTAATTGATGAAGCTTTAGCTTCTTTTGTTTTCTTTGAGGGATTTGGTGTTGGATTCTGTTGCATTTCTGTTTGATTTACATTTCTTTTGCCACATTTTACTTTATCTGGAACAGGATATTGTTTCAGATGGGGGTGTACAGTGAACACAATCTATTGTATTCTAGAATGCATGGAATATCAACTTTGACTTTACTTGCATCAAAGTTCATTAGCAATACACCGTCAAGTGTACGAAAGCGTGATAATGCTACGTAGCTCATGCCTTCTTTAAAGACTGTGTTTCCTATATCTATCAATGCTTTGTCTAGGGTAAGACCTTGGGATTTATGAATGGTAACTGCATATGCAAGAGTTAGAGAAAATTGCTCTCTATGCACATACATGTCTTTGAAGAGAAGGAATCGAGCAATTGAGCGCCCTATCCTTTTCACTTCTGAAAGTTTATAAAGCGAATATTGCCAAACTGAATATTGCTGTCACTTGGGTATGATTGAAAGCCAACAACTGTACCCAGTGCTCCATTAACTAGCCCTTGCTCGACGTCAAGGTTACGTTTAAGCATTACTCTACAATTTAAGGATAATTTTAATATTTTTTCCAACCCAGCTGTATTGGTCATTGAATTTTGTAAACTATTTAGTCTTGTTGTGGCTTGCTCACACATGGGTACTGTCATACCATGTACGTCTAGTTAGTCTGTAGCGCGAATTTCCTTTATTGGTTGCATTTCTTTATTTAACATTGTTTCATTGAATTTGAAACAGCTTGCAAGAGTTGGCATTAAGGCCATACAATTGACATTTTTGAGCGCTAATTGTTCCAGAACATCAGTTGCACAGGCATTATCGCCATAAAGTGCATGAATGTGCCGGTTTTTCAACACTACTTGTGCTTCTTGTGATAGTACACCAACTCTAATACTTTTTAAGATGTTAGCATAAGTGAGATCTGCAGATTGCCGCATGTTCTCTGTTAATTCTCTGTATTGGAAATGTTGTCAAAGGTTGACATTTCCTATGCTGCCAACAGTTTTACAGCAGAGTTTGTGGCCTAAGGTTTTAAAAATAGGTTCACCTTCTGGATGTATAAACTGTAGGTTCACCTTTCACTGGTGTCAATTGTAGAAGATCTCCGAAAACAATAATGTGTTTCCCTGCAAAGAGTTCTTCGTTGTTACTTTTAAGTACTTCTTGCAATCTGAGGTGAATCAAAGCCAACATTAGGTTGGAGACCATGCTCACTTCATCTATTAGTAGCATTTTCATTTGTTTCAATACTCTGCGTACTTCCATTGCAGCTTCTGCAGAAAGTGTGTAATAGTCTAATTTATTTTGATGCTCTACTGGAAGCAGTAGTAATCGGTGTAAAGTGACACCGCCTATGTTGTAGGCAGCTAAACCTGTGGGGGCCGTTACAACAGCTGACAGTTTGTTGTTTGTCAATTGTTGAAGGAACTTGCTGATGATTTTGATTAAGAATGTTTTTCCTGATCCAGCTTCACCACTCACGTACAGTAGTATAGCTTTGTAATTTTAGCAGGTACATTCTTCATTTTCGTGTTGTACACAATGTACAATTTGTTTTGTTACATCTTCAAAAATGGTGCGCTGATCTTTGTTAAGTTTTGCTTGTTGTACAGTTAAGTCTTCTGTATCTTCTTGATACTGATACATGGTGTTTTCTACTTCTGCCATAGCTACTTCTGCCTCATTTGCTATTAGTGGTTGTCCTAGTAGTTCTTGACTTCCTGTTACAGAAGGTTGACTACTGTCGGAAGAGTCCTTATCTAGTTGGGCCTGAAGTTCTTCTTCCTGTTGCTGCTCATTGTGTAACATTGTTTTGTACTGCGTAAGGTTCACATCGGTGATAGCGCTTTCATTTGCTTTGAAAGCATCTTCATAGCAGACATAGTTATCTAGTATGTCTTCCTCTTTTCTCCATGGTATACAAAGTTGTAACAGAGACATGTAATATAGTTCTATTGTTGAGGAGTTTTTAATAACAATTTTACATGATTAATTAAGCTTTGTTTGGTAAGTTTCACAAAGCTCCCTTCACAATCGGTCACTCTATATCTATGTTTGCTTTCATCGGGTTTTATATTATTTTTGTATGCAAAGTTTTGAGCTATGTGGTATAGACTTATGCTTTCCAAAGTGCTACTCCTGTTCGGATAGCATGTGTCCAGTAAATTGTTTTTTAGAATGTCTTGGCTGTTGGGATCATTTCTGGCAATTGTTTCTATGTCCTCATATAATTTCAGCACTCTTTTTCTAGATTTTGCAGAACCAAGACTTAGCCATACTATGTTGTCTGATTTTCCATACAAAGCAGTACCGGTTAAACAATCTACTGCTTCATAGGTGCTACATTCTCTATGAGAGAGCATTTATATGCCTAGGGTGTACATTTTCTGTGATAGTGTTTTGTCTGATGCTAGGTCATCCCATAGGTCTTGAATCTCTGTTTTTTCTGCTTTTGTTAAGTAGGCTGTAACATATTGTGCAACAGCAGTAGAATTGTCTGCAATCTACTGCACATCTATGTTTGCATTCCATAAGAGGGCAATGATTGCATTGTAATCATTGATATATTTTGATTCTTCTGTTCTTTTTATGTAATATGTGTTCTTAGGTGATTTACCTTTAACACTATGTCGAACTGAAGACATGAAGTTGTTTACTTCACCTGTTTCTGTAACTGGTCTAGGGAAACCAAAGCGGCATTTGGTGTAGTATTTACCTTTGTTTTTGTATTTGCGGTGACAATATTTGCCACATTTGTGTCTTTGAAATTGTAAAATCTGCCCATGCAGCTCACTATGTGTCTGTTGTGAAGGGATTTCACAAGTGTCATATTTTTGGATAAACTGCAAAACAGTGCTATCACTGTCGTGACCAAATTTAGGTGCACCTTTGATCCATAACAGCATGTGAATAGGTGGTGCTCCTCTCGCTTGATAATCTTTTCTCCAAAAGAAGTGTTGCACTTCTCCAAGGGGAGGAACAGTTTTATTGCAAATAAAGTGTAGCATGGCAATGAAACGATGATGGAAATATCTTGACACATTAACTGGATCTAGATAGCAAAGTTCTCCAGGTGTTAATATATCTATGTTGTTTTTGTTGCTGTTTGCTATGCGTAGGAGCTCATGCAAATCTTCCCATGCATATTCTGCACAACTTAGTGTAACAAACCAAGTCGGTGGTCCAATGTTTCTGATCATACAACGCACGTCTCCGTGCCGTCAGAACCAGTATTCCTTTGTACCACGCATGTTTGCAAACAAATTTGTTATACTTGTTTGTAAAACCTCATCTTTTTCCTGTACTTTTTGTATTAACTACGTAGCTGACATATTTTGAAAGTGGGCTCCAGATTTCAAAATGTGTGCAACTCGGTAACATAGCATTGCTAATTCACTTTCATAGAGTAGGTGGAATAGGTATTCCACATTTTGTCTAAATCTGGGATCTTGCGAATACATTCCTAATGAGCAGTATTCTGATGCCCCAATGTGAGTGGGTCTATCATCGTATCTTCCACCTTTGCCAGTAGGAAATAGCAGTGTAAAAGCACATGCTTCTATACTTTTTTCCCATATACTCATTGGTGAACCTTTGGTTTGTCGCATTTGGTAAGTTTCTAGTGCATCATCTATGCTTTCATTGGAATGCAATGGATGAATTGTGTACTGGTCCAAAAGAGTGGATACTGTAGCAGGATCCAGAAGTTCAAATTGTCCAGTTTCTGATGGCTCTTGAATTATTTCAGTTGTTTCCCTTAAGCTTTCTTCAATATTTATTTCCTTGTAGTACTCGTTATTGTCTTTTAGATATTGCAATGCTTGTCTAACTTCATGTAAGTCCACCAGTTGTTGGCAATTTTTTTTGTCTTTTGTTGGTACACCATTTACCAAGACTTTTAAAGAATGCTCTGTTGAACATTGCACTCCTAAAGTGTGTACATTTTTGATTGGATCTAATGGCAAACTACTTTGCCACGAATGCCTTTCACCAATTCAGAGGGAGGTCAATTTGCTGTTTTTGGATGAAGGCGTATAATTGCTTGAAATGGGTGAACTGTTTGAATTATGATGCTCTCATACAAATTGAGTTGTTGCAGGATCTTTGGTAGTGGGAGCAATTCCAAATTATTTGTAATAGCAAGTGAAGGATTGTGGTTGTTGTCTAATTTTGTAGTGCAGTAACTGCAACATATTAGGCGTTCAGTTAGTTCATATTTGTTTTCTGCTAAAAGGTAGAGAGCTAATTCAAGCCATTTAGAATCTTCATTGTTTTCTATTTTGTATGCTATGTCTATGTTTTTTGTGTTCCTTTTGTAAAACGTTCTGCGGCAACACACACACACATGGTTTGGTACTTCAGCCGCTGTCCTTTTAAATTTTAGTATTTCTTTTCTGTATGTATGTAATAGAAGGTTGCTATGTGCAGAATTGCTGCTACTATGTTCTAAAACTATTGCATTTTGTAAGTGGCTTTCACTTCCAAAATACTTTCTCTGAATACGGTCAATTTCTTCTTGTAAGTATTTGGATGTACCATGCAGAAGAGTGTTATTTAAATTGCCTAATTCTGAAGCTGGACTTTTTGCATAGTATATTTTATACACTAGATTTCTTACATTTGAATGATGTATTGATATCCTCTTGATATCATGGAAGGTGCTTTTGCAAATAGGCCCAGAAATGCAGGCTAATGAATGTCCTTGTAGTCCTGTGTATTTGCGCACTGGACAAATATCCATATTTTGCAGCACTTTCATTTTACTTTTGTCTTTACCTTTTACATACTGATTGAGGAACTGACGTAAAGATTTGAAAGATTTGTTTGGAATGGCACACATTGATGTGCACGGCCATTTGCATACTGGACGGTGTAGTTCTGTCGAATCGAGAGGTAATTCTGAGTTTTCAGAGGATATGTTTGTAAGCAGTGTTTCTTGTTCCATGATGGTACTATTGATTTTTTTCATACCCTCGCCCACTGCTATGGATGGCAATTGTGTTTGTTTGACTTTGTTTGTATGCTTCTTCATTAAAATATGGTTCTGTGGTTGTCGTGTGACTCCATTCACCTCCACAAACATTTAAGAAATTATTTGTGTTCCCATTCCGTTTATTGCTGAGTTTCTTTTGTAGTTTGGTACTTAGTTTTGTTAGTGCTTTCATCCTACTTAACACTAATATAAACAACTTCCTTTTGAGAAGGATTGCACTGTCCACGAGCGCTTGTAGGATTAATTTTCTACGGTAGGTTTTAAGGGGTGAGGATGATTTTGGACCTCTTCTTATTAGATTCTGAAGGACTCTGTGGCGAAACATTTTTGCTAAAATACTTTTTTTACTGTGGGTTCTTGTTACTATATCAGGATTATTAGGAGCATTGCTAGCTGTACTGGTAGCCAATTGTTTGCCAAGATTTTTGTGTTTTGTGACACATTTTGATGGAGGAGGTAAAGTTTCGGTAGTGGAAGCTTCCTTTGTTTTGCTAAACGACTGTATTAGCTGGTTTGTTCCAACGTTCTATTCAAACTCTACTACAGATGGATGCTTAGATTGGACACTTTTCTTTTTATTTGCTCTAATTCTGCATCCCTTTCTACGGACTTGCTTTTTGGTAGGCATTCTTTGGTGTCTTTTGAAAAAAAGAAGGCATGCTTTGGTCTGTTGTACAATGTATGTGTGTTGTGTCCATGCGTACATGAGTTTGATGGGGAAGCTGTTTGTCGTGGTGTGTGAATGTGCATTGGACTCTTACAATGATTTGGGAAGGCTATTTTTCTGTTTATATAGCACTACAATGTGCTTCCGATGACAGTACAAAGTGGCGTAGTGGTGATGAGAAGCATTAATAGTAAACGAAATGGCATAAAATTGAAACAGCTATTTCTTTTCTAGTACTAACATTGTAATGATTCTGTATGTTATTTGAGTTCCAAATACAGAGGGATTTGTGAGACATTCTGCCTGTTATTCTTTGTTTAACAAATGGGGATTTGTGAGTAGAATGGTGCAGAAATCAATGTTTGCTTTGGTGCCCAAAGTAAACAAATAACCCTTGCAGCCTCTTTGAGGAATAGTTAGAATATAAAGGTAGTACTGTACTTTGCGAAAAGACCAACAGGCCGATTCATGGAATAATTAGCGCGGCGCAAGTGGGCAAAAACGTGCGAATCGCAGTGGAATAGCGAAAATCGCAGTGCAAGTGCGAAAATCGCACGAAAAGCAGCGCACGTCGATTCATGGAAGGCCGTGCGCGAGAAAACCAGCGGATGTGCGATAAAAAAGTGCGCGGCGCACGTTGGCGCACAGGCCATCTAACAGCGTGCGCCAGGTCACAGCGAAAATCGCACAGGCCACAGCGAAATTCGCACATAGCGCGGCGCACGCAACAAAAGTAGGCGGAACACGGGCGTAACACTCGGAATGGGGAACAACTTGCCAAAACGTGGGCGTCACGGGGGAAGTACAGGGCACAAGTGCGCGGAACGCCCACACGCTCGCCTACAACACGTATTCATGGAATAGAATAGGGGAAAAAAGCGCACGCTCAAACCAGCGCACAGGCACAAACACGACCGCCACAAGAAAGCAGGCGGTAGCGTCTCTGCGGCTGTAAGAAATGTGCGTCAAAAGGTGCGCCAACAAATAGCACCTATATACTGCCATGATGAATGTCCCATACTGTGGCCCTCCAGGAAAAATGACGTGCAAAGGGGTACCCACAAACACGGACACCCGCTGACAAAAAATACGTGTGCGTGTATACCGGGGTGCGCGGGAAGTCTCACACGCGATTTCAGCAGGGTACGTGCATCACAGGGGTTCGCGTGAAGTTATTCACGCGATCGGGCCTGGGGGAGCGGGATACGTGTATTTCAGGGGTTCGCGTGAAGTTTCTCACGCGATCGGGCCTGGGGGAGCGTGCTACGTGTATTTCAGGGGTTCGCCTGAAGTTTCACACGCGATCGGGCCTGGGGGAGCGGGCTACGTGTATTACAGGGGTTCACGTGAAGTTCCTCACGCGATCGGGCCTGGGGGAGCGTGCTACATGTATTTCAGGGGTTCGCGTGAAGTTTCACACGCGATCGGGCCTGGGGGAGCGGGCTACGTGTATTACAGGGGTTCGCGTGAAGTTCCTCACGCGATCGGGCCTGGGGGAGCGGGCTACGTGTATTCCAGGGGTGCGTGAGAAGTTCCACACGCGAATAGCCTGGGCGCGTGTATTTCAGGGGTGCGCGGGAAGTTCCACACACGAATAGCCTGGGCGCGTGTATTTCAGGGGTGCGCGGGAAGTTCCACACGCGAATAGCCTGGGCGCGTGTATTTCAGGGGTGCGCGGGAAGTTCCACACGCGAATAGCCTGGGCGTGTGTATTTCAGTGGTGCGCGGGAAGTTCCACACGCGAATAGCCTGGGCGCGTGTATTTCAGGGGTGCGCGGGAAGTTCCACACGCGAATAGCCTGGGCGCGTGTATTTCAGGGGTGCGCGGGAAGTTTTACACGCGAATAGCCTGGGCGCGTGTATTTCAGGGGTGCGCGGGAAGTTCCACACGCGAATAGCCTGGGCGCGTGTATTTCAGGGGTGCGCGGGAAGTTCCACACGCGAATAGCCTGGGCGCGTGTATTTCAGGGGTGCGCGGGAAGTTCCACACGCGAATAGCCAGGGCGCGTGTATTTCAGGGGTGCGCGGGAAGTTTTACACGCGAATAGCCTGGGCGTGTGTATTTCAGGGGTGCGCGGGAAGTTCCACACGCGAATAGCCTGGGCGCGTGTATTTCAGGGGTGCGCGGGAAGTTTTACACGCGAATAGCCTGGGCGCGTGTATTTCAGGGGTGCGCGGGAAGTTCCACACGCGAATAGCCTGGGCGCGTGTATTTCAGGGGTGCGCGGGAAGTTTTACACGCGAATAGCCTGGGCGCGTGTATTTCAGGGGTGCGCGGGAAGTTCCACACGCGAATAGCCTGGGCGCGTGTATTTCAGGGGTGCGCGGGAAGTTTTACACGCGATTTCTGCACGGTACGTGTATTTCATGGGTGCCGGGGAGTCCCACATGTGATTTGACAGTGTGGGTCCTCCCAGGTGTACCCTGTACACCCTCCACGGCCCCTGCAGGCAGCCCACACCACAGGGGACTACCCTGCATCCCTGGTCATGTCCCGCAGGCAGCCCACCCAACATGGGCATGCCCCCCAGCAAAGGCACATGTCTCCTTGAACTAATGAACACCAACTCATGTCCCCTTGCACCCCCACCCCCAGCACTGTGGGGCACCTGCCAGCAGGCCCCCACCCATGTCTCCCACCACCCCCACACCCCAGCCACCAGGGGCACCCTCCACCAGGCCCCCACTCATGTCTCCCACCACCCCCACACCCCAGCAGTGCAGGGGCACCCTCCACCAGGCCCCCACTCATGTCTCCCACCACCCCCACCCCACAGCCACCAGGGTCACCCTCCACCAGGCCCCCACTCATGTCACCCACCACCCCCACCCCCCAGCCACCAGGGTCACCCTCCACCAGGCCCCCACCCATGTCTCCCACCACCCCCACCCCCCAGCCACCAGGGTCACCCTCCACCAGGCCCCCACTCATGTCACCCACCACCCCCACCCCCCAGCCACCAGGGTCACCCTCCACCAGGCCCCCACTCATGTCTCCCACCACCCCCACACCCCAGCAGTGCAGGGGCAGCCTCCACCAGGCCCCCACTCATGTCACCCACCACCCCCACCCCCCAGCCACCAGGGGCACCCTCCACCAGGCCCCCACTCATGTCTCCCACCACCCACACCCCCCAGCAGTGCAGGGTCACCCTCCACCAGGCCCCCACTCATGTCTCCCACCACCCCCACACCCCAGCAGTGCAGGGTCACCCTCCACCAGGCCCCCACTCATGTCTCCCACCACCCCCACACCCCAGCAGTGCAGGGGCAGCCTCCACCAGGCCCCCACTCATGTCACCCACCACCCCCACCCCCCAGCCACCAGGGGCACCCTCCACCAGGCCCCCACTCATGTCTCCCACCACCCACACCCCCCAGCAGTGCAGGGTCACCCTCCACCAGGCCCCCACTCATGTCTCCCACCACCCCCACACCCCAGCAGTGCAGGGGCAGCCTCCACCAGGCCCCCACTCATGTCACCCACCACCCCCACCCCCCAGCCACCAGGGGCACCCTCCACCAGGCCCCCACTCATGTCTCCCACCACCCCCACCCCCCAGCAGTGCAGGGTCACCCTCCACCAGGCCCCCACTCATGTCTCCCACCACCCCCACACCCCAGCTGTGCAGGGGCACCCTCCACCAGGCCCCCACTCATGTCTACCACCACCCCCACCCCCCAGCCACCAAGGGCACCCTCCACCAGGCCCCCACCCATGTCTCCCACCACCCCCACACCCCAGCAGTGCAGGGGCACCCTCCACCAGGCCCCCACTCATGTCACCCACCACCCCCACACCCCAGCCACCAGGGGCACCCTCCACCAGGCCCCCACTCATGTCTACCACCACCCCCACCCCCCCAGCCACCAGGGGCACCCTCCACCAGGCCCCCACCCATGTCTCCCACCACCCCCACACCCCAGCCACCAGGGGCACCCTCCACCAGGCCCCCACTCATGTCTCCCACCACCCCCACACCCCAGCAGTGCAGGGGCACCCTCCACCAGGCCCCCACTCATGTCTCCCACCACCCCCACACCCCAGCAGTGCAGGGTCACCCTCCACCAGGCCCCCACTCATGTCTCCCACCACCCCCACACCCCAGCAGTGCAGGGGCAGCCTCCACCAGGCCCCCACTCATGTCACCCACCACCCCCACCCCCCAGCCACCAGGGGCACCCTCCACCAGGCCCCCACTCATGTCTCCCACCACCCCCACCCCCCAGCAGTGCAGGGTCACCCTCCACCAGGCCCCCACTCATGTCTCCCACCACCCCCACACCCCAGCAGTGCAGGGGCACCCTCCACCAGGCCCCCACTCATGTCTACCACCACCCCCACCCCCCCAGCCACCAGGGGCACCCTCCACCAGGCCCCCACCCATGTCTCCCACCACCCCCACACCCCAGCCACCAGGGGCACCCTCCACCAGGCCCCCACTCATGTCTCCCACCACCCCCACACCCCAGCAGTGCAGGGGCACCCTCCACCAGGCCCCCACTCATGTCACCCACCACCCCCACACCCCAGCAGTGCAGGGGCACCTTCCACCAGGCCCCCACTCATGTCTCCCACCACCCCCACACCCCAGCAGTGCAGGGTCACCCTCCACCAGGCCCCCACTCATGTCTCCCACCACCCCCACACCCCAGCAGTGCAGGGGCAGCCTCCACCAGGCCCCCACTCATGTCACCCACCACCCCCACCCCCCAGCCACCAGGGGCACCCTCCACCAGGCCCCCACTCATGTCTCCCACCACCCCCACCCCCCAGCAGTGCAGGGTCACCCTCCACCAGGCCCCCACTCATGTCTCCCACCACCCCCACACCCCAGCAGTGCAGGGGCACCCTCCACCAGGCCCCCACTCATGTCTACCACCACCCCCACCCCCCCAGCCACCAGGGGCACCCTCCACCAGGCCCCCACCCATGTCTCCCACCACCCCCACACCCCAGCCACCAGGGGCACCCTCCACCAGGCCCCCACTCATGTCTCCCACCACCCCCACACCCCAGCAGTGCAGGGGCACCCTCCACCAGGCCCCCACTCATGTCACCCACCACCCCCACACCCCAGCCACCAGGGGCACCCTCCACCAGGCCCCCACTCATGTCTACCACCACCCCCACCCCCCCAGCCACCAGGGGCACCCTCCACCAGGCCCCCACCCATGTCTCCCACCACCCCCACACCCCAGCCACCAGGGGCACCCTCCACCAGGCCCCCACTCATGTCTCCCACCACCCCCACACCCCAGCAGTGCAGGGGCACCCTCCACCAGGCCCCCACTCATGTCTCCCACCACCCCCACACCCCAGCAGTGCAGGGTCACCCTCCACCAGGCCCCCACTCATGTCTCCCACCACCCCCACACCCCAGCAGTGCAGGGGCAGCCTCCACCAGGCCCCCACTCATGTCACCCACCACCCCCACCCCCCAGCCACCAGGGGCACCCTCCACCAGGCCCCCACTCATGTCTCCCACCACCCCCACCCCCCAGCAGTGCAGGGTCACCCTCCACCAGGCCCCCACTCATGTCTCCCACCACCCCCACACCCCAGCAGTGCAGGGGCAGCCTCCACCAGGCCCCCACTCATGTCACCCACCACCCCCACCCCCCAGCCACCGGGGTCACCCTCCACCAGGCCCCCACTCATGTCTCCCACCACCCCCACACCCCAGCAGTGCAGGGGCACCCTCCACCAGGCACCCACACATGTCCCCCTGCCCCCAGGTCCTGACGATACTCAATCATGGCAGTAATGGGCAGCATACCCAGCACAAACACCCAGGCAAGGATTGCATCCACCCACATAGTGAATGCAATTACATGATACAACCCCAATGGCAAGTCTGTAAATGAACACATGTCCGTCACACACACATACACAATGGGTGCAAGTGAATGTCAAAACCCATATCATTACATGTATGAAACCAATGAGAAAATACCACATGTGAAAGTTAAAAAAACATTTATTAAAGATGAAAAATAAGTAAAAAAATCAAACATACAACAATGGGGATAACAAAATAAATGGTCCATGTCCGAGAACAAATGTAAAAATAAAAAAAACAAAGTAATCCAAAAACAAATGTTGTCCAAAGCAAAATCATGTGGAAGTAAAATAATGAAAAACCATTTCCTCATGGTGAACACAATAATTAATAAAAAAAATGTTTCTTCAAAAAGCAAACTATATACACGAAAATTCCAGGGTCCATGAGCCCAACACCATAAATGAAACCTACTACTACCTAATGAAAATAATATATACAAAAAAGTGGCCATTGTCCGAGCGGTCCAAAAAAACAAAAATTAATAAAGGAAACCTAACACTAACTAACTAAATAACTATATACAAAGGCAGCGGGCAAGTCCTGCGGCTCACTCGGTGATGTTGCTGGCCAGGGCATCATCGAACTCCATGTCGATGTCCTGGAGGCGGGACTCTGTCCAGCTCAAACTCCCTGCGAGCTTCCTCGAGGCACTCAGCCTGCCTCAACGCCCGACGCATGGAGAACTCCGCCCTGACCATGGTGAGCCGCTCCTCTTCCGCCCGCTGCCGCTCCGCACCTATCCGCTGGACCAACTGCTCCCACACGGAAGACACCACCATCCCAGCGTTGCCCTGCCCTCCGGCCGATGCCTGCCCCTCTGATCTTGAAGGCCCCGAGCCATGATGCCTCCCACGTCGAGCCTGCTGCTGCCTCCGACACCACTGCCTCTGCCAGCACGACGGCATCCAGGCTGATGGAAACCACCGACGCCGTCGTGCACGTGCCCTGCCTGATGATGCTGTCACATCTTCCATCTGCTGGGGTCCAGTTGCTGTGTTGTCCACCCCTGCTGGACCTCCGACTCCCAACTGTGGCAGGGATGGGATCCCCACCGAGCTGGCTGCATTGGTCGGGGCAGGTCCACAGGGGGCCCTGGTGGCATCTGGGCCGGAAGACGGCAAGGAGAACGACTGGTGTATAGCCTGCACAGAGGAGGAGAGGGCCGCCAGATTGGACAACACATGCAGAAAACCCCCGAACATGGCCGATCCCAATTGGGCCACGTCGGCACGGTGCACTTCGTGATGACGTGCGTCCTCCTCCCGTGAAGCACGCACGGCATCACGAATCACAGCCGTGCGCATCGCGACCCCAATCAGGACCTTCTCCACACAGCCAGGGGTTCCCACGTCCGCAGGTGGAGGGGAGTCAGGTGACATGGACATCCCCTCTACCTGCGGACGGGCCTGGGACGGGGCATCCCTGCTGGTGCATGGTGGTGCACTCACAGGGTCAGGGACAGCGACATGCACAGGCCCCTCCACGGTGACCTGTGCTGCCTCCTGCCCCTGGCCCTGGACTGCACCACTTGCACCAGCAGGGATGCCCCCACCAGGCCCCATGTGTGCCCCAGTGGCAGCCTCCTCCTCCTCTGTGCAAACCACCAACCTGGATGGCTCCTCACCGTCTCCCACCGTAGCAGGCCCCTGTGGGGGCTCACCCACCCCTTCCGCTGCAGCCGTGGGGGCATCCCCGCCGCCTTGCTCCACAGCGCCGTCTCCGCCCTCTTCTTCACTAGCCGCTGCGTAGAGGGAGACAAAGAACACAAGCATCAGGGCACTGTACAATGGTCCCCTAGACAGGAAGCAATAGTAGATGAGCACCACTGTCAAAGTACACTTCCATCATGTCCCTCCACAACACATGGGTCAGTCCAGGCAAAACACACACAGTAACAGGCATGGTGCATGCCATGGACATTTCCATGCATGTCCAATGGACTCTTGAAACATTCAATGATATGTAACTCACATGCATCATGGCTCATGCCTATCACATGCACACACTTCACCTCAGTCACATCCATCTGGCCCCAAACACACCAAACACAGCGGATACAAGGGTAATTTGGCTGCTTCACTGAATCTGTGCATTGTCACACACATGTGTCATGCATCCATGGCATGCACAAGTCACAGACACGCAGGTCAGGCACACAGACATGGCTACCATATATGTACCTGGCATCAGCACCCATCCCTCACCCCCACCCATGTCCAGGTAGAGAGACTGGCATGCTCTCATGTTCAAAATCTGCATAGGGCTCCCCATGCGGCATTTGAACACATGCAACAACCATGTGGGTCACACATCACTGGTCGCACATGCATTACCATGATGTCCCTGCACACATACATGCATACATGGCCTATGGCACACATACAGGCAAGTATCATAGAACCAGCACACCGCAACATGCCCTGTCTCACACAGTAATGCTTGGACACTTACCGCTCAACTCCAGACGGGCCTCCCTCTCAAGGATCTGGGCGTGGAGCGCTGGGCGTACGCGTTCCAGGACCCTCATCTGGATGGAACTCATGCGGCCCGGCCCCCCTCCACGAGGCGCCGGGCCTTCACAAGGGTCCTGGACCTCAAGTCCTCCCAGCGCTTCTTGATCTTCAGGACGTTGCGGGTTGCCACCCCCTCCGCGTTGATGGCAACCACACAGTCGGCCCAGATCCTCTCCCGTCCTTCCTTGCTGGCGCGGGACGATCCAAAGAGGGCATCATACTGCCCCAGGACATGCTCCACCAGGACACCAACTTCGGTGGCAGTGAAGCTGGTGCCCCTCTGCCCCTCTGGCCTGGGGTTGCCACTGGTGCCAGATGTGGAAGTGCCTGACATGGCAACCCCAGAGGCAGGTGTGGGTGGGCAACTGGGTCCTGGGGCTGGGCTGTGGAGCGATGTAATCCCAGTCGGGAGTCTTCAGTTCCAGCAGGGGTGGACACAGCAACTGGACCCCTGCAGATGGCTGATGTGCAGGCACCAAATGGCAGGGCACGGTGGCAGCAGGCAGGCAGGCAGGCAAGCAGGCAGCAGCAGATGGCACGTGGGAGGCTGCTCGGGGCACTGGGGGGCAGTAACTCGGCCTTCTGGGCAGGAGCGTGGTCTTCCGTGTGTTTTCGCGTGGCCAGCTTGATACGGAGTGATTTGGCACGTGAAAATCCTGCACGTCAGCGTGAAATCCGAGGAAAGGCCCTTAGCGCGTAAGCGCGTCAGCACGCATACGCGATTCTATTGGACCAGAGTCCCTCAGCGCGTAAGCGCGTCTGTGACGTGACCCGCACGGGTGTTCCCCACTCAGCACGTGATGACGGGGCACACGTGGAAATACTGCACGTCAGAGTGTCATCGCGTGTAATTGGACAAAAGTGCGCGTACACGCGATTGGCCTATGTACGTGTATTTCATGGGTGCGCGGGCACTTACACACGCAAGTACGTCAGCGAACCTGTATCCCGTGGTGCGTGTGAATTTCCACACGCTATTGGACTGGGAACTGGATTCCAGGGGTGCGCGGTCACACGCTCGCCTAGAACACGCGCAAAGCATAAATTTGCGCACTTTAACAATAACAAGCTCAGACGCCAGGATGAACATACCGTTCCTAGCAGCAGTGGCAGTGGGCTACCAAAGGAGGAGGAGGAGGATAGTCAGGGCCAGAATATTCACACCCAGAACCAGCCTTTTCGGGATGCCTGATGACCAGGTGTATGGGAGGTACAGGTTTCCACCACACATTATACTGGACCTGGTGAGTGAGTGGGAGGATGACCTCACATCACCCACCCTGTGCTCCCAAGCACTCAGCCCCCTGGAGAAGGTCCTCAATGTACTGCACTTCTTAGCCACTGGATCATTTCAGCGGACAAGTGCCATAGTGGGTGGGGTGTCACAGGCCACCCAGTCACGCTGCCTACACCAGGTCTTGAACATCATCACTGCACGCCCTTCAGTCCGCAGGCACATATACCTGCCCAGAACACCTGCAGAAAGGCATGCTGCCGCCCTGGATTTTTACGGTGTGGCACGATTCCCCAAAGTGCTAGGTGCCATCGACTGCACCCATGTGGCTCTACGTCCCCCCAGGGCATCTGAGCACATCTATAGGAACCGCAAGCACTGGCATTCCATCAACGTGCAGGTAGCATGTAATGCCAAGGGAATCATCACCTCAGTATATGCCAACTATCCCGGCTCCACCCACGACAGCTTCATTTACCGAATGTCCACCCTAAGTCGGGACCTAGAAGCTGGGCGGCATGGCGATACATGGCTGCTTGGTGAGTATGTATGCCACTGCACATGCATGCATGTTGGATACTGAGCAAGGTCACAACCCCACCAATGATACCAACACCACCTCCACAGGGGACAGTGCCTACCCTCTCAGCCCCCACATGATGACGCCAATTCGGAACCCCACCACGCCACCCGAGGTAAGATATAACACAGCCCACATTACGACCCGGGGCATAGTGGAGCGCACATTCGGAGTGCTAAAGTCACGCTTCCGCTCCCTTGACCGTTGTGGCGGCCAGCTGTTATACGCTCCCCCAGTAGTGTGCAGGATCATAGTGGCAGCATGTGTCCTGCACAACGTTGCAACACGCCGGGGCCTGGCCGTGGACATGGTGGTGGCCCCACATCCCCAACCACATGCACAGCCGCTGCGCATGGGAGGGGAAAGGGCACGGGGGAGGCAGCCCGTACACAGCTAGTGGCTAATTACTTCACATAGAAATCACACCCCTGTGGAGTGCACACTGCCCTGGCACATTCCATCTGACAATCAATGATGACTCAACCTGACACTGATCCTGAATGTCTGGAGAATGAACCGTGAATACCATATCAGCCTGAGATTGTTCACCTGGAAGTGTCACAATGTGTGCATCCCTACCCACACAGACACCACCAATGCAGTTTTGTGAAGTTACACATTCAAGCAGCTAAAATGAATACCCACTTGCAAAATGCAACAAGAGGACAGTGCCATGTCAGCCAACCCAACCCCAGCACCGCCACACGACACACCGTGCCATGTCATGCTAATTGCAGGTAAACAAAGTAATCCCCACAACATGACACTAGTCTCACTATGTACAGTGTCCCTATTAGAAACCTGCAACACCTGAAATGCTCACAGCAATGCCGGACCAACAACATACTTGAGCACGTACTACCATTAACATGACATCACAAATGTTACATATTA
Organism: Ambystoma mexicanum; assembly: GCF_040938575.1. Taxonomy (NCBI): domain Eukaryota; kingdom Metazoa; phylum Chordata; class Amphibia; order Caudata; family Ambystomatidae; genus Ambystoma; species Ambystoma mexicanum. The sequence continues at coordinate 77,624,771 of NC_090940.1, read as the reverse complement.
GTAGTCTCACCACCTGGAAATGCCTGCACTCCCACCACTACCAACTGTGCAGTGTTGGCGCCATGTAGAGTTGTAGGTGCACTGCTGCCAACATGGACCCCATCTCCAGACTAGAGGTCCTTGTGTAGACATGAGGAAGGGACCTGCAAATTGGGAGGTAGACACAGAAGAAGAGTTTCACATCAATGCAACATGCAGTGTACAACACAACAGCAATATGCACTAGGAATGTATACACAGTATTGACTACAGACTGCCCACACAGCTCATGGGAGTCCAACGTCACTGTGTAATTCACTGTCACTTGGGCACACCCTTTGCAAGCCCATGGAAACGGGAAGCAGGAGGGGTGTGTGTGACTCAAACCCAAGCATCTGAACCAAATACATTACAAGCCTGCATGTGCCCAGCCACAATGCAGCGTATGCCCACAGGAACCACGGAAGCCAACAAATCGTCCCAAAAAAATTGGGAATAAAAGAAATCAAAATAAAAATAAAAATAAGAAACAATCAAAAATGGCCATTGATGGGCCCGGGGGGGTTGGGGAGGCCACCCAGGAGGTCCGAGGACAGGATGCACACCAGAACCCACCTGCGTGGATCCTGGGACGATAAAACACCTCCATAGGCTCATGGCCCACACGGCTACCCTATTGTGGGAGTATCACTGCTGTCGCTATTATCACCCTGTGCAGCTGCATCCGGAGATGGTTGCACTATGGGAGGCAGCCCACGCAAGGCCCTAGTCTGCTCCTCCATGGCTGCAAGCATGCGGGTGTGGTAGGTCTGGTTCTGGAGGATGAGTGTGCGGAGGTCCCCATGCAACAACTCACGGGATGCCCGGACCTCCGCCCTCGTTGCCTGCATCTCAGCTGAGAGCGTACGGGTGAGACGCTCCAGCTGCTGTTCTGTCCTTTGGTGTGTTGAAGCCTCAAGCTCAACAAGAGTCGTCCTGAGGTGAAGGAGCTCCTGCCTCAGGGCTTCCCTGTGGCCCTGGGACTCAATGGAGATGGCCTCCTGCAGAGTCGCCAGTGCCGCCCGCCTGTCCCTGTTGGACCCCAACATGTCCTCCCTGTGTGACTGGCAGATGGAGTCGGTTGCCTGCTCTAGTCGCTCCATCAGCCTTTCTGGGGGGACAATGGAAGTGGCCACCCTATCCATGGCCTGAGCCATCATCTCGAATGATGCAGCCTGTTGGGTTGCCATACCGTAAATGGATTGCTCCCATGCGGTATTGCCGGGTGGCGTACGGCTACCACGTCGGCGGGCACCACACCTGTCTGGGGCAAGGCGAACTGCGCCTTGCTGTGCCGGCACTGCCTGAGGCTGCAGGACTGCATTCCCCCTCTGATGTGCTGGCCCAGGAACAGGATCAGATGTTGCGGAGTGTGACCCTGCATCCGTAACCACCGAAGGCGTAGCTGCCAACACTGACATCCCCATGGAGGGTTCTGACCCTGGTGCAGGTGGGTGAGACAGAACAGAATCCCTCCCTGGAACACTCACCTGCGACGGCACGTAGGTCTCATCCGAATCAACACCTCAGTACAGCTCGGGGGAGGTGCAGCCAGAGACACCTCTTGAGAGCACGACCTGCAGCACTTGTGGGTTCTCCCCCACCACCACACCACGTCCCTCACTGGTGGTTGGTCGGCCCTCGGACCCCTCCTGGGTCTGCACCATCTCCACAACCCCAGCAGTATCAGGTGCGTCTTCCCCTGCAAAGACATGAAAACAAAGAAATGGAAACAGGCATTAGCACCATGGCACACAATGAGGGCTGAGAAGCAAGAGAACCAGTACTTGATTGACACATGTCCCACATGACTAAAACCCTCCCATGCATGCACCCTCACTGCGTATGAAGTGCAGGCAAATGGCACACACTGATGACACCAAGATGGAAGATGAACATATTTTCTGCATGCTGCCTGGCAGTGGCATCACACATTGGCCTGTGATTGCCAGGTGAAACACACATGCCATCACACAGATGGCATGTACCATTGCTATTGAGTGAAGATGGAGAGGAGGGCAGCACCTATTCATTCAGTCCAGTTCCCGCATGTAATCGCTTTTCTAATTCTAACAGGTCAGATTTTTCACCTGGAGCTGCCAGTCTGAAATGGTCCAATTGCACAGGGACATGTGTGTACAAATGATATCCAGGTAACAAAGTCACTCCACTTTACCATAGCCATGTCAGACATGTGACTAGTGGACAGCGACATACCTAGTGAAAGTGGTGGAATGCAAACAAACTGACTGAATGAACAGTGAAAAATAAGCAACTATGTTGTGGCAAGGTGACACTTCAAGGGCAACTGGCGTGCAGTTGGGCTAGATGTCTACTGTTGGCAGAAGGGATACTGCTATGGCCAAATGCAGCTGCGCAGGAAGTATTGCATGAAGCACATGGCTGACCCATACGACTCAGGCGCACACACTCTCACCTGGCACACAAACAGAAGCCCTCACACACACACCATGCACATGGATGACACACACATGCATGTGCACTCACCGGACAATGGCTCGTAATCAGCCAGATCTCCCACGCCTTGGATCTGTTCCTCCGTGACGTAGGTCCCAGCGACTGACTCATGTGGAGTGAGTTCCATGTCTACTACTGGAGACCCACCTCCAGTCACTAGAGTTGCGGCATGACTTGAGGCCAGCTTACTCTTTGCCCTGCGCTTTAGGTCATTCCAGCGCTTATAGCAATCATTGGCTGTGCGCCTCACGATTCCAAGGGCACTTACGATGTCCGCAACGGTCTGCCAATGTGCCTGGCGTTGTGGAGGTGTGGTCTTGGATCCTGCAACAATGACCATCTCGTTGTCATGTCCGGACACATACTCGACAAGTGCATTCAGTTCGTCATCCGTGAAGCTGGGCTTCCTGGATGGGCCGGACTGTGTAGCCGTGTCTGGGGCATCAGCCTGTGCCGGACGAGCACTCTTCCTCTTCCGCTTGGAAGGTGGTGGTGATCCTGAGTGTCCTGCGCCGCTCTGGACACTAGGGGCAGGAGCCTTGGTGGACTCTGTATCAGGAGTGTGGGATTGCACACTCAGCATGGGAGTTGGTGCAGGCATTGGCTCTAGTGTGATGGTGTCAGTGGGAATGTCAGCAGCATGGACTAGGACCGACACTGTCCTGGCTGGGTGTGTGAGGGCTGGGGTGGATGGAGCCGCAGCTGCCCCTGCAGCCTCTCCGCCCTGCCTCCTTGGTGCAGCAGATGACCTTGCTGGCCCAGATGCACGTGGCATGGTGACATCAACGTGCACCAGCGCACGTGTCATAGGCCTGCTGACCTGGAAGTCAGCCATGGAGTCAGCCAGATCTGGTGCCACAATGGGCTGGTCCAACAAGGGCTGAGCATGGATGGTGTCAGCCACATCAGCCTCAACGGGAGGGGGGGGGGGATTATGGGTGCCCTTGACTGGTCCTCCACACATGGGGGGACAGGCTCACCCTGCAAGTAACGACCACGTCCCCTACCGGATCCACCACGGCCACCACTTGTGGCTCTTCCACCTTTGCCACCCTTACGGAATCCTCGCCTCCCAGCCATGGCACTGATGTAAATGTGCGTATGGGAGTGGCTGGAAACTATTGTCCTGGGCAATTGGGGGTCAAAGGGGTTGGGTACCAGATGGTAATTGTACCCTAGTGCTCTTGCAAGGCTGATTGTAACCCCTGGGGAAAGATGACGGGTCACGCTACGCACAGGAGCCCCAAAAAAGGGAGATGACGTGCACGCAACCCCTCCTAGACCACGTGTGCAGAAAGAAAAACCTGCACTACGCTGTGGCACCCAGTAACACAAGAATGAACGTATGCGTGTCACACGCAGCCTAGAATGACCTCTGAAGGGGTAGGCTACACACGGGGCAAGCACAGATGTTAGATACGTGCGTGACTCACCGTCTGCCTGGTAAACGAGCGTGTAAAAGGAGCACGTTTGGTTGGCAACACCCCCGCCAAAAGAAGATTTGTACGCTGTCTGAGGAGACAGGACAACAGTAGAAGGGAACACTGTTTGAGGGAACAGGCCCAGGTAAACCAGTAAAAGCGAAAAAAGAGAAAAAGCTGTCAGAGGTAACAGGGAATACGAACTTGAAACGCCGTGAAGTAAATCGCGTGTGAAACGACAAGAAGTACAGAATTCACCCACTCGCTCTCCACGAAAAGCACGTACAAGGAAAACGTGTTCTACACATACCTTTTATACAGGGCCACACGTCCAGCGTCACTTACGCGGCGTGTACGCGCTAGGGCCATTTCCACCAATTACACGCTTTGTCACTTCTGCGTGTAGGGACATTTCCACCAATTACACGCTTTGTCACTTCTGCGTGTAGGGCCATTTCCACCAATCACACGCAATTACACTCTGACGTGCAGTCTTTCCACGTGTGCTCTGTCATCACGTGCTGTGTGGGAAACACCCGTGCGGGTCATGTCACAGACGCGCTTACGCGCTGAGGGCCTTTCCTCGGTTTTCACGCTGACGTGCAGGATTTTCACGTGCAAAATCACTCCGTACCAAGCTGGCCACGCCTACGCACACGGAATACCACGCTCCTGCCCGGAAGGCCGAACTACTGCCCCCCAGAGCCCCGAGCACGCTCCCACCTGCTGCTGCCTGACTGCCTGCTGCCCCTGCACTGCTGGGGGGTGGGGGTGGTGGGAGACATGGGTGGGGGCCTGGTGGAGGGTGCCCCTGCACTGCTGGGGGGTGGGGGTGATAGGGGACATGGGTGGGGGCCTGGTGGAGGGTGCCCCTGGTGGCGGGGGGGTGGGTGTGATAGGGGACATGGGTGGGGGCCTGGTGGAGGGTGCCCCTGGTGGCGGGGGGGTGGGTGTGATAGGGGACATGGGTGGGGGCCTGGTGGAGGGTGCCCCTGGTGCCGGGGGGGTGGGTGTGATAGGGGACATGGGTGGGGGCCTGGTGGAGGGTGCCCCTGGTGGCGGGGGGGTGGGGGTGATAGGGGACATGAGTGGGGGCCTGGTGGAGGGTGCCCCTGGTGGCTGGGGGGTGGGGGTGTTGGGAGACATGAGTGGGGGCCTGGTGGAGGGTGCCCCTGCACTGCTGGGGGGTGGGGGTGATAGGGGACATGGGTGGGGGCCTGGTGGAGGGTGCCCCTGGATGCTGGGGGGTGGGGGTGTTGGGAGACATGGGTGGGGGCCTGGTGGAGGGTGCCCCTGCACTGCTGGGGGGTGGGGGTGATAGGGGACATGGGTGGGGGCCTGGTGGTGGGTGCCCCTGGATGCTGGGGGGTGGGGGTGTTGGGAGACATGAGTGGGGGCCTGGTGGAGGGTGCCCCTGCACTGCTGGGGGGTGGGGGTGATAGGGGACATGGGTGGGGGCCTGGTGGAGGGTGCCCCTGGTGGCGGGGGGGTGGGTGTGATAGAGGACATGGGTGGGGGCCTGGTGGAGGGTGCCCCTGGATGATGGGGGGTGGGGGTGTTGGGAGACATGGGTGGGGGCCTGGTGGAGGGTGCCCCTGGTGGCTGGGGGGTGGGGGTGATAGGGGACATGGGTGGGGGCCTGGTGGAGGGTGCCCCTGGTGGCGGGGGGGTGGGGGTGATAGGGGACATGGGTGGGGGCCTGGTGGAGGGTGCCCCTGCACTGCTGGGGGGTGGGTGTGATAGGGGACATGGGTGGGGGCCTGGTGGAGGGTGCCCCTGGATGCTGGGGGGTGGGGGTGTTGGGAGACATGGGTGGGGGCCTGGTGGAGGGTGCCCCTGGTGGCTGGGGGGTGGGGGTGCAGGGGGACATGAGCAGGTGTGCAGGGTAGTCCCCTGTTTTGTGGGCTGCCTGCAGGGGCCGTGGAGGGTGTACAGGGAACACCTGTGAGGACCCACCCAGCCTAATTGCGTGTGATAATTCCCGCACACCCCTGTAATACACGTACCTGGCCAAATCGCGTGTGATAATTCCCGCGCACCCCTGTAATACACGTACCTGGCCAAATCGCATGTGAGAATTCCCGCGCACCCCTGTAATTCACGTACCCAGCCGAATCGCGTGTAGAACTTCCCGCACACCCCTGTAATACACGTACCCTGGCCAATCGCGTGTAGAACTTCCCACGCACCCCTGTAATACACGTAGCAAGCCAAATCGCGTGTGATAATTCCCGCGCACCCCTGTAATTCACGTACCCTGGCCAATCGCGTGTAGAACTTCCCACGCACCCCTGTAATACACGTACCAGGCCAAATCGCGTGTGATTATTCCCGCGCACCCCTGTAATACACGTACCCTGGCCAATCGCGTGTAGAACTTCCCACGCACCCCTGTAATACACGTACCAGGCCAAATCGCGTGTGATAATTCCCGCGCACCCCTGTAATACACGTACCTGGCCAAATCGCATGTGAGAATTACCGCGCACCCCTGTAATACACGTACCCAGCCGAATCGCGTGTAGAACTTCCCGCACACCCCTGTAATACACGTACACTGGCCAACCGCGTGTAGTACTTCCCGCGTACCCCTGTAGTACACGTACCCTGGCTAATCGCGTGTATGACTTCACGCGTACCCCTGATATGCACGTTACCCGCTTTGCGTTCCTTGTTTGGCAGCCCTGTAGACTGGTCCAGGGTTAGCGCAGCCCTTTGCGATGATTTAGCGATTTTGATGGCTTTTCCTTGCGCGAGGGCGTTCTTGGGGGCGTTACTGGCGCTGCTGCAGGGTCGCTGCGATACTCTGCGCCACGGCTGGTTTGGGAGCCTGAAATCCATGAATACGCTGTGCGCGGAAATCGGTTTTAGCGCACGTGCCTGGCGCAGACAATCGCACGCGGACGCTCTGCGCCAGCCGCTTGCGACACTTTTCTGCGAAATTCTATGAATTACCCTGCAGGTTTCTTCGGATATGTTGTTTGCAGTGTAGATGCTGTTGCTTCCCAGGAGAGTAGTCTTCACTGCGATTGAGAAAAAAAAATTAGTCACTTTGTGTGTTTAAAGCAGTGATGATACTGTACACGTTAATTGTGCATCATTTGTCAGAGTATTCTCCTTTCGTATTGCAACACAGTGCATGTGTGCATTTCACTTCGCTATGTGCTGACTTTGTATGTTTTTTGCAGTATGTTACTTGCAAGTCCTTCAGAAATGAGAACAATTTTAAGGTTATGAAAATGCCTTGTTTTTTTAAAGCTATTTTATCTATAGGAGAGAGGTTTGTAAGCGATAGGACATTATAGTAGATGGGAAAAAATGTTCTACTTTCAAATTATAAGTACGATGCCGAAAAATCAGGAGACCCTGAGAGGGAGATGTCACCACAGCAATTGGGAGCGCTTATTTTTCCCATACGATCGCATTGCAAGCAGCATTACTGTAGGCCGTACACAGTACACAACTCAGACATTTTGTAATGTAAACTCGAGTTTCGTGCTAAATAGGCATGCCTGTAACGTATGTATAGGTTATGCGGGAGACGATAAGAAGTAGTGCGGTTTGCCAATGAAAAATCAGACATCATGCACTTAAAAGGGGAAACGTTGGTATGTATTGCCTATGCAGATTTAGCGGCATTAATTTGTTTAAATGAAATCATAAGGGTTGCACATCTTCTCTGATTAAAATATGCATACCTGTACTTTATGCTCATGCATGTGCGCATGCATGGAGGTGTACGTAGAAATCCGCCACACTTGCACAGCAGTTTGTGAGGTAGGTGCTTTGCAACGATATGCGACTTCTATTAAGAGTCATCGATAGTCAATTTGAAGTGCGCAATGCTGCTGACAGAGTTAGATTTAGCAATGTTCAATGTGATTGGTGGATGGGTGTGTGACTGCTTAGTTGTGTCCAATGAGGGACTGGATTTGCGACTGATGTGGAAAGGGTAGAAGGACTGGGTAAGAGTTACGTGCCGCACGCAGACAACGCTTGTCCGCGGGTAGGGCATGTCACATACAGGTTTCTACTGCAAATCTAGCATGGAAAGGGGACTGTAGGCATCAGCCAATCAGATGTTCACATTGCTCTTTTGTGTGTTTTTTGCGTATACTGAAGATGGTAGAGGTGGAGAGGGTCAGGCTTTTGGTGCTTGGAGATATTTTTGTCCATGGCTTACTGCACTATGCAGGGAGTAGGCATGTGGCACACCATTTCGATGTGAGAGGAGTGGAGGTGGTGTGTAGTGCTGAGGCTGATGGCAATGTTGCGGCAATTCTGCACGTTTGCAGACAAATGCGTATGATGACCTCTCTTCATGTGGTACTTTTGCACTACGGTGCTTGCCATTTGGGCTGCGTGAGTTCACGTACTTTGTTGGAAGATTTAAGAGAGTTGGTTCAAGCACTCATGAACATCTTTCCAACTGCAAAAGTAATTTTTTCCAGTTTACTCCCTAGAGGAAAATGGGACAACAGTTCTGTTTTCTGTCCAGATCAAAGTATTGGGAGGCGTAACATCAATCGCGCCATGCGTGCTTTCATGTTACGAGCTGGTATGTTTTTCTGCAGCCACGACAACATTGATCCCAGTAATGCGGATTATTTTGCAGCAGATGGTGTTGCACTGTCTTCTTTGGGAAATGCCATGTTCATTTGGAATGTACGGCTTGCTTTAGAGAAGGTTCTGTAATGGTTGTAGGAGGAAAGTAAGAACAAAAAATTACAAAAACCCCCACAAAATAACAGGTGTCTGTAAGGCATCTGCCCAAATTTTTTTTTAAAAAGGCTCTTTTCAGAGCCCACCTTCAAGGGGAAAAGGGGATTAATACTTAACTGTACAGTCGTCACGCTCTGATCCTGTACTTGTCCGCGGACATGGCGGTAGTTTTCAGGCAGCGCATATTACCAATGGGGATTCTGGGGTGGAGACGCATGCAAATGAGAATGAGCGCAGCTAGGGATTGGTCAATACAGTTCAGTAGGTGTGTTCTGAACAGAGAGATTTAGTGAGACCGTCCACTCCCTGACAGGAGACCACTCAGCTATGGCTCTGTGTGCTCGAAAACAGATTATCTGGATTTTGGGAGACTCAGATCTTGGATTGCCTCATGCGGAAGTGCACTGGCATGGTGTGCGTGGAATGAGATGGCTGGACTTGGTACCTCTATGTGTTACTTTACTGACAGAGCATCATCCTGATATACTTATCATTCATTGTGGAGGAAACAGTTTAGGCCACGTCTCTGGAATATCTTTGTAATTTGCAATGAAGGAAGGACTTGCGCAGGTCATGGACAAGTTCCCCAATTGCCACATAGTTTTTTCCCGTATTTCACAAAGACAAATATGGCTGCGTTCTTCTGCATTTGGTCCACAAATGGAGAAGCGAGACGCAATGTGAATAAGGCTGTTTGTGCTTTTCTAAGAGATGTTGCATGTCCTCATTCCACAATGAAAACATTTTGTTTCGGAGCTCTTTTATTTTTTGCCGAGATGGCGTCCATCTCACATATGCTGGCAACCAAATTTTTCTTCACAATGTACAAAATGCATTGCGCCCTTTTTTGGAATCACACTAACCTATTTGCCATTCTGTTTTTCCCAATGTACAGTTTTTGAAGCACACACAACACCACCAAAGGCTCTTTTCAGAGCCACCACTTACTCGCAGCGTAAAGTCCATTGGTTTTACTCTGCGTGCACCCTCCATTTTTGTGTCCTACGACTGTCCACAGACTTTTTCAAAAATGCGCGGGGGCCTACAATGGTCACTTGCTAGTTCTACTGTTAAACTGAGAAAGGCGGCTCTGAAAAGAGCAATTTTTTTTTTTTTATTGTTTTCCACTTTCCTGCTTTTGGCCACACGACACACTAGGAGAGGAGGGCAAAGGAGAGTAAGGAAGGGGCACCAACCACAGGGATAAGAAGGGGCAGGTGGAGAGAGAAAGCTATAGGGTGAGCTTTACTTGGGTAGGAAGCAGTTATCCTGATGCTCCGTGACTGTAGCCTCAAAAGCACTTCGAAAACTCTCCCCCCTGCAGAGTACTGCATTACAATACATACACACTATTGTCACCTTTGTAGGATAAGGGTCAATAGCATTTTCGAATGGATTGTGAGGCAGCTGGAGGGAGGCGCTCTCCCACAGGAGTGTCTCTTGTGGTGAAAGGATCGGACATGGAGGATGCTGTGGAGGAACTTAATCTACTACTTCCTTCACATGGCACCACCTTGCAAACGTCTGCACTGTGGAACGAAGTTAGGTGGCGCTTCATGGTTGTAGTACCAAAGCTGTACACAGCAGGTCTCCCACGACTCAGCACCAACTGGCACTGGTTACACCTGACCCGGTTCGCACATGCTTTTGTTACGTTCCCACAAACAGAAAACAACCGCCACACCCACGACTCCCGCGAGTGCTTGTAGTGCACAGTTCCTCCACCTCATTCTCTTCTTCCTCCTCTTCCTCGATCTCTACATCCTCACCCATATATCCCTCTGCAGGCCCTTGGGGAGGTGGTAGTGGTGGAGGGTTTGGGGGTGTTGCTGAGGCTAATGAAGCAACAGTAGCCATGGATGCCATAACAATTAGTTTCCTATTGGTCACTACAGCAGTAAAGGCAGCACAACTCAATCTGCTATAGCCAGAAGCACAATGAAGATGCGCTCGGGGGTCTGGCCATTTATATGGGTGGAGTGGTGCGCCTCATGACCATCTTCATCACTGAAAAGCGTTCCAAAATGTTTACACAACATGTCCACAGGTAAGCTATTGTCTGGGATATGGGAAATTATATTTTTATACTGTACAATAATTTGCCTTGTGTGTATAAGTTCTTTTGTACTGTTGCAGAAGCATACAAACTGCGCAAATTAGTCCACACGCTCAGCGTGGGTGCGGTCACATGATGACGTCCTGAACACATCAGCCACAGAAATGGGTGTCCGCTGGACAGCAAATGCGGACTAACAAACGTACATATGCGCGGAAGTGTCCTACGGACAGTGTTCGGGTTCTCAAACTAATTCAAAGTGCGACACAAGTGGGACGGACAGTTAGGGACAGGCGCAATGTTCGCTGAACTTATAGTTGTACTGCGCATGTGCGTACATGATATGCTCACTGTACGGACAGGTCCAGTGTCCTTAGGACAACTCCATTTTGTTTGACTACGAACATGCTGGCTACCGCGCCTGTCCTACGGATGGTACCATCTTGGCTGCGGACGATACGGACAGGTATAGTGTCCTTAACATGCTCCCATTTTGCTCATTTACAGACATGCCAGACACCTGGTGTGTTCTACGAACATGTTTTATCTGGTTTGTAAGCGGTACGGCGAGGTATAATGTCCTTAGGATGCCCCTTTCTGTTTATTTACGCACATCTTGCACAGATGGTGCGGTCAAACATCAATTCCATCTTAGTTGACATTAGTACGGATAGGTGTACTGCCATTCCAACATCCACATTCCATTCCTTACGGATAGGTCGAACAGACGCGCTGTTCGTGAACATTTTAAGTCCTTTAAAAAAAAAATATCCTCAAACTCTTTAACTACAACTACTATACAAAAACATTCCAAACACACACACACACACATCTTTCCAAAGAAATACCGGGGGAAGCAGATACTGACACAAATATAGGGGAATTAGGATTCAACACGGGCTGGTTATGAGGGGAAGATTCGTGAGGGGAAGAAGGGATGGATGTTTCGTCAAAAAGTTTATTTTCTTCTTGAAGTTTTGGGGATGGTTCACTAGGGAATGGAGTAGGGGGCAGGTACAGGTGGGATAGTGGTAACATACATTTCCTCTCACACAGTCCTCCACAAACTCCCTTAAACTTTTAAAATTCTCATTCAGTGTGTCCATTTTCAGTTCAATCCTTTTCAGCCTGTCTTCTTCTGTGTCGTTTGTTGGCCTTTCTTCTTTTCTTTCCTGGTCTGTAAAAAATAAATATATATCTATTAAATGTCCATAAAATACTGGCCATTACTTTGCATATGCAGAGTGCTGTGTACCATTGTTATCGCTATCTTTTGACATTTCCCCATGCAGAAAGTACTCTTCCAACCACTCCAAAGTACTCGTCATTTCTGTGTCAAGACAACAGAAAGGCATTATTATTTCTGTACCACATACCAAAAAAAGTACACACACATATAAAAAAATGACCTTCACTTACTATTTTGATGTTATTTCCCTTCATCCTACTGCGTGTGTCCACTGTCGATCTAGGCTGCAGAGTTTCTGTGAAGTAATTACGATGAAGGCTTTCTTTTTTTTGTTGGTACAATCCATTTCATTCTACATGGTTATTTAATGTGTCGTTTTCATTTGACACGTTTAGGTTTCCATATTTATTTATTAATACTTATAATGTCTTTGTGCCCTTTTTCTAAGTTGAACATTTTTTATGTAAGAAAATAGTACATTTTCAGATACCCCCTGCCTCTTTGGGTACTGTTGACCTCGTCCGCCTCGTCCATTTGAGATGTCATCTTTGATGTCCTGGGTGTTAGTCTTAGCAATGCACGTAGGTGGTGCGAGTTATGGTTGCATAGCTTACCATAATTGGGGAATGTGCAGTGCGTTTTGGGTTCACTGTGAAGTGTAACATCCCTTTAACAATGTTTTTTTACTGAATGTACATATATATATATGGCAGGGAATGAAAACAAAGTGGCTAAACATGTTATGTCGTCAGTGATGTCATCAATGAAATTTGTGATGCCATCTTTCATGTTCTGGGTGTTAGTGTTAACAGTGCACAGTGGTGATGGCAGGTATGGGGCTTAGTTTACCATAACTGGCGAATTTCAGGGGTTTTTCGGTTTTACTTTGAACCATAATGGGGAGGTCAACATTTTTTTTTAGAGACGTGCACAGGGTTTTGGTAGGGCAACTTAACCATAACGTCCCCTCAACAAAGTTTTTTTTGTAGTGATAGATATATATATATATATATATATATATATATGACATGCATTACTCACCGTAATAGCATTTCTGATGATTGTATCTACTTAAATTCACATGCCGTGCATATGGTCCGACATCCAGTGGTAACCGCAGAGTATTGCATCTTGTCTTTCGAGGATGGAAAGGGGACCTCGGCATAGGTGTGTCTGTAACACTATCCCTAACGTGACGGGTAGTTTACCCAAAATTCCTCACACGCCGAGGTCCCTCCAATTGTATTTTTTCTGTCATGAGGGAGCCCAAGGCTATTTGTGAGTGAGTACATAAAAGAGAGAAAGTAGTAAGACGTCTATGTTCCTTTCACCCGAGCGGGGAGGCAGGGTGGGCGCATGTGAATCTAAGCAGATACAATCATCAGAAATGCTATTACGGTGAGTAATGCATGTCTTCTGATGCTTTTTAATCTGCTTAGAATCACATGCTGTGCATAGACTAGCAAGCAGTACCCAGAGTTGGAGGTGGGTTGTGAGAAGGAACAGTAGTGAAAAGATGTCTTAGTACTAGTTGTCCCACCTGAGAATCAGATCTAGAATGAGAGTCCAGGCAATAGCGTTTTGTAAAGGTGTGTACAGAACCCCAGGTTGCCGCTTTGCAAATGGAATCAAGGGGAACATTTGCAATAAAGGCTATGGAAGCCCCAGTGTCCCGAGTAGAGTGTGCTCTAAGCTTGAAGGGCAGTTCTCTCTTAGCAAGAATGTAGCATAGCGTGATGCATTTGACAATCCACCTAGAGATTGCTGATTTAGAGACAGGATCCCCTTCTCTACCAGCTGCCACTGAGACGAAAAACTGGTTTGTCTTCCTCAGTGGTCTAGTTCTTTCCACGTAGAACATGACTGCCCTGCGCACATCTAGTGTGTGTAGGCTTCTTTCGGCCATGTTATTGGCATTCTGGAAGAAAGTAGGTAGTTCAATTGATTAATTCACATGGAACTTTGAAATGAATTTAGGCGCAAATCGGGGATCCGTGCGCAGAACCACCTTATCCCTGTGGACTGTAACGAAAGGGTCAAGAACCGAAAGGGCCTGTAGTTCACTAACCCTTCTGATAGAAGTGATAGCCACTAGAAAGGCCGTCTTATAAGTAAGGTCTTTGAGACTTGCCTTATGCATAGGTTGAAACGGAGACCCCATAAATCTGGTCAAAACCACATTTAGGTCCCATCCAGGAGGTGGGTTTGAAATGGGGGGATGAATTCTTTTAACCCCTTCCATGAAAGCCTTAATAACTTTTATTGTGACGTAGTGTAGGCTGAAAGAGCAGCTAGGTGAACCTTCTGGGAATTAAAAACCAGTCCTGAGTCCAACAAGTGAGTCGGGTACAATACCATGTGGGTATGAGAGCAGTCAATCGGGTTAATGCCCTTGGCATTGCACCAGATGACAAAGCGTTTCCACTTACTGGAATAGCAATACCAATGTTAGGTTTTCTAGCTTCCCTAAGTATGTACATGCATCTCTGAGGGAGTTGAAGGTGTCCGAACTCTATGACCTCAGGAGCCAGGCCGCTAAGTTAAGAGTTTGTGGGCATGGGTATAGTCTTTCCCCTCTGTCCTGAGACAACATGTTGTACGGGCAGGGCAACTTAATAGGAGGGGAGAGGGACATCTCCATCAGATGAGAGAACCAGGATTGGCGGGCCAACATAGGGGTGACTGGTTCTTGGTGCATCTTGTGCACCACCTTGTTGAGTAGGGGAGTTGGGGGAAAAGCATAAACAAATTTCCCTGGCCATGCTATCCAGAGCCTGTTCCCCTTGCAGTGGTTCTGGGGATACGTGGAGGCGTAGTCTTGGCATTGGGCATCCTCCTGAGTGGCAAACAAGTTGAATTTCTGGGAAGCCCCATTCTGTGAAGACGTTGGAGAGGATGTCTTCGTGTAGACGCCATTCGTATTCTGTGGGTAGTGGGAAATCTCTGCTGAGCAAGTCCGCTAGGAGGTTGAGTTCGCCGGGAACGTGTTGGGACAGCAGGAACATCTTGTGTTTGAGAGCCCACATCCAAATGTTCTGGGACAGCTTGGATAGCCCTGCAGAGTGTGTGCCCCCCTGTTTGTTTAGGTAATGCATGGCTGTGGTGCTGTCTGTCCCCTGTAGCTGTGTCTGAAAAGGCCTTCAGTGCTTTGAATATCGCTAATAGCGCTAACAGGTTTATGTGGTTGGATGCTACTTGTGGGCACCACACTCCATGCGCTGTCTGCTGTAGCAGATGAGCCCCCCACCCCGTGAGAGATGCGTCTGTTGTGAGAGTGGCTTCTACTGCAGGGGTCGTGAAGGTCTTCCCCTTCAAGAGGTTTTCCCTCGACCACCACTGCATAGAGAGAACGAGGGCTGGGGAGACAACTACCAGATCTTCCCATTGTCCACTGGCCTGACACCACTGGCTGTTGAGCCACTCTTGCATGGGACGCATGCGCAGCCATGCGTTAGGAAATAAATAAATGCATAACGGCATCTTCCATAGCAGTCACATGGCCTTGTATACCGTCACTTCCCGACTGGCTACATATTGAGGGATCTGAAAAAGCATGTTCTGGACCCTCTCTTTGGAGGAGAAGAGGAGGCCATCTTTGGTCCGAATTAGAGCCCCCAGAAACTGTTTGACCTGATGGGGTCTAAACTGGACTTCTTTTCGTTGATGGAGAATCCCAGACTGAACAAGAGGTCTATTGTCTTCTGAGTGTTCAATAGGCATGTTTGGTAAGAGTCCCCTGTTATGAGCCAGTCGTCGAGGTAAGGGTAAACCGTGATGGACAATCTGCGCAGGTGTGCTGCTGCCAGGACCTTTGTAAACACCCTTGGCATAGAGGCAATGCCGAACGGGAGTACCTTGAACTGGTAGTGCTTGTCTTCTATCCTGACTCTTGGGTATTATCTGTGCGCTGGCAACATTGAAATATGAAAGTATGCATCTTTCATGTCCAGTGTTGCCATGTAATCCCCCTGTTTCAACAGTGGGATTACCTCTTGCAGAATTGCCATACAAAACATTTGAGGTCTGACAAATTTGTTTGCTTGGCGCAAGTCTAGCACAGGGCGCATGGTGAGGTCCTTTTTGGGTACAAGGAAGTACACTGCACAAATACCCTTGTTTACCTGAAGAATAGGGACGGCTTCTATGGCGTCCTTTTCCAGAAGTGCTTCCATCTCTTGTATCAGGATCCGCAGATGGTCTGGTGCCAGTCGTCTTGCTTTGGGCGGTCTGAATTGTGGCAGTCGGGCAAATTCCACACAGTACCCGCGGGCTACTATCTTGAGAAACCCACTGGTCCGACGTTATCCCCTCCCATGCCGAAAGGAAAGATGTTAATCGCCCACGACCGGTGTGACATGGGAGGGGACCTGGATCCGTAGGTCATTTCTGACCAGAGGCTGCAGCTCCCCTTGAGTTGGGGCCTGTGCCGCTACCTTTCCTGCGCTGCTGTCTTCTTGGTGGATAGTTGGCAGGGTGTTGGATGCCTGTCCTGAGTTCCAGGTAATTCTCGTATTATACTGATTCTGTGTGGAACGAGATTGGCCCCGAAAGGATCAGCAGGAGCCGCCCCCCCAGCCCCTCTGGGGGAAGGGTTTTTGTGTGATTTGCTGAAAGGACTTCAGAGTCTCATGATCCTATTTGGCAGTCTGTAGGGCATCGTCAACTGTATTACCAAAGAGGTTTGTATCCTCGACAAGTTTATTAATAAGAGTTGCTTGGGTCTCTGGCTTGAAGCCAGAGTTCCTGAGCCAAGCGTGTCGCTTGAGCAGGGTGCCCTGTGCCAGTGATCTTCCTGCTGTCTCTGCAGCATCCAGGGTGTTTTTCAGCACATTCTGAATGACCTGTCTTCCCTCGGCCATGATGGCGCGTAATTTGTTTTTTGTGGGTTCAGGCACCTCCTGGAGACCTTAATGCAGTAGATTCCACTGTACTATGGCATAACTGGCAAGCAACGTGGTGTTGTTTGCTATACGTGTGGAAAAAGCAGCTGCTGTGGTGATACGCTTTCCCAAAGCTTACATCCTTTTCGACTCCTTATCGGGAGGTGCCTCTCCCATGGAAAGGGGTACCCCCACCTGTTTCCTGGTGGTGGTAGCCACTAGAGAATTGGGGGTCGCATGGCCCTTAATGTAGGTAGGGTCAGTAGGCGAAGGTCGAAATAGTTTTTCCACCCTCGGATTTACCGCCCTAGTCTGGGTTGGTATGACCAATGAAGGAGCCAATCTCCTCTTATTGGAATTCAGAAGAGGAATGGCTTGGCTGGAGGGGGGCTTTTCTTTGAGGATATCCTCCACAAAATCCTGTTCAGGCAAGACCTCCTGGGTGGCGATTTGAAAATGGTTATCCGCCTTTTTCACGATAGCGTTGAATGCCATCTGGTCATCCACTGGGGAAGCCTAACGGGCCGGAGTGGAGGGAGGTGAATCCAAACATAGGACATCATGGTCCTGGTCGTGAGTAGGGAGCGCCCAGGGTTCTACCTCAACCTGGTGCCTCTCCTCCCAGTTGCCTGTAGGATCCACCTGTTCATCCACAGTGTAGTCTTCTAGGAAGGTAGTATCCTCCTCCTGGGTGTTAATGTCTTGATACGTGTCCATGTGGATCTCGTCCTCAGAGAGGACGCAAGTGTAATCTTCCTGAATGGGTTCTAAAGTTCTTCAAAACTTAGAAGCAGGCACAAAGGGAGGGTCCTCCCGAGGTCTCTTGGGTGAAGGGTTCTCTGAAAGCAAGACAAATTTCTCCAATCTATTATATACCCTTCAAATTTTTCTCTGGTACATCTAGATGAGCCAGAGGGGTCAAAGGGTGGAAAATGTTCATCTTCCTCCTTATGGCGCTGAAATGTGTCTCCACTTAAGCTTGACAACTGCACAGGACTCTCTTCGTAGTCCCTGTGAGCATCGGGACGCTGTCGCGTGTCTTTCGACGTGTTCGCAGGCCGCTCTTAGTGCTTCGGCATCTCTTTAGACCTCTCCTTCAACCCCACTGCTGAACCAATCCTAGCGATGCTTTTGGAGATGTTCAGCAAAGCGGGCGATGTGCCGGTTGACTTTGAGGCCTAGCGGTAGATCTTTCTCCTACTGGAGCCTTAGGGGGCGCCAGAGCGTCAGCTAAGGGCGCTTCGACCCCCGCATGGGTTTTGCAGGTAGCGCCCTTTGTTTTAGGAGGCCCAGTCGCAAAACGCTGCTGCGGATGCAGGGAAAGCTGCTGATCCTGAGGACCAGTGGATACCGTTGACATTTTCGGCAGTTCTGTTGGCGCTTTTACCCGTTTCGACGGCACCGTCGAAACTGGGGCCAGAGTTGTGTGCTTAGTGTTGCGATCTTGTACGCCCCTGTTACTGGGTGTATTCTCCATAGCGTGACTCGCGTCAGGCCTATCTGGGTCGGGGACGGGCGTGGCGGAACCTGAAATGTCCACCGTAAGGTCAATGGTATCCTACACGGATGTCTGGTCATCACTGGTCCCCCGTCACTTTAGGTGGGTGCGGCGGTGGGGGAAGAGGATGCAGCCTGCGACATGCCATAGGCCACCCACCACTTAATGTTGTGCTCCTTAAGCGTCTTAGGTCGCAGGAGTTTACAGGCTGCGCACAGCGCTTCATCGTGGTCAAGGGGTAAACAATCGCTGCACTTATAGTGCTCGTCCTTCCAAGGGTATCTGGCCCTGCAAGAGGGGCAAAAGGTAAATGGCGTCCTTTCCATAGCAAAAGGCAATAAAGGCAATGACCAGAACTAGGCAGCAAAGAGGGGGAAAGAGGAGGGACATAACTGAAAGAATATGGCCACCCCGACCCCACTCTCACTACTGTGCAGGCCGGCCAGAGGGCCCGGCCACGTGGACGGATCTGCCGTCGGATCGTAGGCGTCGAATGTCCACTGCAGTCTTTGGCGTAGTACAGGAAGCACCGGCGAAAATACTTTTTAAGGGGATGATCTACAAAGTCGACAAACAAGGTAATAAAGAGCTCCGCAAAGGGCGACCAGTTATCTGGGTGGAAAAAAACAATCTGAGGGACCTCGGCCCGTGAGGCATTTTGGGTACACTACACGTCACGTTAGGGATAGTGTTACAGATACGCCTATGCCAACGTCCCCTTTCGAACCTCGAAAGACAAGATGCAATACTCTGCGGTACCACTGGATGTCGGACCATATGCACAGCATGTGATTCTAAGCAGATTAAGAAGCATCAGAAATATATTTCTTTACACCCTAAAAGAGTACACCCTAATTGGTGGGCGAGGCAATAAGTCCTGTGCCCCCCACGCCTTGGTCCTAATGACCCTGGCACAAAGCCTTTCCTTGTACCAACTCTATGAGTTTGTGGGGGGCGGCACTCTTAAAGTTAGAGAATCTGTCTGCAGAGAAAATTTGGGCCTATTAGAAGAAAAGGTTACCAGCTTTCCAAAACGTTGCTACTGATTCTTTTTTGCTACCCCCAATTTCATCCCAGTTTCCTTCAAGTGTTCTTAGTCCTACTATTGCAAGTTCTGAATGAACACAGAGGTACGGGCACAGCCACACCCACTGTATCCAGGACACCATCATTTATGACCTATTTCAAGCACTTCTGTTGTTGTTTCATGCAACATAAAAGGTGTTCCCGGTGTAGAGGAGGTCCCAAATAAAGCCTGCACTCCAGCCGCCCATTTTGAAGTACCAGGAACGCTCACACCGAGATATGTGACGTATAATTATCAAATAAACCAGCGGAGAGCCGCAATAGGGCTCGGCCCAGTACCCATCAGAAGAACAACACCTATCGAAGTACCAATAACCAAACAACCATGGACAGTAAGGTATCCATTGATAAAACCCTACCAGCAAACCAGACGAAATGAAGATAGCTTAAGTACTGTCCCGGAAGAAACCTAAAAGGCCTTAATTGAAGACGAATGGTGATGTCACAAAGACCCGGACAGACTTGCAGATAGAAGATAAGACGACCCAAAGATGACACACAGAGACGAAACGCCATGAATAAGGATATCGTGAACCTAGAAGGAGAAACGATGTTGAAATATAAGGAAACTTAAACTGTAAAGCAGGATGAAGTCATTCAAAACCAGCTAACGTCTGTACTTATGCTTGAAACCGCAAGAAAGCTAAGGAAACAGTGCGGATTGCTATGCTTAGTAGAAGATAGACCACGGCAAGCGCCACCTATACATATCTACCTCAACGAAGCACACTATAAAAGTGCGAGTCCACTTTACACAAAAGCAGAATTAACTCAGGTTACTAGAGGTCAAACAGGACACGATTCATATTCCAGCTAAAATGAGAAGAGATGGCTGAATCGAAACTCAGCAGAGGCAAGGTGAGACAGGAAGAGCCATGGTCAGACCAATAGAAGGAGCGAACAGTAGCTTCGCGGAATCGAAACTTAAGAACAGAACAGCCTATATCAGGAAGGCTGAGATAATGAGGCTCAGGCAGGTGGCAAGCCGAATAAGAATTAAATGCACAAATTGAAGGAAACTAGGCAGATTCACGGTGTGAGCAACACGTGACCACCCGAGCAAGAAGAAGCACGGGTTCACACCTACGCCTTGCTGTCGCCCAGACAGAGATATCATAGCTTTTTCTGACAAGAAGATACAGTTTCGAGGCCAACCACAGGCAACTAATTGCCACTAAAGTAATGATTGATTGAAGGGAGGCCGGGTAAATCTTGGGGCATCATGCACCTGGCTGACCATTCTGCATGCTGCTAAGTAAAGTGGAGATTTATGCATGAGGTTGAAGCCAACCCAATCATAGTGGACCAAGTAATCTAAGGTCCTACAGATAGTAGAACCAATGGGACGTCGTACTCTTAGTGACTTCTACAAGAGTAATGTTAGAAGGAAGGGCGTAGATGCCCACTTCATAGTGTTTATCCAATCCCCTCACTCCGTTACCATATACATATATAGTACCTATAATAAAGTTACCTTTTCCTAACCAATAGAATAGCATGTTAACTTTTGAGCGTTACACGTCAATGATGACGAGTTTTGGGTATAAATGTTACTGTTTGTATGAAGTTCGCGGGAGTTGAAGCGAGACGGACTATCGCATCACTGTTGATTTCCATGTTTCCCCATTTTTTGTACTTAAATCATTAAACGGACTCCCCTTTGCCAAACCATTGAGTTGTCCTTATTGATTGGTGTTGGAGTAATATACCTGCAGCCCCATCCATCTCAAAGGTGCAGCTATCTCGTCTTAAAGTACTGTGAAGCAAACCCCGACTCTATGGGCCGGCCGGGGGCCCCCCAGTGCACTGTGGCCAGTGAGCAAATGTAAAAGAAAAAAATAGGGGCCTGGGTTGACAGCTGGGCTTCTTCAAAAGGTATAGAATCTGCAGGGGAAACGTAGTACTCATCATGACCAACATTATGAACCTAGGAAACTTTTTCTTCTTTTGAATTTCCCCCAGATGATGAGGAATTTGGTGTGACCGATCTTTGTAGGATGTCATGTCACTAAAATCATAGGGGTAGCAGAAGAGACATGCCACAATCTTTGACTCCTAGGGCCTGATTAATGGAAAAGTGCGCATTTATCCAGCAAAGCCTGTGCGCCGACAAGGACACTGCGACACTGCACAAGCCTGCATGCATAATTTTTACAGCTCGCTTCATGTATTCATGGATCCAAACGAGCATTTCAACCAGACCCGCAAATCAAAGCGAGCTGCATGAGGAACGCCCACAACACGCCCCCACGCAAACCAAAAACCAAGCCATATCCCAACGTAAGCGCAAATCTCTGCATCCACCCCGATCCACCATCCCTCTTATGTGAAAGCTGCACCCCTGCGAAAAGCGGGAGCTCCCTCGTAAATCAAGGCTTCACGCGCTGCAAAAACACAGGACCTCTCTCGTAAGTCAAGGCGACACCCCTGCAAAACTGCAAGTACACCTCCCTACTCCCAAGGCACCCAAACAGTCACCATATATCCATACTGCACATCATCTCAGCAAGTCCAGACACAATCCACCAGCCCCCCTCACCTACAACACTATCCCAGGCAGCCTCCTCTTATTTATTTATTTATTCGGATTTTTAAAGCGCACATCAGCCTAAGGGCATTGTGGCACTGTTACAGGATATATACATTGCTGATTACAAGGAATACAAGGAATATAAGAGATACAAGGTGGTTACATGGTTACATGAAACAGTTTCATTGCAGATTCAGGTTTTGAGGAAGCATACGTTTAACTTTACAGATTATTTGGAAGCATATGTTTAAATTTACAGATTATATGGGTTACATAGGGCCAGGACTATGAGAGGTACAGTGCATTATCGGATAGTCCTAGTGAAGGTGTGATGAGGGTTAGATGAATAGTGTGGTTTTGAGCAATTTGCGGAATGCGAACAGGGAGGGTTCTGCTCTGAGAGCATTCGGGAGGGCATTCCAGAGTTTTGGTGCTATGTGAGGGAAGCCTATGCAGCCGGCATTGGCTCTTTTTATGAGTGGTACGCAGAGTCGGTTGGCAAGGTGGCTTCTGGTGGGGCGGGTAGAGGAGTTGGTTTATGTGGTTTCTGATAGGTAGGATGGGGCAGAGAGGTTGATCCATTTGTTCGTAAGGGTGAGAATTCTGAAGTTCATCCTTTCCTTATTGGGGAGCCAATGGGCATTGCGTCTGATCTGGGTTGTTTTGTATTATTTGGAGCCTATTGATGTTTTTTGAGGACGTGCCTGCCAGGAGGTCATTGCAGTAGTTGAGTCTGGCTCCTATTGTGCTCTGGCTATGGATAGGCAGTTTTGAGTGGTAAGAAAGGGTTTTATGGCAGTTATAGGTTTGGTGGTGTGAACGGAGGCGGAAGCAATGGCGCTGACTTGTCGTGTCATTGAGAGTGTAGAGCAGTGGTCTTCAAACTTTTTTGGCCTGGGCCCCCCTGAGCAAAGTTTGGGCAGGCCGGGACCCCCCAAAAGTGCCAGATGGACAGTATGTAGAAATCGCAATGAACCTTTGCGTGCCGTCACTGCACCCTACTCCCAGTACAGACCCTGGGCTCTCCCCACCCTACTACCACCATTATCCCAGTGCTGTCGCCCTTCCTGCTACCACCACAGTCCCATAACACAAGCATACACACATCCATACACATTTAAATAAAAAATAAATCGCCATAAACGTACCTCGAGTGGTTGCTAAAATGCCCCGCTGCAGGTTGCTCTGCCCGTATGTGCGAGGAGGCGCAGGAGCACCCCCTCGCACATACATACATGCAGTGCCCCAGCTAGCATGTCCAATGAGCTATGTAAGGCTGGCGAAGCAAAACACCCCCAGCATTGCATGGCTCAGTGATCATGTGCGGCTGGGGAAATGAACTGTCAAAGGCAAACAGAGTTTCCCTTTGACAGTTCAGCCAGCCAAGGAGCACTCCCTCAGCTGGAAAAAGCAGCTGAGGGAGTGCTCAGTGTTTCACTGGGCTGGCTCCTCCATAATGGGTGAGGTGGCCAGTGGGTGGACGCCCCCTCACCCATTATGGATGAGCCGGCAGGCTTGGACTGGCCTATAGGGTAATAGGGCGACGATTGTACCAAAAATGCAAAATGCTAGTGTAGGCCAGTAAAAATGGGCCACTTTTTTGACCATTGTTGCTCAATAAATATTCTTTAAATATCACCATTTGTTTACATTTGAAGAAAAAACAACCCCTTGGGTACTATTCAAACAGTCCAGTGACTAAACACTGAATATCCATTTGCAACTGCAGGCCATTTTTTCATTGGTGCCTAAGACCGTTGTATGGCCCAGTCTGACCAATGTGAGCTGCCCCTTCCCATTTCCTCCAATCTAAAAAAAAAATATATATATATCTTTTTTTTTAAACAAAAAAACTGCGCGCCCCACAGTTTGAAGACCTCTGGTATAGAGTCGTACACAGCAGGGGTCTTTACCGATGATGAGACTGTGATGATAGAATGGTCAATGGTGAATTGAGAGTATTTAGTGTTAAGTTTTGAGAGAGTTTCCTTGGGGCCAAGGATGAGGATCTCGGTTTTATCCCCGTTTAAGCAAAGACCGTTGATTGCCATCCATGTTGGGATGGTAGCATAGATCTGGAGGATGGCTGCCGCGTCAAGGGCGTAATCTCCTGCGAGAGGGAGGAGTACTTGGGTGTCGTCGGCATAGTTTGTGTAAGCTATGCCAATTGCATCCAATAAGTCGAAGAACAGTTTGGTGAACAGGTTATAGAAGGTGGGGGCTGTACAGGAACCTTGGGGAAATCCACAGTTGATGTGTGGGGTCGGCGTGGGCCTGATCAGAGTAAACCTTCATGGCCCTTCCTTCAAGGAATGAGGTTATCCAGGAAGATGCTTTGTCGGAGAAGTGGGCTGCGTTGGATAAGTGGGTGGTGAGGATTTTGTGATCTACAAGATCAAATGCAGCAGAAAGATCGAGAAGAAGCAGGAGAGCAGGTTTGCCATTATCCATTATTTTGGTGATTTGGTTTTTAAGATCTACGAAGGCGGTTTCAGTGCCATGGCCTTTGAGGAAGCCCGATTGTCTTTTGCCAAGGATGGCATTTGATTCCAGATATTGTTGGATTTGGTTGTGGGCTGCTTTATCTAGAATTTTGAGGAGGAAGGGAATGGTAGTAATGGGGCGGTAGTTTTTTAGGCAGATGGGGTCTAGGGTGTTTTTTTTTATGAGAGGGCGAACTCAGGCTTCTTTTAGGCTTAGTGGTACGATGCCGGTGGAGAAGGATGCATTGATGAATGCAGTGATGATGGGGGTAAGTGAGTCCGCACATTCTTTGATGATAGTTGGGGGACAAATGTCGTTCTTACAGGTGGAGGGTTTGATATTTTTGAGGCGGTCGGAGACTTCTAATTCTGTGATGTCTCTAAAGACAAAGAGCGGTATTTGAGGGCGGGGTTTATATGGGGAGGGTAGGTGAGGAGTGTCATGGTTGGGAAGGGCTTTGCGCTGGGTTAATATTTTGTCTTGGAGCATTTTGACTTTGTTGATGAGAGCACCCTGGATGCTGGAGTTATTGCGTCTGGGGCAGTAGCGGGGGAGGTGAGATCTTTGAAGATGGTGAAGATTTCCTTGGTTTTTGATTTAGCATTGGTGATTCTGTGGTTGAATGATTCAGATTTGGCTAGGAATATGGCCTTTTTATGGTTGTGTACGAATTGTTCGAACTACAATTGTTCGAATTACAATTGACCTTTGCACAATTGACCGAATTGTGAAGGTCAATTGTTACATATATGCGGGGGGAAACCCCCGCAACCCCCCATTATATATATAAATATATATATATATACATATATATATATAACCAAACCTATATATATATATATATATATATATATATATATATATATATATATATATATATATATATATATATATATATATATATATATATACGTATATATATATATATATATATATATATATATATATATATATATATATATATATATATGCAATCAATTGTGCAAAGGTCAATTCGGACCCTCGACTTTCAGTCAATTAGGTAATTCAAACAATTGTGTTCGAACAATTTGGGTAATACCCTTTTTATATGTGGATGAGACTACTTTGAATTCATTAAGGGTGGACTGGTTGGGTGAGGATTGCCAGTTAGCTAGCGCTCTGCGCTTGTTGGTATGTAGAGTCAATAGATCATCCATAAACCAGGAATTAGAGTGCATAGATTTTTTTTTCTCTTCTAGGGGAGCTATGTACTCAATTGCTTGGGTGAGCATCTGAGTATAGGTGTTGGCCAGTGAGATAGGGTCTTTGATAAAAGAGGGTTTGAGTTCGGGTATGTCTAGAAGCAGTGCTAGGTTGGGTTTTGTTCGTTTTTTGGAGCTTCTTACTTTGGCGGGAGGGGCGTGTGGGATTATCTTGCGGGTGGGGAGGATGGGAATAGCGAATTGGATGAGGTGGTGGTCTGTCCATGGAAGGGCTGAGATGTTGGTTACGGAGGATGAGCAAGTGTGATCTGTGATCCAGTCGATGGATCGGCCTTTGCAGTGGGTGGGAGCATTAATTTTTAGTTCAAAGCCAATGTTGGTGGGGTCTTTGGCTAGGGAGGTGGCTGCTTTATCCTTGGGATCATGTAGGCCTAAGTTGAGGTCACCTTATAGGATGGTTTTGGTTGAGCTTTTTAGGTTGTTCCCTAAGAGTTGGAGGAGGTGTTTATGGTAGTCTAGTGGTGAGCCAGGTGGCCTGTAGGTGATTAGGCTGTTTATGGTGCAGTTGGGGAAGAGAGATAGTTTAGCAAAGAGGATATGCAAATTGTTTTCCCACTGTTGGTTGCAGAGTCTAATGGAGTAGGTATCTTTGAAGATGAGGGCAACGCCTCCACCTTTAGAGGATGTTTTGCGGACCTGTCTTAGGATAGTGTAACCTTGGGGGAGGCCGAGGGAGAGGGAGGGGCCTGATGCTTCATGTAGCCAGGTTTCAGAGATGGCTAGTATGTCGAGATTAAGGGTGGTGATGAGGTCATTAATCTCCGATGCATGTGCAGGGAGCGATCTGGCATCGATGAGCGCGCATTTCAGTTCTGGGTATGATGAAATGGGTGGTTTATTGATTGATTGATTGATATTTTATTTCTATCGTGCTCGTACACAAGTGTTTCAGAGCGCAACAAGGCAAGGGAGGGGAACAGGGGAAAACAAAACAGCGATCTTACTAGGCCCAGTGACATTGAGAACTCGCAAGTGCATGGTAGAGGGGGGAGGGGAAAAGTGCATGGAAGGGGGGAGAGGGTAAAGGCAATAGGTGCTGGGGTTAGGGCCCGGGAGT
The DNA here is from genome assembly GCF_040938575.1 of Ambystoma mexicanum. Classification (NCBI taxonomy): domain Eukaryota; kingdom Metazoa; phylum Chordata; class Amphibia; order Caudata; family Ambystomatidae; genus Ambystoma; species Ambystoma mexicanum. The sequence continues at coordinate 77,598,108 of NC_090940.1, read as the reverse complement.
GTGTTGAGAGGGTGATTTTCACGAAGAGAGGGGTTAAGTTTGAGCTTAGAGCGATGGGTGTGGGTGTTGGGCAATTGGTGGTAGGGGGTGTGTGTTCGTGTGGACTGTGTAAGGGTGCGAGAGCTGAGTCTGGAGTTTCTGATGTCTAGGGAAGGTGGTGTGCTGCGGAGAGTGACGTGTAACTTGATGCAGTCTCTAAGTCTTCAAAGCCTAAGGGTGAGGAGGGGTTGGACATTGAGCTTGAGAGTGTGTGAACTGGGCTGGGTATGTTGTGGTGGGTGCAGAATGCAGTGATTCTGGTGTGGTGGAGGAGCAAGATCTGTGGGTGATAATGGCATGCTGCAGATGGCCCAGAAGGCGAGTGTGATAAAAGAGGGCGAAGTGGGAGAAGTGAGGGGAGGTGGCTGGTGATGCTGTCTGGCAGAGTGTAGGTGGATACATTAGTGCAGTGTAGTGACAATATGGAGTTACTTGCGAATACGGAATTTGCTAGTCAGATTTAGTAGTCATAGTGATAAATAGGCAGTTCTATATAGGCTAATTCAGTATTCATTTAACTTCACATAGACTGGTTCAGTAGCAGAAGGGCGGTAACAGTTTGAAATAGCCTGGTTCAATCGTATTAGGGTAAGGACAGTTCAAGGCTATCTGGCACAGTATCAGTGAGGCAGTAACAAGTCTGAAATAGGCTAGTTCAGTATCAGTGAGGCAGTGGCAATGCAGTTAGACTAGCTCAGTAGTACTGGTGCAGTAGCAATTCACATAGGCTAGTTCAATTGCATATACATAGAAGGACAGTATAAGAACGGCATTTCAGGTAGCAAGGGTCAAAGGCATTTCAGGTAGCAAGGGTCAGAGGTGGGTTGCCGTGGTAACCAAACAAAGTTCAACATACGTAGTTCCGAGGGAAGGGGGGTTGCTAGTAACCGGCAGTGGACATGGTTATCAGGTGAGGGAGAGAGTAGGCTGCACAGTTGCAGTTACGCTGGGGGGCACGTTCAATACAATATCAGGGGTGTGTGGCGAAGATGTTTAACTCGACATTGCGTGGCTTTTTTTACATGCGGTCTGATTGGGTGTGTTGAATAGGCACATGTGATTGAGTCTAAAGCACAATCAGCACAATCAGCGCTATACAATATTGTACAGTGCACATGATACATCGAATGAAGTTCGAATAGACAGTGATTTACGGCAATGGTGAGCAGCACCGATGGCCTCTTAAGTATTCGTACGCAGTAGTCTGGATAGTTGGGAGGCTGTAGGCGAGTGGTGGCAGAAAGGTAGTTAGAAGAGGCAGCACCTCACTATGGGTTCATTGAAGCTCGTAGAGTAGGGTGAGGAGTGATTATTGTTCTCCAGCAGTAAGAACCATGGGAGGGGGCACACAAGGGAGGCGGGCCTGGGAGCCTTGAGCAGCTCGCAGCACGGCACGCTCGGTCAGCTCTGTCAGGCGAGCCTTATTACTGTGCATTGGTTCCGGGCCGGCTTTCACCAGCATGCGAAGGTTGATTGGGTATTGTACCCTCAAGTTCAGACATCACCCACCAGCCCCCCTCAACTCCGATACTACCCAAGGTAGCACCCTCAAGTCCAGACACCACCCACCAGCATCCCTCACCTGCGACACTACAACAGGTAGCACCCTGACAGTACTCCCACTGCCCCACACCACTCTCACCTCAGTCACTATCCCCAGGCAGTACCCCTCAAGTCCAGACACCACCCACCAGCCCCCTCACCTCTGACACTACCCCAGACAGCCCCCTCAAATCCAGCCCCCACACACCAGCCCCCTCACCTCCGACACCACCCCAGGCAGAACCCTGACAGTACCCCTCATCCCCACACTTCCCTCACCTCAGACACTACCTCCAGGCAGCCCCCACAAGTCCAGATACCACCCACCAGCCACCATCACCTCCGACACTACCCCTGGCAGCCCCCTGACAGTACTCCCCCTTCCCACACTTCTCTCACCTCAGACCCTACCGCCAGGTAGCCACCTCAAGTCCAGCCCCCACACACCAGCCCCCTCAACTCTGACACTACCCCAGGCAGCCCCCTCAAGTCCAGACACCACCCACCAGCCCCCCTCACTGCTGACACTACCCCAGACAGCCCCCTCAAGTCCAGCCCCCACACACCAGCCCCCTCACCTCCGACACCACCCCAGGCAGAACCCTGACAGTACCCCTCATCCCCACACCACCCTCACCTCAGACACTACCCTCAGGCAGCCTGCTCTAATTCAGACACCACCCACCAGCCCTCTTCACCTCCGTCACCACCCAAGGCGGCACTCTGACAGTACTCACCCTCCCCAGACGGCCATCACCTCAAACATTACACCCAGGTACCCCTCTGCGATGGTTATGGCTGCAAGGCCACCCTCCCATGAATTGGCATCAGGTCCTGGGGCTGATGTCCAAGGGAGGGTTGCAGACCTGCAGCCAACGACAGGGGCACCACAGCAACGGGCATGGTCCCTTGCATCAGGCCGCTGTGGGCCCCACACATGTGCAGGCTGGGGAGACAGAGTGGGAGCGGCAGATGTTGCGTGCCACCACCCGACATGGCAACGTGTTGGACAACATTTCTGAGGGCATGGATAAGATGGCCAAGACCATGACCCCACCAGCAGCCAGGGTAGAGAAACATCTCCACGGGGAGATGGATGCCTTCAGGCAGATGCTCTCCCAGCAACTCAATGCATCACGGGTGAGTATGCATACATACTCAGCAGCCATTCGTGAGGACATGCATGGAGACCTTACAGCCCTTACTGCAGTGGTGCATTCAATCGTGTCATGGCTGGCTATGGCCAGTGAAGACCAGGCCTACAGATGACTGCAGGATGGGGTTACCAGCACAAACTAGCCTCCTGGTCCACCATTGCGATGAGGTCAATGGGCCCATGGAGGGGAATTAATTTCCTTACTACATGTTTTTCCTCACTCATGTGGATATTGACATGCACCCTCCCCCTCCCGCTCCAGTGTGGACTCCCCCCTCGGCTACCCAGTCCAGGATGGACTTTTTTCTTTTCTTTTGTACATGACCGGTGTGGTCGGTCTCTTGTTTTGTTTTTTTGGCCCCTTGATTCTGCATGGACACTTTTTTGTTGTTTTTCAATACCCCTGGCCTGGATGGTGACATGTGTTTTTATTTTGCCCTTTCCATGGTGGAATGTTTTTCTTTCCATTGAGATGTGCAGCTGCCCTCTCAAAGGCATGATGAATGCAGTTGTGGACATGCATCCATGCACAGTGGTGTCAACTGCCATGGCTGCCTTGAAGTCGACAGGATGGGATGTGCAGGTAACAATGGGTAAATGGAATCTTGGCACATATGCGATGTATGCATGATTGTGAACTATGGCTGTTGAAATGCATTGTTCCATGTTCTTGCAGTGATTTTGATTCATCCAGTGACTGCTCTCCATGGGAGGTCCACCCTGCACACTTTCACGTCCTTAGCCCCCATTCCCTCTGCCAGGCACTGGTCCTCCTTTCATGTATTAGGAGGTACAGTTCCCGGTGGAGGTGAAGAGGGAATCACATCATGCCAGCTCTGTCAGCATGTAAGCATGTGCACTGGCTCTCGTGTTGTCTCTGTATTATTGTTCGCCATAGTCTTTGCATGCGTGACACATTTTTCCTTGTCCGCTTGCATGTGTGTGTATGTGCAGTTACACTTCTATACGGGATCATTGTTTTGGTGGATCCACTTACACAATTGACGCAATTAATGGAAATTTCTAGGCAGCACTTGTCACACTTTAGCCATTGGCAGTATTTCATTCATTCTGGATGTTCCTACTAATTGACGGGATGCATTCTCTGTGCATCTGCACTCTGTGTATTTTGCTTCTCTTACACTTGCCTCACTGACTGTGATGATATCCCATTACTGACACCCTATTACTCCCCCTGGCCCCATGCATCCTACGGGGCCCTGCAGGTGTACTGCCTGTGCACACTGCTCTTTGACCTGTGCCAATTACCAATCCACTCCTATCTCCACTTGCAAGACCTGCCCTGCCCTGCCACTGTTCCACATGTACCACTCACGTTGATTGTCAGGTATGCTCATCCTCTGCTGCACCGCTTCATGACGTAGCCTCAGGTGACAAAGTTCTGGACATTTGTATACATTGAGTCCACAGGACAGGTTTGTCAGACTTGATGCATGCAGGGTTGTACAGATATGCACATCTGTATCCCTGACAGACTGCTTCTGTGTTACCCAATGAGGTCCCTTTTTGTGCAGTGTTTGTTTCTGTTGGTTATCTACACCAGGGTGTGTTGCATGTTTCTTGGTTTTCATTCCTTGTTCACTGTCAGTGAGCACATTGTGTGTGCATATTGTGTGCCATGTGCAGGTGTAACACTGTGTACTTCCCACAGCTTGTCTTCATCTATTCTCCCAGTGTGAGTTGCAAGTGCACCCTGGAATCCATGCACACTTACTGGGACAGTCTCACTCAGGGTGTGTGGTCTGTTGGGGGTGGGCGGTTGGGGGTGAGTGAACAGCTGCATGTTGTCCTGAGGTCCATTTGCAGTGGTGTGCAATAGGGGTGAATGTTGATTTGTGTACTGTATGTGTATTTGGCTGTAGGCACTTCTTTGCAGGGATGGAGCGTACATGGCTCTTTTTTTGATTTGCATGCCATGGTGGGTGGTGCCGGTGGTTTGTGTGATGTAGAGCTAATGATTGACCTTTCACATGTGCCCATTCTTTGCCAGTCTGTCCTTCTCCATCAGCCACTTTTGTCATTCATGGCCCACTACATGTGGTACTTTTCCATCTCTGATCCTTCAAGGCTCTCTGACCACGCTGCTTCTTGCAAAGATGTTCATGTCTCCGACTTACTCGCTTGGACAACTTCTCTCTGCCCTCACCCACTGTGATGTTAGACATATCCATCCTCATCTCCACTCCAGCCAGTATCCTCCTTGCAGTGCTTTTCACCTGTCCCCCTTTCTCTCTCTCTCTCTATCTCTCGCAATCGCTCCACTCCACTGCTAGGCAATCGTGACTCTGTTTCCTGTCTCCCTCTTGCACTCTGTCATCCTTCGACACTGGGTGGAACATGCCTGTTTTCTTGTTCCCTACATGAGTGTCATGGATGTCCAGTATCTTTATGTTGTTGCAATGCATGTCTTTGCAATTTGAAAATGTCTTTCCAGGTGGGATGCAGTTGATGTAAGCCAGTGCGTACCCTGTGCAGGTAAGTGAAGGGCACTCAGTGTTGTGTTTGTGGCATGGTGCCTGGCACTGTGTGGGGTCTCTTTTCTTTTACTTGTATTGAGGTAAATGGGTCCAGCTCAGTGGGTGCATGTAACATATGGTAATGGAAGGACGGTGTGTCTATGCATGCTGTTTTCCCAAGACAATCAGGCTGACACTGATTGCGGGCTCATAGTTGTGAGGAGGGCTGTCACTGTAGGTCCTTTGTTGGTGAGTTGTCTTGAGGGTGACAGACCCGGCTGTTTGTGTGCTGTGACACATGATGATGGTTGTGGTGGTGATTGTTTGCTTGTACTTTTCACATGTTTATTGCCTACCACATGGCACCCATACAATGATTTTTCAAAGGTCATGTCTACCCATGCAGGCAGTCCAATCTTGGTCCTTCTTCCCCTTATGGGGGTGCTGTCCCAAGACAGATCCACACACAACAGCATTGCTGGCCATTTGTGGGATGCTATGTTCTCCACAAACACCAGGTATACACCATTGTCCATGGGTTATTGGTTGCCATGGTGAACAGGGACCGTGCACGGTACACCATCACATTTCCTAAGTCCTGTTAACAGCTGCTGGGTTCATCTCAATGTTCCCTTATGTTTAAAGCACATTTGACCCAATCAATCCAGTCCCGGTGAAGTCTGCCTTGCCTTGCATGTTCCTGTTGCCTGCTCCCTTTTGTGTGTCTTTGCCTTTGGCCTCTGTTTCTCAAGTCTGTTTGTGTGTTTCATGCCAGTTGCCTCTGTGCCCTGCCTTCCAGCATGACAGCTGACTCAGTGAAGTGATGCCTTCTTCTAGATCCTGTCTTGTGAAATTGGTGATATTTTTCAATCACATCTTCTTGGACTTAGCATCATCGGCTCCCCTGCCAGTGTTTACTGCACTGTCCCAGTGTCAAGTTATTGAGAGGATGCCATATTGTGGCGTTGGGAATACTTCCAAGGTCATCTCAATGTCATACTGATTGTGGCCAGATGTGAGTGTTCAGAATGTCCCATCAGCATGATATATGATATGACGATGTGGTGCGCATTGTCAAGAGCATACCCAGACACGAGCCAATATCCTCTGACAGTAGGAACCTTCATTGGCTCCCAGCAGAAGCTTGTATCCACTTCAAAGTGCTGATAATAGTGCACAAATGTATATTTGGTGAAGCCCCAAGCTACCTTAAAGAATACTTTACAATTCATAACCCGACCAGGCTCACTAGATCAAGTAATGGAATTTTTCTTTTAGGGCCAGGGAGCAAGCAGGTTAGAGGGCTGGGTATGTCCTTCATTTCCCAGGTTGTTTCTCTGGTGGATAGTTGGCGGGGTGTTGGATGCCTGTCCTGAGTTCCAGGTATTTCCCGTATTATACTGATTCTGTGTAGAACGGGATTGACCCCGAAAGGACTGGCGGGAGCCACCCCCCCTGTGGGGGGAGGGCTTTTGTGTGATTTGCTGAAAGGACTTCAGAGTCTGATGCTCCTTTTTGGCAGTCTCTAGGGCGTCGTCAACTGCTTTACCGAAGAGGTTTATATCCTCAACAGGTTAATTAATAAGAGTTGCTTGGGTCTCTGGCTTGAAGCCCGAGTTCCTGAGCCAAGCGTGTCGCTTGAGCAGGGTGCCCTGTGCCAGGGATCTTCCTGCCGTCTCCGCAGCATCCAGGGTATTTTTCAGCATGTTCTGATTGAACTGTCTTCCCTCGGCCACAATGGCGAGTAATTTGGTTTTTGTGGGTTCAGGCACCTCCTGGAGTCCTTCATGCAGTAGGTTCCACTGTACTATGGCATAACTGTCAAGCAACATGTTGTTGTTTGCTATACGTGTGGAAAAAGCAGCTGCTGTGGCGATACTGTTTCCCAAAGCTTACAGCCTTTTCGACTCCTTATTAGGAGGTGCCTCTCCCGTGGAAAGGGGTACCCCCACCCCTTTCCTGGTGGTGGTAGCCACTAGTGAATTGGGGGTGGCATGGCCCGTAATGTAGGTAGGGTCAGTAGGCGAAGGGCGAAATAGTTTTTCCACCCTCGGATTTAGGGCCTTAGTCTGGGTTGGTATGACCAATGAAGGAGCTAATCTCCTCCTAGTGGAATTCAGAAGAGGAATGGCTTGGCTGGAGGGGGACTTTTCTTTGAGGATATCCTCCACAAATTCCTGTTCAGGCAAGGCCTCCTGGGTGGCAATTTGAAAATGGTCAGCCGCCTTTTTCTGGTCGTCCACTGGGGAAGCCTGGTGGGCCAGAGTGGAGGGAGGTGAATCCAAACATAGGACATCATGGTCCTGGTCATGAATAGGGAGTGCCCAGGGTTCTAACTCAACCCGGCGGCTCTCCTCCCAGTTGCCTGTAGGATCTGCCTGTTCATCCACAGTGTAGTCTTCTAGGGAGGTAGTATCCTCCTCCTGGTCATAAATGTCTTGATACGTGTCCATGTGGATCTCATCCTCAGAGAGGAGAGAAGTGTAATCTTCCTGAATGTGTTCTAAAGTTCTTCAGATCTTAGAAGCAGACACAGAGGGAGGATCCTCCCGAGGTCTCTTGGGTGTAGGGTTCTCTGAAAGTGAGACACATTTCTCCAATCTATCCATACACCCTTCAAATTTTTCTCTGGTCCATCTAGATGAGCCAGAGGGGTGAAAGGGTGGAAAATGTTAATCTTCCTCCCTATGGCGCCGAAACATGTCTCCAATAAAGCTTGACAACCGCACAGGACTCTTTTTGTAGTCCCCGTGAGCATTGGGACGCTGTGGCGCCTCTTTTGGCACATCCGCAGCCCGCTCTTTGTGCTTCGGCGTCTCCTTAGACCTCTCCTTCAACTCCTCTGCTGAAGCAATCCTAGCAATGCTTTTGGAGATGTTCAGCGAAGCGGGCGATGTGCCGGTTGACTTTGAGGCCTAGCGGTAAATCTTTCTCATACCGGGCCTTAGGGGGCGCCGGAGCATCAGCTAAGGGTGCTTTGACGGCCACATGGGTTTTGGAGGTAGTGCCCTTTGTCTTAGAAGGCCCAGTCGCAAGACATTGCTGCGGATGCGGGGAAGGCTGTTGATCCTGAGGACCAGTGGATCCCGGTGAAATTTTCAGCGGTTCCGTTGGCGCTTTTGCCCGTTTTGACGGCACCATCAAAACTAGGACCGAGGTTTTGTGCTTAGTGTTGCGATCTTGTACGCCCTGTCTCCGGGTGTATTCCCCATAGCGTGACTCGTGTCAGGCCTACAGGGGTCGGGGACAGGCGTGGCTGACCCTGAAACATCAGCGTAAGGTCAATGGCATCCAACACGGATGCCTGGTCATCACTGGTCCCCCTGCCACTTTAGGCGGGTGCGGCGGTGGGGGAAGAGGATCCAGCCCGCAACATGCCGTAGGCTGCCCGCCGCTTAACGCTGCGCTCCTTAAGCGTCTTAGGGCACAGGTGTTTACAGGCTGCACACCACGCTTCGTCATGGTCAAGGGGTAGACAATTGTTGTACTTAGAGTGCTCGTCCTTCCAAGGGTATCTGGCCCTGCAAGAGGGGCAAAACCTAAATGGCGTCCTTTCCATAGCGAAAGGCAATATAGGCGATGACCAGACCTAGGGAGCAAAGAGGGGGAAAGAGGAGAGACATAACTGATAGAATATGGCCACCCCAACCCCACTCTTCCTACTTTGCAGGCCGGCCAGAGGGCCCGACCATGTGGACGGCTCTGCCGCCGGATTGTAGGCGTCGAAAGTCCACTGCAGTCTTCGGTGTAGTACAGGAAGCACTGTCGAAAAGACTTTTTAAGGGGATAATCGACAAAGTCGACAAACAAGGTAATAGCAATAACAATGTCTCTTATGAAAGAGCTCCGCATAGGGCGACTAGTTATCTGGGCAGAAAAAACAATCTGAGGGACCTCGTAGCATGAAGGAGTTTGGGTACACTACACATCACGTTAGGGATAGTGTTACAGACATGCCTATGCCAACGTCCCCTTTCGATCCTCGAAAGACAAGATGCAATACTCTGTGGTTACCACTGGATGTCAGACCATATGCACAGCATGTGATTCTAAGCAGATTAACAAGCATCAGAAATATATTTCTTTACACCCTAAAAGAGTACACCCTAATTGGTAGGCGAGGCAGTAAGTTCTGTGCCCCCCATGTCCTGGTCCTAACGACCCTGGCACAAAGCCTTTCCTTGTACCAACAATATGGGCCTCATTACGACTTTGGAGGTAGCCATGGTGCTATTAGCGCCATGGCTGCCTCCAAAATCGTGTCCGGGTCCGGGTTCCCTGAATGGGGAATTATCGGCCATTCCGAGTTCGGGGGGCCCAGTAATTCCTCCTTCAGGGAACCCGGGCCCGGTCCTTCCCCATTCCCATTCAAGCCACCATGGGGCTCAATGGGAATGGGGAGGGAGCTTACAACGGGCCCGTCAATTACGGGCCCGTTGTTAGCTCCCTGGTTCCCTCGAGGAACCCGCTATGGACGTCTGGAAAAACCAGACGTCCAGAGCGGGTCCCGCGACGGGACCTCGTAATAGTGTGTAGTGGGCTTAACGGCGGTGGCACCATTACCGGAGCCGTTAAACCCATTCTGCACTACTCGTAATGAGGCCCTATGAGTTTGTGGGAAGCGCCACTCTCAAAGTTAGAGGATCTGTCTGCAGAGAAAAATTGTGCCCATTAGAAGAAAAGGTTTCCAGCTTTCCAAAACGTTGCTACTAATTCTTTTTCGCTACCCTCAATTTCATCCCAGTTTCCTTCAAGTGTTCTTAGTCCCACTATTGCAAGTTCTGAATGAACTCAAAGGTACGTTCACAGTCACATCCACTGTATCCAGGACACCATCATTTATGGCCTGTTTCAAGCAGGGCTGTTATTGCTTCATGGGACATAAAAGGTGTTCCCGGGGCCAGTGAGCAAATGGCAAAAATATTTTAGGGGCCTGGGTTGACAGCTGGGCTTCTTCAAAAGGAATGGAACCTGCAGGGGAGACGTAGTACTCATCATGACCAACATTATGAACCTAGGAAACTTTTTCTTCTTGTGAATTTCCCCCAGATGATGAGGAATTTGGTGTGCCTGATCTTTGTAGGATGTCATTTCAATAAAATCATAGGGGTAGCAGAGGAGACATGCCAAAATCTTTGACTCCTAGGGCCTGATTCATGAAAAAGTGTGCATTTATCCCGCAAAGCCTGTGCGCTGACAAGGACACTGCACAAGCCTGCATGCATAATTTGTACGGCTCGCTCTATGTATTCATGGATTCAAACAAGCATTTCAACCAGACCTGCAAATCAAAGCGAGCTGCATGAGGAACGCCCACAACACGCCCCCACGCAAACCAAAAACCAAACCATATCCCAACATAAGCGCACATCTCTGCATCCACCCCATATCCACCATCCAGAACCCCTCTTAAGTCAAGGCTGCACCCCCTGCCAAAACGCAGGACCTCCCTCGTGAGTCAAGGCGGCACCCCTGCAAAACTGTGAGTACACCCCCCTACTCCCAAGGCACCACCTACCAGCACCCCTCACCACCGACACTACACAAGGTAGCACCCTGATAGTACTCCCCCTTCCCCACACTGCCCTCACCTCAGTCACTACCCCCAGGCAGTCCCCCTCAAGGCCAGACATCACCCACCAGCCCCCCTCACCTCTGACATGACCCAAGGCAGGCCCCTCAAGTCCACATACCACCTGCTCAGCCCACATCACCTCCAACACCACCCCAGGCAGCACCCTGACAGTACCTCCCCCTCCCCACACCACCTTCACCTCAGACACTATCTCCAGGCAGCTCCCTCGAGTCCAGACACCACCCACCAGCCCTCCTCATCTCTGACACCATCCCAGGCAGCACCCTGAAAGTACTCCCCCACCCCAGACTGCCCTCACCTCAAACATTATGCCCAGGCACCCCATCTGCGGTGCTTATGGCTCCAAGGCCACCCTCCCATGAATTGGCATCAGGTCCTGGGGCTGATGTCCAAGGGAGGGTTGCAGACCTGCAGCAAACGACAGGGGCACCACAGCAACGGGCATGGTCCCTTGCATCAGGCCGATGTGGGCCCCACACACGTGGTGGACATGTGCAGGCTGGGGAGACAGAGTGTAAGCGGCAGATGTTGCATGCCACCATCCAACATGGCAACGTGTTGGACAACATTTCTGAGGGCATGGTTAAGATGGGCAAGACCATGGCCCCACCAGCAGCCAGGGTAGAGCAACAGCTCCGGTCATGCAGTCCTCATGCCACTCCCACAGACGGCGCATGGAGGTCAACATCAAGAGCCGATGGGCTGATCTGAGGTGCCTGCAGGAGTCCCTCCATGCAGATGCTCAGGCACACAGAGAGGCCCTGAGGCTTGAGATGCAGGCAATGAGGATTGCAGTCCATGACGAACTTGCAGTCACAAGGATACTGATCCACGGGGAGATGGATGCCTTCAGGCAGATGCTCTCCCAGCAACTCAAAGCATCACGGGTGAGCATGCATACATACTCTGCAGCCATTCGTGAGGACATGCATGGATACCTTACCGCCCTTATTGCAGTGGTGCATTCAACCATGTCACAGCTGGCCATGGCCAGTGAAGACCAGGCCTAGGCAAGGCGTGGTAGGGCTCCAACACCACAGCCACCTGCAGGTGACTGCAGGATGTGGTTACCAGCACAAACCAGCCTCCTGGTCCACCGTTGCGATGAGGTCCATGGACCCATGGAGGGGAATTTTGTTTTTTTTACTACATATTTTTCCTCACTCAGGTGGATATTGACATGCACCCTCCCCCTCCCGCTCCAGGGTGGAATCCCCCCCACCTCCGCTCCCCAGTCCAGGATGGACTTTTTTCTTTTCTTTTGTACAAGACCTGTGTGGTTTTTAGTTTTGTTTTTTTGGCCCTGTGATTCTGCATAGACACTTTTTGGTTGTTTTTCAATACCCCTGGCCTGGATGGTGACATGTGTATTATTTTACCCTTTCCAAGGTGGAATGTTTTTCTTTCCATTGCGATGTGCAGCTGCCCTCTCAAAGACATGATGAATGCAGTTATTGACATGCAGCCATGCACAGTGGTGTCAACTGCCATGGCTGCCTTGAAGTCGACAGGATTGGATGTACAGGTAAGAATGGGTATATGGAATCTTGGCACATATGTGCTGTGTGCATGATTGTGAACTATGGCTGTTGAAATGCAATGTTCCATGTTCTTGCAGTGATCCTGATTCATCCAGTGACTGCTCTCCATGGCAGGTCCACCCTGCACACTTTCACGTCCCTAGCCCCCATGCCCTCCGCCAGGCACTGCCCTTCCTTTCACGTATCAGGAGGTACAGTTCCCGGTGGAGGTGATGAGGGAATCACATCACGCCATCTCTGTCAGCATGTAAGCATGTGCACTGACTCTCGTGTTGTCTCTGTATTATTTGTTCGCCATGGTCTTTCCATGCATGACACATTTTTACTAGTTGGGGGGGGGGTTATCCTGGAGT